>NC_138768.1:501804872-502312372 GCF_965119305.1 Pelophylax lessonae
ATACCTGCGGACAGCTATATATGGCTATAGTTTGTATGGCGGTGTGCCAAGCCGTATGTACAGATAGATTTAGATCAAACTGCTCCAAGTTTGCAGAGTATGTCAAGACACCCCTGGTCTGCCCCTGCATGTGCACGATGCTCTGGTGTTTTCCTCCGGTGTTTGGGGCTCTCTCAGCAGTAGAGGGAATTTTGCTTCCCTGGGGACCTGCACGGCTTTTTGGCATGCACCACCATAATCAATGCGAATTTTTGATGTTGTGTTGTTTCTAATATTATTCTTTTTTGTTTTATGCCTCATATAGCAATATGACCATCACTATACTGTATGCTATGCCCCTGAAGAAGCCCCTGTGGTGAAACATGTCGGGCGGGCGCTGAATATTGCCATAGTGGATGAACCCACTGCTTATTCACTTTGAGCAACTATCAGCCACTTGATATGGTCCTATATATGTATACGCAGTCACTCATGTGATATATTTCATTGTCCATAGACATATGTGGTCTCTGTATGTTTTTGTATGTTTTCTATGTAAACCAACATTCATCCTAAAAAATTTTCAACAAGATTAATTTTTTAATGTTTTGAATAAAATCTATAATATTTTATATCTTTTTTGTCTTTACTAAATTTTTCTAATTGGTACCGTAAAAAGTCCCATTCAAATTGGTGTATCCAAGCCCTCCTTTTTTCTCGTGCATACGAGAGCTCTGTGATTTCAGAGCTTCACTTATATAAAGGAATAGTAGTGGTAAAAAAAAAGGCACTTGTGGGTTTAACTAACCATTTTTTTTTGTATATCTCTCCTTTTTTTGTATATCTCTCCTTTTTGTCCTATGCCTACATACTTTTGCTAATAGGTGTCCCTCGTTCCTATTTAAAAAAGTTGGAAGGTACTGTATATCTACATCTCCTACAGCTATTGCTAAATCCACTGGTGCAGTACAATGGGGGGTAGAAAAGACAAGAAAACCTATTTTTTTTAAATTAGTAGAGATAAAAGGGACAGAAAGGGAAGAGTGGTGTCCTGAAGAGGGTTGCAGACAGCCATTAAACTAATAGATGTTCAAACTCTTCTCTAGTCCAACTGGACTATGATAATTACCTGGCTGGACCTTGAAATTATTTTATACTCTTATTTATTTTAGACAATTTACCCTTTTTGTTATGTGTCTTTATAGATTTGTTATTTATATGTTTAATGTATATGTGCTTCTGAAAACCGGGTAGTATACAGTAATCCCCCGCTACATCGCTGTTCAGTTTTTGCGGTCCCGGTAATTCGCGTTTTTTTTTGTAATGTTATTTTACTATATAAATCATTAATAATGAAAGATTTTTGTGTTTTTCATAGCTCTTGCTCTGTCTCTAAGTATCTTTTATGTGTTTAAATGAGTTTCTATTGTTTTAAAAGTGTGTTTAAAGACCTTAAAATGCTTCTACACGTACAGTGACAGTAAAAAAATCATGCCTACAATGCATTTTAATAGGGTTTTTCTATTTCGCGGAATTTCACTTTTCGCGGCTGGGTCCGGAACGTAACCCCCGCAATGGAGGGGGGTTTACTGTAATGACATGGACAATTGTCAGAAGCCACTGCTCCCTTCTCTCCATTGAAAAGATAGCATTCTTTCATCATGTGCATGCCTCTGTATAATGTGACTTACATTGGGGAGAACATTTATAATGGTCCTATAGACTAGTGATTGGTGAAGTGGAAGCTAGAGCTTTCACTGACCATTACCATCCATAAAAAAATCTAACCATCTAAGGGACCTCTTTATTTTAGGAGATTAAGCAGTTTTTCTCTTATCTGTTAATTTCTTAATATTACATTTTATACCCCTAACTATCAATACAGAAAGATGCGTGCGACTCTTTATCAAGTGTGCTCTGTAAGTAGTACTATTATAATAATACTACTAGTGCTATTATAGCACCATCAGTGTTATTTTATCAGCCCTTATAAAAAAATCAATGTTAAAGTCAATTCACAAAGATTAACACACAGATTATCACTCCTTAAAATAACACTAGCCGTAGGCTGGTGATTAATGGAAGTTTCAGTAGCTGTCTATGGAGGAGATGAGGAAAAAAGAGCCCTTTGAGTTAGTGATAAAATAACACTTCACGAGATAAAATAAATTTATGAGAAAATAAAAGCTTTCAACAGG
This sequence comes from Pelophylax lessonae, assembly GCF_965119305.1. NCBI lineage: Eukaryota > Metazoa > Chordata > Amphibia > Anura > Ranidae > Pelophylax > Pelophylax lessonae. The sequence goes on from NC_138768.1 coordinate 501,807,050, forward strand.
TAAATGTTTATTTAATACGGAAAAGCAAGCATTACACATTTTAGGATTGTGAATTGAACAGTTTTTGGGAAAAATGATTCACGAGTAGTGGTGTTAAAATGCGATTTTAAATAATTGAATCCTCCAATTAATACCCAATATATATAAGACATTTTCGGGATACCAAAGAAAAGTCATACAGTACACATAATGAAATAAAAATGAATAACCCAATAAGGGGATTTGAACAAGAAGCCCTATTAGCAGGTTTAGAGGGAGATTTGACTGATAATGGTAAAATATTTATTTTGAGCTGCGTTTTTGCTTACTGTAAGTCTGCACAAATGCAAAAATACCAGATTTCTGGACTTCTATGAACTAAAAATATTACCAAATTCTACAGTAAGCAAATTAAATAATAAAAATATCTGAAGTTTTAACAGTATACTGATATGGACTGGGTAATGTGTTAGGAATGAAAGAATGCCACATCGTTTGAGGGAAATGAAAAGTATTAACTTACAGAGGGCTGAATTCAAAGACACAGTGAAAATCAAAGTGAAAAAATGATGCAACAGGCTAGTCCATTTTGCTGAAATTTCACTGCAGCAACTCAAAGTGGTACTCAGTAGTTTGTATAGCCCCGACGTGCTTGTATGCATGTCTGACAATGTCGGGGCATGCTCCTAATGAGATGACGGATGGAGTCCTGGGGTATTTCCTCCCAGATCTCGGCCAGGGCATCACTTTGCTCCTGAATAGACTGAGGTGCAACCTGGTGGCGTCAGATGGACCAAAACATAATGTCCCAGAGGTGTTCTATTGGATTTTGGTCAGGCGAGCATGGGGCCATTCAATGGTATCAATTCTTCCAGGAACTGGCTGCATACTCTCGCCACATGAGGCCGGGCATTTTCGATCACCAGGAGGAATCCAGGACCACTGCACCAACGTAGGGTCTGAGAATGGGTCCAAGGAATTCATCCCGATACCTATTGGCAGTCAGGGCGCCATTGTCTAGCCCAGTGTTCCTCAACTCCAGTCCTCAGGGCACACTAACAGGCCAGGTTTGCAAGAAAACTGAAAGATATCACAGGTGATATAATTTGCTGCTCAGTGATTGCAGTATTCTAGTTTGCATTTCCCCAAGGTAATACTTAAAATCTGGCCCGTTAGTGTGCCTTGAGGACCGGAGTTGAGAAACACTGGTCTAGCCTGTAGAGATCTGTGTGTCCCTCTATGGATATGCCTTCCCAGACCATCACTGACCCGCCACCAAACCGGGCATGCTGAATGATGTTACAGGCAGCATAATGTTCTCCGCGGCTTCTCCAGACCCTTTCATGTCTATAACATGTGCTCAGGGTGAACCTGTTCTCATCTGTGAAAAGTACAGGGCGCCAGTGGGGGACCTGCCAATTCTGATGTTCAATGGCAAATGGCAAATGAGCTCCATGGTGCCGAGCAGTGAGCAAAGGGCCCACTAGTGGACGTTGGACCCTAAGGCCACCCACATGAAGTCTGTTTCTGCTTGTTTGGACTGAGACATTCACACTTTTGGCTGGAGGTCATTTTGTAGGGCTTTGGCAGTGGTCATCCTGTTTCTCCTTGCACAAACGAGCAGATACCAGTCCTGCTAATGGGTTAATGACCTTCTACGGCCCTGTCCAGCTCTCCTAGAGTAACTGCCTGTCTCCTGGAATCTCCTCCATGCGCTTGAGACTGTGCTGGGAGACACAGCAAACCTTCTGGCAACGGCACTTATTGATGTGCCATCCTGGAGGAGTTGGACTGCCTGTGCAACCTCTATAGGGTTCAGGTATCGCCTTATGATACCAGTAGTGACACTGACCCTAACCAAATGCAAAACTAGTGAAAAACATTCAGAAAAGATGAGTCTCCACCTGTAAACCATTCCTGTTTTGGAAGTCGTCTCATTGTTGCCCATCTAGTTAACTTGTTGTTAATTCCATTAACACCAAGGCAGCTGAAATTGTTTAGCAACCCCCTCTGCTACCTAACTGACCAGATCGATATTACAGGAGTTTAACTGACTTGATGCTATAATCTGATTAAAAAGTGTTCCTTTAATTTTTGTGAGCAGAGTATATACTGGATAGTAAAGTGATTGTAAAGTCTTGTTTCTAAGAAATAGAAAACAACAAACATGTTATACTTACCTGCCCTGTGAAGTGATTTTGATAAAATGGGGATTGCTGCAATATTTTATGTCACACCGTATTTGTGCAGCAGTCTTACAAATGCAATTTTTTTGGAAAAAATACACTTTTTTGAAAAAAAAAAAAAGAAAACAGTAAAGTTAGCCCAATTTTTTGTACAATGTGAAAGATGATGTTACGCCGAGTAAACAGATACCTAACATGTTATGCTTTAAAATTTTGCATGCTTGTGGAATGGCGACAAACTACGGTACTTAAAAATCTCCATAGGGGATGCTTTAAAATTGTTTTCAGGTTACCTCTTTAGAGTTACAGAGGAAGTCTAGTGCTAAAATAATTGCTCTCACTCTAATGATCATGGCGATACCTCACATGTGGGGTTTGAACACCATTTACATATGTGGGCGCGACTTATGTATGAGTTCGCTTCTGCACGTGAGCTTAGAGGGACAGGGCCCTTTACTTTTTTTTTTCTTATTTATTTTACTTTTTTATTTTTTTTACTGTCCTTTCAATTTTTTTTTTTTTTTGGATCACTTTTATTCCTATTACAAGGAATGAAAAAATTCCTTGCAATAGAAAGCATGAAAGAACCTCTTTATTATGAGATCTGGGGTCAAAAAGACTTCAGATCTCCCATTTACACTTAAAAGCGAGAAGAAAAAAAAAGAAAAAATAATTTTCCCTTTAAGAGATGAAAAAAAATCATCCCTTTAAAGCCAGAATGCAGAAGTATGAAGTATTATGGAAAGATCCGCGCTTAGGATAGAGGAGGGTAGTAGGGTAAGGGCACTAAAAAAGGTCAATCGGCTGCAGCCCACTTCGGAATATAATTTCAAAGGATTATACACTGAATATGCAAAAAAGGAGGGAAGTGTTTGGCGCTGCCAATATGTGTGTAATAAATAGAGTGGTTATTAAATTGTTATACCTGGTGTGTTGTTTATGTTGTAAAAGTGCAGTAGTGTAACATAATATCACATAAAACTCATAATCATAAAAACAGCATTAAATAAATATAAATCATATATGATGCTATAACATGTATAAAACACTGTAAAATGAGTAAAACTTGGTGCCTCTCAAGTGCAGGTGAGAAAAGTGATATTGTGATGCGTACAGTGTGAGTGGTAAGCTCCACCCAAACTTAAAAGGAGAAAGAAAATGTGCCCACAATGATTGAAGTATACAAATGTATATAAAGTGAGCAAGAATAAATAAATATGGTGTAGAAAATCACTATACCGTGAAGCAAGAAAAAAATATAATAAATCCTCCAAGAGTATAATCAATATAATAAATGTGACAAAAGATATTGGAACCCGGCTATGTGAATAAAGTGAACAGTGCCAGGAAGTGATCAACAAAAAGTATCAGCCTTGAAAGGTTCCGAAAGAAAGTAATAAAAGTGATCAAAAAATGTAGTGAACCAATAAAAAGATGGTGGAAAAAATACAAATTCAAAGTTTATATATATATATAAATATAAATGCCTTCAAAGGAGTATATTGCCAATAAAAGTATAAGTCCTCAAAGCCAAATATAGTAAAAACAGTCCAAAATAGTAGTAATAAGTGCCATAAAATTCTGGTGCCGCGGGGTGGATAGTAGTGGTGTAAATTAGTCAGGTGCTCCCCTATGCCGTGGGTCCGGTGCTCCCCTTTCTAGTAAATACCGAGCTTACCAGAAAGATTTCCCCACACAGGGGTAGAATGTAGGTCGATATTTTTAGGGATCGCTCCCAAGGAAGGGGGGTCCGGTCGCCTGGTTCGCTTAACACCTGGTCCACTTTGCTCAATTCCGTCACCCGTGTCCAGAATGAGTAGTATATATGTTATGGATGTCCCAACCTTATTGCTCCATAATGGCCATCCCAGGACATATGCAAAGAAAATGCCTCCAATAGTGAAGTAACGTTTTAACAATCTTTATTCTATCCAAATAAAAACAGGTACTCACATAAGTGGCAGCAGAAATATGCAATCATATGCTATAGGAGCCGCAAGGTCCTCTTTAGCGGTGTAGCGATGAGCGGCGTTTGCTCCACCGATCGGATCTGCGTCCCAAGCCGGTACAATGAACAAAAAGCGGTAGTGATGCGGTGTGCACCTACTTGGGATGTTGGTACGCTCTTTATTACAATAATCTATAACTTTAATAAACAGGTAAGCTGTAATTTTCCTTTTCATTTTCTTTTTGTTGTTTTTGAACTTTTTTTTTGGGTATGAGGTACTTATATGTTCAGTTGGACCATATGTTTTTCTAATACTTTTGTAAACTGTAATTTCTATTTAAATTTGTCTTTAATTAAGAGAATTTACCTACCTTGTGTCTGCAGTACTCTAGCACCAAGTACACGTACTTCTGGTCTTGAAAATGGTGGTAAAACCTGACAATGTTTCTATGCTTTAACTGACTGTGGAGTTCGATTTCTTTTTCAACCTGCTATCAAAGCACAGTGAGAAATTATAAGTCTGAATATGTCAGCATTCCTACTAGTAAATTTTATATATATACAATATATAGACACTAAATACTATGCATCTGTGTGATGGAATTTAGATTATTTAAAAGAAACCTTTAACAGGACAACATAGGTGTGTGCAGCCTATTGCATTAGGGTGTGCACCCCAAAGCTCAAACACACATGCCTTTCTGTGCAACTTCAGTTGCACTGGACAGTTAATGAATAGTAAGTACTCTGTGCTGAGTGGCTTCCTGTTCATTCACAAACTGATGCATAGTTAACACAGTTTACTATTCTTCAGTTATGAATGAACACAGTGAGTGATTGAGTTCACTGAGTTCATTTAAAAAAGGAAGGGGCCGGTAAATTACATGTTTACTAGCTCCTTCCCCCAATCTCCATCCTGAAACATCCTTTGCAGCAGCTGGGTGGAGAGGAGGGAAGCCAGCAGCACTGTAGGGTGGGGGGCCAACATGGGGGGAAGCCTGGGCAGTATGGGGAATCAGCAACGCACGTAGTGTTTAGGGTGTGCCCAGGCATACCTGGCACACCCCATGTGCATGAATAGTGCAATGCCACTTGGCAAAGACAAATAGTTAAAAAAAACTCCTGCAAAATCCAAAAAATGCATACTATTCTCCTGTGTGAATGTGTTACCCTCACCATATGTGTTCCTACATATGCAACCAGTGAAAATACAAATATGAACAGTTCTGCACAGTATCACATCTTACAACAAGCATTATGTACATTTTATGAAATTTCCTTTATACATACACATAAACTTCTAAATTTTCACACTATATCATGCAAAACCATATATGTATATATCAATGTCCTGAAGGATATGACATGGAAAGGGACAATAGTATAGTGTATAATAAGCCATTTAAACCACCTAGACCAGCCATTCTCAACCAGAGTTCTTCCAGAGGTAGATAGGGGTTCCTTGAGCTGCAGTTGACTGACTTCCTATCTGATGGTGCTTACATGGTTCTGGCTGCAATGCTACTTGGCAAAGCCAGTGGCATTACACCGACAAATCTTTAAAGCTGTCTGTAAGGATGGCATTCTGACTACCATTGTAGGGAGCCTTCTTCACACTGCCCCCGATAAATTAATTTCAGCAAAGGTTCCCTGGGACCTAAAATTATTTCAACAGTTCTTTTTGGGTAAAAAAGTTACGAAAGGCTGACCTAGACCAATGTATTGTGTTAACACTTGTAAAGAGGATTGGCATATTGTTAGATACTGCTTTGATTTACCAACATAGGATGAGAAATAAGTCATTGATAGCACTCAAAACCAAAATTCTTTTTGGTGGAGGGGGGATTACGGCGTGGGTTTTTTTTTTTCAGTGGTTGGACTTGTTCAGTGAGGCCCAGTGAAGGGAATTCTTAAAGCATCAGCATACCAAGACATTTTGGACAATTTCATGCTCCCAAGTTTGTGGGAACTGTTTGGGGATGACCCCTTTCTGTTCCAACATGACTGCGCACCAGTGCACAAAGAAAGATCCGTAAAGACATGGATGAGCATGTTTGGGGCGGAGGAACTTGACTTGCCTGCACAGAGTCCTGACCTCAACACCTTTGATATTAATTAGAGCAGAGACTGTGAGCAAGGCCTTCCCATCCAACATAGTTATATAGTTTGTGAGGTCGAAAAAAGACATCAGTCCATCAAGTTCAACCTATGATGTGTGTGTGTGTTTGCTGTTAACCGTACATTGTATACGATGTATTGACCCCCTTATGTTGTGGTCTTTAAGGTGCCCAGCTAATAGTTTTTTGAAACTATCGATGCTCCCTGCTGATACGACTGCTTGTGGAAGCGAATTCCACATCCTTACTGCTCTGACAGTGAAGAACCCCTTACGTATTTTAAGGTTAAACCGTTTTTCCTCTAGTTTTAGTGAGTGGCCAGGTGTCTTATTGTATTCCCTTTCTCTGAAAAGTTTGTTACTTATGCTAGGGTCGCCAGTACAGTATTTGTACATTGATATGATATCCCTCCTCAAGCCTCTCTTCTCCAGAGAGAATAAGTTCAGTGCTTGTAGTCTTTCCTCATAGCTGATGTCCTCCATTCCCCTAATTATTTTTGTTGCCCTTCTCTGGACTCTCTCCAGTTCCAGCACATCCTTCCTGAGGACCGGTGCCCAGAACTTGACAGCATACTCCAGATGTGGCCGGACCAGAGTCTTGTAGAGTGGGAGACTAATCTCTTTATTTCTGGAGTGAATCCCCTTTTTTCTACATGCCAGTATTCTGTTGGCTTTGCTTGCAGCGGCTTGGCATTGCATGCCACTGCCAAGCCTGTTGTCCACCAGTACCCCCAGGTCCTTTTCCATCTTAGATTCACCCAGAGGTTTCCCCCCTAGTGAGTAGCTTGCTTTCGTGTTTCTGACGCCCAAGTGCATTACTTTACATTTTTCAACATTAAACCTCATCTGCCATGTAGTTGCCCATCCCATTATTTTGTTCAGGTCCGCTTGTAAGGTTTCCACATCCTGCATAGAAGATATTGGCATGTTTAGTCTAGTATCATCCGCAAATACCGAGATTGTGCTAGATATCCCCTCCTCTAGATCATTTATGAATAAATTAAACAGGATTGGTCCCAGGACAGAACCTTGGGGGACCCCACTTTCCACACCCGCCCAATCCGAGTACTCCCCATTTATCACCACCCTCTAGACTCTCCCCTGGAGCCAGTTTTCTATCCAGCTACTCACCCTATGGTCCATACCTACGTTCCTTAGTTTGTACAGTAAGCGTTTGTGGGGAACGGTGTCAAATGCCTTTGCAAAGTCCAGATACACCACATCCACAGGCTTTCCTTTATCTAGGTGGCAGCTCACTTCATCGTAGAAGGTTAATAGATTGATCTAGCAAGAATGATTTTTCATGAATCAATGCTGATTACTACTAATAATACAGTTTTCATTACTAAAGTCTTGTATGTGGTGCCTTAACATCCCCTCCAAAATCTTGCAGACTACTGATGTTAGGCTGACCGGCCTATAGTTACCCAAGATATATCTCGGCCCTTTTTTAAATATTGGTACCACGTTGGCTTTTTTCCAATCAGCTGGCACCATACCCGTCTGTAGACTATCCTTAAAGATCAAGAATAATGGTCTGGCAATCACCTGGCTGAGCTCTTTAAGAACCATTGGGAGCAAGCCATCCGGTCCCGGTGATTTATTTATGTTAAGTTTCTCTAGTTTAGTTCTAAGTCTTCTGTTAGCCATGGCCGTACTTCCTGAGGTGTATTATTTACTTTAGCATTACAAGCTGGGTTAGTGTAGCCCCCCAATTCTTTTGTGAAGACTGAAGAGAAGAAATTATTTTACACTTTCGCCTTCTCTCTGTGGCCATATTTCCTTTGTCGTCTTTTATGGGGCCAATGTGTTCTGGCCTCGCTTTCTTACTGTTTCTTACTGTTTATATACTTAAAGAATTTCTTGGTGTTTTTTTTACTCTCTTCTGCTATATGTCTCTCGTGTTCTATTTTAGCCGCCTTGATTTCACCTTTACATTTCTTATTATACTCTTTGCAATGCTTGAATGCTGCCAATGACCCCTCAGCCTTGTATTTTTTGAAAGCCTTTTCTTTAGTATTAATATGCATTCTTATGTTGGAGTTTAGCCACCCAGGGTTTAGTTTTGCTCTTTTAAATGTATTTCCCTTTGGAATGCACTGGCTAATCCCTTTGTTTAGTATGCTCTTGAAGCACTCCCATTTTTTCTCCGTGTTCTTTGTTCCCAGGGTTCTATCCCATTTGATATTTTCTAGCAAAGAGCGCAGTTTTGGGAAATTGGCTCTTTTGAAATTCAGTGTCCTTATATTACCCTTATGTTTCCTATTACTATGATTAATACTGAAACTAATTGACCTATGGTCACTGTTTCCTAAGTTGCCCCGTATTTCTATATCCGTGAGCAGGTCCGTATTGTTGGTAATCAGTAGGTCAAGTACCGCATTGTTTCTTGTTGGTGCGTTCACCATCTGACCCATAAAATTGTCCTGCAAAACATTTAGGAACTGCCGAGCCTTGGCTGAATGCACGGTTCCTTCTGCCCAGTCTATATCTGGATAATTAAAGTCCCCCATTATAATGACATTTCCCATCCTTGCTGCCAATCCTATCTGTGAAAGGAGGTCCGCCTCCCCCTCCTCCATCTGGTTGGGGGGCCTATAGCATTCGCACAATATTACCTTCCCCATAAGTGGCTGACCTCAAAAATGCGCTTCTGGAAGAATGGTCAAACATTTCCATAGACACACTCCTAAACCTTGTGGACAGCCTTCTCTGGAGAGTTGAAGCTGTTATAGCTGCAAAGGGTGGGCCAACTCAATACTGAACTCTACGGACTAGGACTGCGATTCTATTAAAGTTCATCTGCGTGTAAAGGCAGGCATCCCAATACTTTTACAATAGTGTACATTATTACAACGCATGACTAAAAAAGCTGTACATATCAATTTCAATACATATTTCAGGCTTGTTTTTCACTTCTCTAACCAAAACGTTGCCATCCCTCATTTAAACCACAATCATTCCTCATTTTTAGTCATTCTCCTAGCCATGATGGCTCTTCATTCATCACTCCTGCTCTAAACTTCTCTCCTTATTTTTCCCACTCTTTCACCTTACTCGTCCTCCTCTGAGCACAAGACACTTCACCAAGGACATAATGAGCACATGCAACACTCTATCATGAAATGGTAACCCAAAAAACGCTATGCAGAGCACTTTGGCCACTTTTTAGGGCATATACTGCACATAAAGCACATTTTGCCAGGGGCAGAAGACTATGACACAGTAGTCATGATACCACCAGTGTCATAAAAAACCCTAAATAAGAGCTAGTGCTTAATAACCCATAAACATGTATACATGAATTGTAGAATAAAGACATTAATCAGGTGTGGAAGGGAGAATTTTTTTTTTCACAGGGTAAAAGATGGGTATAAAGCATAATGGCCAAAAAAACAAATAAAGGGGGAGCATAGTGAAAGGGTGAAAAGAGAATATAGTGGTGGAGAGTGGTATGTGACTAAGAGATTGAACACACAGGAAAGGCACCCTTGTTGTTCTCTCAGAGTAGCATAAGGTATTCCAGGCTGCATCCAATTTGGTGCTGGGACACATGGCTCACGATGCTCAGGCTCCTCTACCTCTGTAAGCTTAGAGGACAAAGTACCAAACTCCCAGCTAGAGGCAGGCAACTGTAGCCCTCACATCACAGTCAAATCACACCGCTCCTTTTCCTTGGCATGTGATGCTGGCCAATGACTGGGACATAAGAACTTACCTTAATTCCTTATCGACCAAATCCAGTCTTGAACCATTTATAAAAAGCGACATATAAATAGGAAGAGATTAACTCAAATGTGAAACTGTCTAGCTTGGACAAATTAAAATTAGGCGCTGTAATTTCAAAGCCTTTGTTTCTAATTTTTAGGGACTTGTTAAGGACTGGAATAGAAAAACTTGATTGGCGTAGGGCAGGGATCCTCAAACTACAGTCCTCCAGCTGTTGCAGAACTACACATCCCATGAGGCATTGTAAAACTCTGACTTTCACAGACATGACTAGGCATGATGGGAATTGTCGTTCCTGAACAACTGGAGGGCCATAGTTTGAAGACCCCTGATGTACGGCCAATGTGGTGCCTATATTTAAAAAGCGATCAAAGTCTTTGCCAAGTAACTATAGACCTCTTAGTTTAACTTCTATAGTTGGGAAGATACTAGAGAGTTTAATAAAAGACCACATAGATGAGTTCTTGCTGGAAAAAAATATTTTAAGCAACAAACAGCATGGATTCATGAACTACAGAAGTTGTCAAACAAAACCTGATTTATTTTTATGAGGAGTTAAGTAAAACCTTGGACAGAGGGGTGGCTGTGGACGTAGTGTACTTGGATTTTGCAAAAGCGTTTGACACAGTTCTCCACACACGGCTAATGTGTAAGGTAAAGTCTACAGGCTTGGAAAGATCAGTTTGTAAATGGATAGAAAATTGGCTAAAAGATAGAATTCAGAGAGTAGTGGTTAATGATTCGAAACAGTGGCGGCCTGTGTATAGGGGGCGCAGGGGCGCCACCCCCCCCCCGCAAAAAAAAAGAAAGAAAAAAAAATTTAAAAGAAAAAAAAAACAAAACAATTTTTAGCCCACTAGGGGCGCTGGACTTAGTGGTGGCTATGGGGGGGGGGGTTTCCACCCCACGTGCGGCAGGCAGAGGCGCCGATTGGCGGCCTTCTGGGGGTCACCAGGGTGCAGAGCAATGCGCCCCGACACTCTCCACTTTTGTGATGTCATGACCTGTGACCTGACCTGTGACCTGACCTGTGACATGACCTGTGACCTGACCTGTGACATGACTGTGACATGACCTGTGACCTGACCTGTGACATGACTGTGACCTGACCTGTGACCTGACCTGTGACCTGACCTGTGACATGACTGTGACCTGACCTGTGACATGACCTGTGACCTGACCTATGACATGACCTGTGACCTGAGCTGTGACATGACATTTGACCTGACCTGTGACCTGACCTGTGACCTGACTGTGACATGACCTGTGACCTAAATGTGACATGACCTGTGACCTGACTGTGACATGACCTGTGACCTGACTGTAACATGACCTGTGACCTGACCTGTGACCTGACTGTGACATGACCTGGGACCTTACTGTGACATGACCTGTGACCTGACCTGTGACCTCACTGTGACATGACCTGTGACCTGACCTGTGACATGACATGTGATCTGACCTGTGACCTGACTGTGTCATGACCTGTGCCCTGACTGTGACATGACCTGTGATCTGACCTGTGACATGACTGTGACATGACCTGTGACCTGACTGTGACATGACCTGTGACCTGACTGTGACATGACCTGTGACATGACCTGTGACCTGACTGTGACATGACCTGTGCCCTGACTGTGACATGACCTGTGATCTGACCTGTGACATGACTGTGACATGACCTGTGACCTGATTGTAACATGACCTTTGACCTGACTGTGACATGACCTGTGACCTGACCTGTGACCTGACTGTGACATGACCTGTGATCTGACCTGTGACATGACTGTGACATGACCTTTGACATGACTGTGACATGACCTGACCTGTGACCTGACCTGTGACATGACTGTGACATGACCTGTGACCTGACCTGTGACATGACTGTGACCTGACCTGTGACATGACTGTGACATGACCTGTGACCTGACCTGTGACATGACTGTGACATGACATGTGACATGACCTGTGACATGACCTGTGACATTACCTGTGACATGCCTGTGACATCACCTGTGACATGACTGTGACATGACCTGTGACATACCCTTACCATGACCTGTGAGATGCCTGTACCATGACCTGTGCCATGCCTGTACCATGAACCTTGCCATGCCTGTGTCATGACCTGTGCCATGCCCTTACCATTACCTGTGACATGCCTGTACCATCACCTGTGCCATGCCCTTACCATGACATGTGCCATGCCCTTACCATGATCTGTGACATGCCTATACCATCACCTGTGACATACCTGTGCCATGACCTGTGCCATGCCCTTTCCATGACCTGTGCCATGCCTGTACCATGACCTGTGCCATGCCCTTACCATGACCTGTGCCATGCCCTTATCATGACCTGTGCCATGCCCGTGCCATGACCTGTGACATGACTGTGACATGACCTGTGACATGACCTGTGATATGACCTGTGACATGACCTGTGACATGACCTGTGACATGACCTGTGACATGACCTGTGACATGCCTGTACCATGACCTGTGCCATACCCTTACCATGACCTGTGGCATGCCTATACCATCACCTGTGACATGCCTATACTATGACCTGTGACATGCCTGTACCATGACCTGTGACATGCCTGTACCATGACCTGTGACATGCCTGTACCCTGACCTTTGCCATGCCTGTACCATGACCTGTGCCATGCCTATACCATCATCTGTGCCATGCCTGTACCATGACCTGTGCCATGACCTGTGCCATGCCCTTACCATGACCTGTGCCATGCCTATACCATCTCCTGTACCATCACCTGTGCCATGCCTATACCATCACCTGTGCCATGCCTATACCATCATCTGTGCCATGCCCATACCATCATCTGTGCCATGCCTGTACCATCACCTGTGCCATGCCTGTACAATGACACATCACGCAATATTTTAACGCACTTGTTGCCGCAAAGCAATACCTATTACATTTTTCTTTTTGCCCCCCCCCCCCAAAAAAAATTTTGAGCACCAGCCGCCACTGATTCTAAATGGTCTAAGGTTATCAGTGGTGTACCCCAAGGTTCAGTGTTGGGACCCTTACTTTTTAATATCTTTATAAATGACAGCAGGGTTTGCTCTTGGATACGGAATTGGCTTAAAGGGCGTGTCCAAAGAGTGGTAATAAACAGCGCATACTCAGACTGGTCTGAGGTAGTAAGCGGGGTGCCCCAGGGCTCAGTCCTGGGACCAACCTTGTTCAATTTATTCATAAACAACATTGAGGTCGGGATCAGTAGTTCGATATCAGTTTTTGCAGATGACACAAAATTGGCCAGAGCAATAACTGCACAGCATGAAGCAGATATCCTACAGAATGACTTGGACAAAATTACAGAGTGGGCAACGACATGGCAAATGAGGTTTAACGTGGAGAAGTGTAAGGTTTTGCACTTGGGGACTAAAAACATGAAAACACAAAAACACAATACACGTTAGGAGGGGAACCCTTGGGGGAATCAAAAATGGAGAAGGATCTGGGAGTCTTGGTTGATGATAGATTAGGCAACAGCATGCAATGTCAAGCGGCAGCTGCCAAAGCCAGCAGAATATTAGCATGCATAAAGAAAGGGATGTATTCCAGAGATAAGACTATAATCCTTCCACTTTATAAAACTCTGGTCCGACCGCATCTGGAGTATTCTGTCCAGTTCTGGTCGCCAGTCCTCAGGAGGGATGTGTTGGAGCTGGAGAGAGTCCAGAGAAGGGCAACTAAACGAATTAGGGGATTGGAGGACCTTGACTATGAAGAGCGTCTACAATCGCTCGATTTATTCTCCCTGGAGAAGAGACGTCTGAGGGGGGACATGATAGCAATTTATAAATATCTTAATGGGGATCCCAGCTTAGAAAAAAAGCTGTTCATTCAAAGGGATTGCATGAGGACTCAAGGGCATACAATGCGATTAGAGGAGAAGCGTTTTAACCTCAGGCAACGTGGGGGGTTCTTTACTGTTAGGGCTACAAGATTGTGGAATTCTCTACCACAAGAGGTGGTTTCTGCGGGTAGTATGGTGGCTTTCAAAAGACTCTTAGACTTACATCTCAAGGATCAGAACATTCAGGGGTATGTGAGATGATTACAGCCACACACACCTACACAGGTTGAACTGGATGGACTATTGTCTTTATTCAACCTCACCTACTATGTAACTATGTAACTATATAGGGTCTGGGATTTAAAGTACCATTTCAGTCTTTGCAGATGACACCAAGCTTTGCAGTGGAATAACTTCTTTACAGGGTGTCTCCAACTTACAAGCTGACCTCAATGCACTGTTTTATTGGGTAACTATGTGGCAAATGAGGTTTAATGTTGACAAATGTAAAGTTATGCACTTGGGGGCTAAAAATATGCATGCAACATACATACTAGGTGGTGTAGAACTGGGGGAATCCATAGTGGAGAAGGATCTGGGTGCTCTGGTAGATCCTAAGCTTAATAATAGCATGCAATGTCAAGCTGCGGTTTCCAAAGCAAGCAAAGTCCTTTCTTGTATTAACAGAGGCATGGACTCCAGAGAGAGATATATAATTTTGCCCCTGTACAAATCATTAGTAAGACCTCATCTGGAATATGCAGTTGAGTTTTGGGCACCAGTTCTTAAAAAAGATATCGGAGAACTGGAGAAAGTGCAGAGAAGGGCAACCAAACTGATAAGAGGCATGGAGGAGCTCAGCTATGAAGGAAGATTAGAGGAACTGAATTTATTCTCTCTTGAGAAGAGGAGATTAAGGGGGGATATGATCAACATGTATAAATACATAAAGGGTCCATATAGTGAACTTGGTGTTGAGTTATTCACTTTGAGGTCAAAACTGAGGACAAGGGAGCATTTTTTACATCTAGAGGAAAACAGATTTAATCTCCAAATACGGAAAGGTTTCTTCACCATAAGAGCTGTGAAAATGTGGAATAGACTCCCACCAGAGGTGGTTGTGGGCAGCTCACTAGATTGCTTTAAAAAAGGCCTGGATTCTTTCCTAGGTGTATAAAATATAAATGGGTACTAATATTTATAGGTAAAGTTGATCCAGGGAATATCCAATTGCCTCTCGGGGGATCAGAAAGGAATTTTTTTCCCCTGCTGTAGCAAATTGGGTCATGCTTTGTTGGGGTTTTTTCGCCTTCTTCTGAATCAACTGCGGGTATAGGATTTTGTATATGGGATTGTATGGTTGGGTTTTCTTTACCATTTTTTTATTTTTTTTTATTGGCTGAGCCTGATGGACTTGTGACTTTTTTCAACCTGACTAACTATGGAACTATGTAATTGTTGGAATGTACATATGAAAAAACATACATTTCCTTGGGCTTTCAAGGGAGAAAACAACCAGCCAGAGCCTGAGGATCAAAAAATTATTGATAAAACCTGATGACTTATGTGGAATGAGGA
Organism: Pelophylax lessonae; assembly: GCF_965119305.1. Lineage (NCBI taxonomy): Eukaryota > Metazoa > Chordata > Amphibia > Anura > Ranidae > Pelophylax > Pelophylax lessonae. Next base: position 501,822,418 of record NC_138768.1, read on the forward strand.
AACACGTGCAGGAGATGCAGGGGCTGTGGACATGTGCAGGAGATGTAGGGTCTGCAGACATGGTGCAGGAGATGCAGAGGCTGAGGGCATGGTGCAGGAGACGCAGGGAATGCGGACATGGTGCAGCAGATGCAGGGGCTGTGGGCATGGTGCAGGAGATACAGGGGCTCTGGGCATGGTGCAGGGGCTGCGGACATGGTGCAGGAGATGCAGGGGCTGCGGGGATGGTGCAGGAGATGCAGGGGTTGCGGGCATGGTGCAGGAGATGCAGGAGCTACAGACATTGTACAGGAGATGTAGGGGTTGTGGGCATGGTGCAGGAGATGCAGGGGCTGCGGACATGGTGCAAGAGATGCAGGGGCTGCAGGCATGGTGCAGGAGATGCAGGGGCTTCGGGCATGGTGCAGGAGATGCAGGGGCTGCGGGCATGGTGCAGGAGATTCAGAGGCTGTGGACATGGTACAGGAGATGTCAGAGGCTGCTGGCATGGTGCAGGAGATGCAGGGGCTCTGGGCATGGTGCAGGGGCTGCTGACATGGTGCAGGAGATGCAGGGGCTGCGGGCATGGTGCAGGAGATGCGGGGGCTGCGGGCATGGTGCAGGAGATGCAGGGGTTGCAGGCATGGTGCAGGAGATGCAGGGGCTGCGGGCATGATGCAGGAGCTGCAGACATGGTGCAGGAGATGCGGGGGCTGCGGGCATGGTGCAGGAGATGCAGGGGTTGCAGGCATAGTTCGTTAGTGAGGTTGAAAAAAGACATCAGTCCATCCAGTTCAACCTATGATGTGTGTGTGTGTTTGCTTTTAACCGTACATTGTATACCCCTGTATGTTGTGGTCTTCAAGGTGCCCATCTAATCGTTTTTTGAAACTATCAATGCTCCCTGCTGATACGACTGCTTGTGGAAGAGAATTCCACATCCTTACCGCCCTTACAGTGAAGAACCCCTTACGCATTTTAAGGTTAAACTGCCTTTTCTCTAGTTTTAGTGAGTGGCCACGTGTCTTATTGTATTTCCTTACTCTGAATAGTTTGTTCTTTATGCTAGGGTCGCCAGTACAGTATTTGTACATTGATATCATATCCCCCCTCAAACGTCTCTTCTCTAGAGAGAATAGGTTCAGTGCTTGTAGTCTTTCCTCATAGCTGATGTCCTCCATTCCCCTAATTATTTTTGTTGCCCTTCTCTGGACTCTTTCCAATTCCAGCACATCCTTCCTGAGAACCGGTGCCCAGAACTGGACAGCATACTCCAGATGTGGCCGGACCAGAGTCTTGTAGAGCGGGAGAATAATCTCTTTATTTCTGGAGTGAATCCCCTTTTTTATACATCCCAGTATTCTGTTGGCTTTGCCTGCAGCTGCTTGGCATTGCATGCCACTGCCAAGCCTGTTGTCAACCAGTACCCCCAAGTCTTTTTCCATCCTAGACTCCCCCAGAGGTTCCCCCCCTAGTGAGTAGCTTGCTTTCTGGTTTCTGGCCCCCAAGTACATTACTTTACATTTATCAACATTAAACCTCATCTGCCATGTAGTTGCCCACCCCGTTATTTTGTTCAGGTCCACTTGTAAGGGTTCCACATCCTGCATAGAAGATATTGGCATGCTTAGTTTAGTATCATCTGCAAATACTGAGATTGTACTAGATATCCCCTCCTCTAGATCATTTATGAATAAATTAAACAGGATTGGTCCCAGGACCGAACCCTGGGGGACCCCACTTTCCACACCCGCCCAATCCGAGTATTCCCCATTAATCATCACCCTCTGGACTCTCCCCTGGAGCCAGTTCTCTATCCAGGTACTCACCTTATGGTCCATACCTACCTTCCTTAGTTTGTACAGTAAGCGTTTGTGGGGAACGGTGTCAAAGGCCTTTGCAAAGTCCAGATACACCACATCCACAGGCTTACCTTTATCTAGGTGGCAGCTCACTTCATCGTAGAAGGTTAATAGATTGGTTTGGCAATGGTGCAGGGGATGCAGGGGCTGCGGGCATGGTACAGGAGATGCAGGGGTTGCGGGCATTGTGCAGGAGATCCGGGGGCTGTGGGCATGGTGCAGGGGCTGCAGACATGGTACAGGAGATGCAGGGCTGTGGATATGGTACAGGAGATGCAGGGCTGTGGGCATGGTAGAGGAGATGCAGGGCTGCTGGCATAGTGCAGGAGATGCAGTGCTGCGGAGGAGTCTCACTTACCTTTTGGACAAAAGGCGCCTTGCATTTAAAAATATATATCTCGGCACCAATATTTAAAAAGGGGCCGAGATATATCCCGGGTAACTATAGGCCGGTCAGCCTAACATCAGTAGTCTGCAAAATTTTAGAGGGGATGTTAAGGGACCACATACAAGACTTTAGTAATGAAAACGGTATTATAAGTAGTAATCAGCATGGATTCATGAAAAATCGTTCGTGCCAAACCAATCTATTAACCTTCTACGATGAAGTGAGCTGCCACCTAGATAAAGGAAAGCCTGTGGATGTGGTGTATCTGGACTTTGCAAAGGCCTTTGACACAAACGCTTACTGTACAAACTAAGGAAGGTAGGTATGGACAATAAGGTGAGTACCTGGATAGAGAACTGGCTCCAGGGGAGAGTACAGACAGTGGTGATTAATGGGGAGTATTCGGATTGGGCAGGTTTGGAAAGTGGGATCCCCCAGGGTTCTGTCCTGGGACCAATCCTGTTTAATTTATTCATAAATTATCTAGAGGAGGGGATATCTAGTACAATCTCAGTATTTGCAGATGATACTAAACTAGGCATGCCAATATCTTCTATGCAGGATGTGGAAACCTTGCAAGCAGACCTGAACAAAATAACGGGGTGGGCAACTACATGGCAGATGAGGTTTAATGTTGAAAAATGTAAAGTAATGCATTTGGGGGCCAGAAACCTGAAAGCAAGCTACTCACTAGGGGGGGAACCTCTGGGTGAGTCTAGGATGGAAAAGGACTTGGGGGTACTGGTAGACAACAAGCTTGGCAGTGGCATGCAATGCCAAGCCGCCGCAAGCAAAGCCAACAGAATACTGGGATGTATAAAAAAGGGGATTCACTCCAGAAATAAAGAGATTATTCTCCCACTCTACAAGACTCTGGTCCGGCCACATCTGGAGTATGCTGTCCAGTTCTGGGCACCGGTCCTCAGGAAGGATGTGCTGGAACTGGAGAAAGTCCAGAGAAGGGCAACAAAAATAATTAGGGGAATGGAGGACATCAGCTATGAGGAAAGACTACAAGCACTGAACCTTTTCTCTCTGGAGAAAAGACGATTGAGGGGGGATATGATATCAATAAGGAACAAACTATTCAGAGAAAGGAGATACAATAAGACACGTGGCCACTCACTAAAACTAGAGGAAAGGCGGTTTAACCTTAAAGTGCGTAAGGGGGTTCTTCACTGTAAGAGTGGTAAGGATGTGGAATTCTCTTCCACAAGCAGTCGTATCAGCAGGGAGCATTGATAGTTTCAAAAAACTATTAGATGGACACATAAAGACCACAACATACAGGGGTATACAATGTACGGTTAAAAGCAAACACACACACGCATCATAGGTTGAACTGGATGGACTGATGTCTTTTTTCAACCTCACTAACTATGTAACTATGTAAAAAAAATGGCGCCGCCTGGCACCAACACATCACCACGTATGCGCCGTCTGCACGGGAATAGCCGAACGTGTACGGGCTTTCCCGAGCGGCGGTGGCACATGTGCATTGCGCATGTCGGGCTGGCCATGGCCATTTTTTTTCAGGTATTAGCAGCCCCACTGCAGGGAGGACTTGCCGGCCTACTAGGAAATTTCCCAGTATCCCGGTAGGCCAATATGGCCCTGGCTCCCAGCCAGGATTACGAGGAGCCCATTGCCGGTATATTGTCGTATGTAGTTTACATAAATACTCAATAAAAGGGGCAATAATGGATAGAGTGGAGAGGGATTAGAACACATGGCAGTTTCTTTTGTTGTCTATGCCCTTGTTGAGAGATTCACGATTTCTATTAGTCTTATTTACCATTATCAACTAAAGTGAAAGTAAAAGAAAATCCCAAATTTTGGGTTGTCCATTGAACAGGAATAGTGAGGATATTTTCCAATGGGGACACTACTTTTATGATCCTAGTGAAAACCAGGGATTCCCTAATTTTAGAGGAATTTTCTCTCATTTCCTGTTTTGGCTACAGGGAAATAAATGTCCTGAGTCCTGACTAGGCTTTTATAGAAACATAGAAAAGTGACGGCAGAAAAAGAATGAGTAGCTCATCGAGTCTGCCATTTATATATTTTTTTTCATTAACTTTATTGTCTAAGTATAGAAGTATAGATCTAGGTTTGTCCCAAGCATGTTTGAAGCCATTTACTGGTATAGAAACAGTATACCCTAAATAATCCCCATTAAACTTCTGCAAACAGTTTTTACAATGTTTATATGGAATAATTGGAATCCCAGACAAGCAATATCTATTCCAAGATGCCACAAATTATCTGGAGGTCAGAGTGTCCCTGACCTCAACCATTACTACAAAACCACTGTATTGACAAGGATTGTCAATTGGAAACACAATGTACAAGATAATCCTCGGTTGAAAATCAGATGTGTTCAGCAGAAAGCAGGTGAGATTGGAACAATGCATGGGCAGTCTGAATGTACCAAGTTAATAGGTCAATAAACTTGGGTACAACCAGCCTGCTGGAATTTACATGCATTTATCGCTAGCGGCTGGTATAGCCGCTAGCAGTAATCACTGTCTTCTCTTGGTGGGGACAGCTTCCTGCAGACCCGGTCGGTGGTTGTGGGGAAGAGGAGACAAGGTGCTTTGGGGTAGAGCCCCCCTGCCTCAAAACACCCCCCCCTATGTTGAGGGCATGTGGCCTGGTATGGTTCACGAGGGGGGTTACTCTCGTCCCCCTCTTTCCTGGCCTGCCGGGCTGCATGCTCGGTTAAGGGTCTGGTATGGATTTTGGGGGGACCCAATGCCATTTATTATTTTTTTAAATTTTGGCATGGGGTTCCCCTACATTCCATACCAGACCCGAAGGGCCCAGAATGGATTGGTGGGGGGGGGGGCACATGCTGTTTTTTTCTGAGAGTTTTATTGCTGGCATTCTTTTGTTTACATTTCAGCTGTCAGTGGGGAAGCCTGCTGACATCTGATAAGTCATCGGTTGTTAGGGACATAGCGGCCCGCCTCCTGATTGGCACCTTTACACCCAGCTATTCTTCACACAGAATTTGAATCAGTCGATCATATTTAGACTGATCCAAATTTGAATTGTTCTGACAATTTGAAATTCGGTAGAAAATGAATAAATGGAATGAAATTGAATGGAACAAAACTAAATTTGTGAAAATAATGAAATGATCTGGAATGGGCAAATATATTTTTTTAACTGTGTTTTGAAGGCATTCTTGAAAATGGAAGGTTTGGAAGATAGTTCATGCTTTGCTGATAAAGTGAATACTTTTATTGCTGGATCTTAAAAGAAACTCTGCAGATGAGTATTATAAATTAATTTCAGGGTTGCAGGTCATAGCTGATTGAAGGACACAAGTTTAGCAGTAGAAATGAAAGCTATGAGTTTTCTGTCTTGTCATAGAAGTACTAATGAACAAGAAGGCATTAAAGCTTGCAAGCATTTACTCTCACCCCTCCTCTTTGCTGTGTCACAGATTTTCTTGTGTGCGAGATCATTTTCACTGCAAACACTTGCCTACTGGACACATCTGTGAATTTGTAGCACCTCCCAAAAGCTCCCTGCAAGACATAAAATAAAATTAAGGGTGTCACGAATGACACGTGCCAATTTATACATAATTTTAAAGTGACAAAACACAAAGGCATCCTATTTCATTTTGAAGCTTCATACCAGCGTGCTTCGAAAGCTATAATTAACATTTTACAGTAATATCTCATGTTAAAGAAATCACAAAGGCTTGACATTTTGTTCCTGATCACTAAAAATAGTTTAGAGAGCTAAAAAAAAGTTTAGAAACAGACACAGGCATATGTAGACATGTCACATACCAACACTGGTTCTCTCTAGAATGCAAACACATATATTGATTTTTTTTTTTTTAATTGTGGATATATAAATGTATTTATTTTTATTATTTTTGTTTTTGAAACTTAATACCTTAGTCTTAATACAAATTGTCCTTGATGCTGAAACAAAACTTTTTTCACTTACCCTCCCCAGTAGCTTGCCTCTCCTGTACAGCCTTCCAGTTGTTGCATCTTCAGTGAGATAGTGTGCTCCATGTGTGCGAATGCTGCCGTTAATATCCATATCCTAACCATTTCCAGCCCAGAACTCCTCTTTCAGTCTCCCAAAGCACTGGCAGAACACAAACATCCAGCCACCACAACAGTCGCACTCTATCATTTGAAGACTTCTGCAGGGATAGCTAACTCAAGAGATGGGAGGAGTGAGAAAAGGCGTGGAAGAGGCTGGGAACACATATGACGAAGAGGAATAGTGCATTGTTTTGAGGCGTGACTAAATTAGCACATACCTTACATATTACAATGCATTGTTTTAAAATGTTTGTGTTCTCTGACAAGTTAGTCAATTATTTATTGTGCCCAGGTTTATGGAGAAACTTAAATGACATACATAAAGAGGAACTGAACTCTGCAAGCTTTGCCCAAAACAAGGCAAATAGAGGACAAGGGTCTAATCACCAGTATTGCCTGTGGTCTACCTGCAGTTGATCTTTCTGCATTACTACCATGCCTTGGCACAATGCAGATGTATGGCTAAGAGGCTATAGATACAAGAGTGCCAAGGCACATTCACATACCAGGAAAAGCAATGTTACATTGATATTTTCCAGGACGAATTCCAGAAAAAAGGTAAATTTTCTGGATTCTGCTCAGGCACAAATATCATTTCTAAATGCTTTCAAGAGAACCGTGCAAAAAAAAAAAAAAAAAACATGTATTAGATAGCTTCCAAAAAAAGTAAAGCCAAAAAAATAATAATAACAGTTTAAATCCAGGGTGTAAGGTAATTTTTTTTTTAACTTTTTTTTAAATTTAACATAGCATTTCTTCTTTAGGGGCAGTTTTTTTACATGCACTGCTTTAAAAGTGAAGGTTCCTTTAAATGTATCAAAAAAGGTCTTCTTAGACACTGGTTGACAGCAGCGAGATCGGTTATATCATGCCATTGGCAGTCCGCCTCTGTCCCCCTCTGTGACTGAGTGGGTCGCAGGGATGGATTATATTAAAAGGACGGAGTGCCACATGGCATATGAATTGGATACACATGAACAATGCCATCAGATATGGGTCAGCTGGTTCAGGTAGTCAGCTGAAATTCAGAATCTCCTTATGAAATCATACTAGGTCCCAAATATGACTGAGTCCCTCTATGGTTACCTACTCCTGGCTGCTCTAACTCTAATTTTAATTGTAAGCCCCTTTTTTTCTTTAGCCCCCCCCCTTTTTTTTCTCACACTTTTTCCCTCCGCGGAGTTGCTGCTGAATGTTAAGGAGCAAAATACTATAGACCATAACTTTTAACTGTACTGGGGGTTGGTGGTCCACTGTGCTCCAGTAATAGATAGGTAACTGTATTGGTCCATTTGTTTAGTAATATCGTTTTTTTTTTCCTTTTTATTTGCATGGTACTCATGTATTACATACAACATGCTCCTCTATGCCAAGGTGACTCCAATAAGCGTTGCTGTTTCTATATTTTCTGTATTGTATTGTGGTTGGTGGTATGATAGTACCATCTATGTATGAAATTTTGTATGTAAAAACGTTCTCCAATAAACTTAGATTGAAGAAAAAGGTGAAATTTAAACACATAGATAACACACATTAAATTAATTACCAAATATACCAAATTCACCCATGTTTAAAAGAAAGAAAAAAAACTAAAAGCTGCTGCGTATAACACAGTAAGGGTTCTAGCAGTATGCTCTTATAGTATAGCATATTCACCTACTTCAAGGAGTGCATTCCGCCATGCACCAGGGTTCTATCACTCTATTATGTTATGGTCCAGCTCCACCATCCCTAGTGTGTGCAGACCCAGCCTGTCCAGGTGTATCTCGCCACTTTCAGGTTCGCGGAATGACATCACTTACTGTAGTTCCAACCTGATGCAGGTTTCATCTTCAGGAAGACGATATAAATCCAAAGCACATGAATCTTGATAGCAGCCTCCTGTAAACCCCTCTACAGCAGCAACACAACACTGAACATTCTTAAAGAGTTGAAGAGCAATGGGGTAGCCTTAAGTGTGCTGCTGCTTCTTCATTGTCCAAACACTGGTCCTAAAACTGTGCATATTGCTTAAAAGAGAAGTATATTTAAAAAACAAAAAAAAAAAACCTTATACTCACCTAGGTGGATGCACCATCAATCTGATGCTGCATCTGTCCCCTAGCCTCCTCCTCTTGAGAACTGAGTGATCAAACACAGCTGATTGCTCAGTCCTCCCCTCCACTCTGAGCAGAAAGCCGTGACTGTCAGTCAAGGGTTCTCTGCTCTGCCTCTCCAGGGTTTACTAGAGCGCTGGGCTGGGGAGGGAGCAGCTGGCTCAGTCTCTCAATGGCACAGCTGAGAGGCTTAGCCAGCTGCTGATACAGGCATGTGGCTAAATCCAGGCTAGTTTTTTCCTCCCTTAAGTCATTCCTTCTCTATCAATGCTAGAATATCCATCTGCCATTTGCCTTACAGGTCCTACCATACTTTATGGCCAGGTGACCCAATCTATGATATAAAAATAGTGGAAGCTTGTATGTCTGAAGCACAGTGTCAGAGAAGGCTGAGGTTGGTCAGCGCCACCCTCAATATGTGGAAGACCCAATGTGGGACCCAGTGGTGCCTCCACATACCTGCAGCAACCTCCCATACCCTCCTATAATGGATAGATGCAGAGCTGTTTTGACAGCTTTTCGAAAAGCTCATTATAAATTATTTCCCAATTTTTCTCATTGGCACATCCCTATGATGGGCAGTTTAATTCACCAATATAATTATACAGGATGCATGAAGGGGCATGCAAGTGTAGCACTAACCCCTGAAAGGGTCGCTGATTTGTGTCCCAGGTTCTTTCCCACTAGTGTAGCAGCAGCAAGGCAAACAGCAGTAGGAAAAAAAGTGGACAGCACCCAGGCCAGGCAAGCCCTGCACCAAGCGATAACAGCAGCAACTCATTCACTAGGATCCTTTTCTCAGGTCTGTACTCAGTGTCCCTAGGACTTGGTGGCCTCTCTCCAGACTCAAGCAGACAGTCTTCTCAGTGAATCTTTCAGACTGTATCCCCATTGAAACCCCTTTCTTAGCGTCATAGGAATTTGCAGCAGGATAGGCCCCCCAGCTATGCCCAGCAGGGATCTTGATGAGACAAGCAGAATCTTCAGGTGAACTGCCTAGAAGAACAGCAGCCCTTCTGGCTGGGAACCTCTCCTCCTGGGGAAGAACACTGCTCATGAAAGCTCTAAAGTATTTATGCACCCTCAGCCACCATTTGGGCATTCTCCCCCAGGAAGTGGCTGGCACCACATAAATATTCAAGCTGCTCATTTGACTCTCCCACCCACTATATTTTGGAAGTCTCCATAAGACAAGGGGAAGAAATAAAACTTGCAGCCTGCAGAAACCAGAGCAGCCTAAAGCAATTGCATGCTGTTCTGCTGATTACAAGGGAACCGCAAGAACCAAATTTGCCTAACTTAACTAACAACCTATTTTTTTTGGGTGCAACACAAACTTTAGCATTAGTAATGTCTGAGATTTGCCTGAAAGAATGAGCTGGAAATATGGACATGAGAGATTCAGGGTCTGCTTCAGGTATGTACAGGCCCCTTTATGTTCCTTTATTTTATACCTGCAGAGGTTTTGTTTGATCCCTTTAATGAGTTTGGTAAATTGCATCAATTAAATGAGAAAACGTTTTGTAAATATTGCAAGAGAAAATCCTTTTTTGCCTTTAGAAAACCAACCCTAATGTCTGTGTTTTTATTTACATGTAACTTTTTTGCTAATGAGTAAAAAGGGATACAAATGTAACCTATACTCTTTACCTTGGGGGGGGCTGTATATCTGAGGGCCCCCTGGTAATAAGTTCTCCCCTCTGCAAATCCTCATATGCTCTTGTGTGGGGGATAAAGCCCTTGTCCCCTCTCTCAAAATGGATACAAGGAGATTTGCAAGAAGGGGGAGCGGGCTTTGCTACCCTCCTTCCTTACAAGGTACCCTCCCATTTTGAAAGGCATGTGGCCTGGTATGGTTCAGGACCCCTACTGCTTATTCTCCCAAAACCTTGCAAGTAAAAACAAATGCAGGTATCATTTGATATCATCTCGTATTCCTGTTCCATTAAACTGAACCAGTACCAGGCTTATGTAAGCCTTCAAACTGAGACAACACAGTTAGAAATTGGCATTAACCTTTAAGATGAAAGACACAAGTAGTACAGGTACCTGGCCACTCTGCATTAAAACACCACATTGGTGTTCTGATCTTGACTTAAGTCCTGATCCAACAAAACAAACAAAGGACAATCACCTGACCCCTAACTGGCCTTTGATATATATATATATATATATATATATATATATATATATATATATATACACACACACACACACACACACACACACACACACACACACACACACACACACACAGTATATGCATAAGCTGTAGGGCCACTTCACAGCACCCTAGAGTACTGCAGTCCTAACTCTATAAGATTTGAGTGTCTCCAAAGTTGGATCGCACACACACACACACACACATACACACATATATACATATATATATATCTATATATATATATAGATATATATATATTGAGAGCAGGTATGCCTGGAGGGAGCCCACCCCTCTTAAAAGGTACAGGAATACACCCAGCAATAGCACAATGGCAGTAAAGGTATTAAGTACGTCCCCTAACCAATAAGCCAACAGTACAAACAAATGGCCACCACCCCAGCCTATATATGGCCTTTGCTGCAGGCTGGTTGATAAATGTGCTGGGAATTTTTCTTTGTAGTTTTATGAGTTCTGAGCCATTCCTGTACCTGGAGCAATGACTGTATTCAGTCATTTAGTTACAGTGTCCCTGATCCCCACCACACCAGTTTCTCAGAAAGGCACTAGTCATAGTACAGATGAAGCCACAATACACAGGTGCCCAAGTGCAGATGTGAAGTCTTGATATAATGGTTTTGATATAATTGGTTTGATATCGCCATACACAGAGGGAGTAGTAGAATGTGTTTTGGGTTGTAATTCAAAGTATGCCCATGCTGTGTATGAGAAATGTCTTACAACGTATTAAATTGACAACTTTTGTTAAAGAAAATAATTTGAATTTTGTTTCTGAATTTACAAAAACTTGTGGCAGAACAATGAAGTCTTCAAAGGATGCACCATGCCTCTTAAAAATACCTTGGGGTGTTTGCTTTCAAAAATGGAGTAATTGTTTGGGTGTTTCCACTGTCCTGGTGCTCCAGGGCCTTCAAAAATGGGACAGATTGTTAGGACATTAGATGCATAATTTATGCCCCTTGAATGCCTTAAGATGCTCCTTGGATTTTGGGATCTTCTATGTGGCTAGCCTGTGAAAAAGTTTCACGCATCAGTATCAGTATCAGAATATGTTTTGGGGTGTAATTCTAAGTATGCCTATGAAGTATCAATTGTAGCAATGTATAACTGCGCTAATATAAATCAAAAAGCTGCAGCTTTAAACTGGGATAACACCAAGTACACCAAAAAGCAGAAAAAAGCTGCATTAAAGTGAAGGTGATAAATAAACATTTTAAAAAATATTAATATTTATGTATTTATTTTTTGATATTCATTTATCACCTTCACTTTAGCACAGTTTTGTTATACCTATGAAGTATGTTAGAAATATCCTAGTAATTGAAGACAATTACTGTGTAAAAAAATATATATTTTCCTTTTTTTCCTGGATTTTCCAAAAACTTGTGGCACAAAATGACATTGTGGATGTCTGCTTGGATTGGATGGGATTGTCTCCTTGGATTTTGGGCCCTTCTATGCACCTAGGCTGTGAAAAAATCTTACACATGTGGTATCCCTATACTTGGGAGGCATAGCAGAAAATGTTTTCAGGTGTATTATAAGTATGTTTTTGTGTGAAAAATAACTTAAGCCCCGTACACACGTACCGATCGTCGGCATACAAACGTTCGTCTTTTCTCCCCGGGATGTCGGTGTCTGTTGAAAAGTGCAAAGACTGCCCAAGAATTTTGTCCGCCGACTACAGCCGACTGCAGAAGTGATGTCATGTAATGGTTAACTTTCCCTGTGTTTTTTCTTTTCTGAGCATGCCCAGTCTTGCAAATCTGCGGTCTGTCGGCAGAATTCTGTACTGACTGGCGAACAATCGTCCGTTCTGGTGTCGGCATACAAAAATTTAAATGCTTGCAAGAAAGACTCTTGTCCGCAGAATGTGCGCAGACACTGGTTGACAGCAGCGGCACCATACTAACAAGCGTACAATCGGCAGATCTTTCGTCCGCCGACGTTTGTATGCCGACGATCGGTACGTGTGTACGGGCCTTTAGAGCGGAGTTCCACCCTCAAAATGAACTTTTTACCGTCCGATTGCTTTAATTTACCTGAAAAACAATTGGATAATTACATTTTTTTTTTATTCACTTACCTTGTTTTTAAAGAAAATATACTTACCTTCCTTCCTCTTCCTCCCTCTGCGGCTGCGCCATCTCTTCCTGCTTGCAATGACTCCTGGGAGATGAGCATCATCGATCCCAGGAGCCCTAAGGACTCTTTCACACGGGTGCTCCGTATGTCCATATTTCAGCCCATTTTTTTGCGGATGAAAAACGGACATAATGCATGTCAATGGGATTGACCATCCGCTGACATCCGATTTTTGTCCTTTCAGTTCTGTTCCGTTTTTTGGAACGGAACAGAACCCTATTTCTCTTACATCCTCCGACAGTCGCCGCCTCCTCTAAGTCATCACTATTGGGTATTGACTTCCGCTCCGCAGGAGTAGCTAGGCATAAGACTTAGTCAAAAAGAACAAAGGCATTTGCATATACACACCCATGGGGGCTGTCCCACTGGTCAATACCCCCCTGCAGTGACCACTCCCAACTCAGTTTCTTTCTGCCTAGCGACAGGAGTAGTTAGACTTCCCTGTGCTGGGGCTACAGTCTCAGCCTTTCTAATCTTTTTTATTTGATTTTCTTTGAAAATTTCAGTTTTTTCTTTGATTTACTAGCTGTTTCTTTTGTCAGCTTTAGTTTTAGTAGATTCTTCGGATGAAGATGGATTCATGCGGAGCTGGGAATCGGACTGACCGCCCTGGTTTTCCAGGGCAGAGGGTCAGAGGGACCCCCAGCCCGCCATCGAGCGTTCAGCCATGGTTCGTCCTGGCATTATGAGCGACCCATCCCTGCTCGCAGCAGGGATGCAGCCGTGAGGTGGCTACCTCACTGGACACATCTGCGGTGCTGCAGTGTAATGTCCCTGGCTAACGGCATTCCCTGTCAGATGAGGACAGTGGCTTTCCGTTCTGAAAGGCTCCCCACGCCATCTGGTACAGGTAAGTACTTCTGTGTGGGGCCTCTGTCTGGGGTGGCAGTCCTGTGTTGCTGTGTGTCCCCCATGTTTGTGCCGGTGTGGGCCTCCCTGTTTGCAATCCCTGCGGGGGTCTTTTTGTACATACGCTGCGCTATGGTGCTGTGTGTTGGTGGGAGCCCCTTTCCCTGTGTCACTAAGGTGTTTTCACTAGGGGTGCAGACGATGTGTGTGGCGGCCGCAGCGGGGGAAAAACCGAGCGGTCTGCCATCTTTAATTTGGGCAAGCATGTTGGCTTCACTGTGGGCTAAATCACATGCTGTTTTGGCGCCATCCGGCGCCATCTTGCGTGTGGCAGAACGATCGTTCCGCAAGTGTTCGGCGACCATTTTCCCGAAGCCTCCCATTCAGTTCTATGGGCAGCCATTTTCCCTGAGTCCTTTGCAGCTTATAGTTCAGCCTCTTATGACCTCACTTCCTTTTCCTCTGAAGCAGCGACCTAGGTGGTAACACTCTGTGGGGCTCTGCAGACTGTCTCTTCCATAACCTTCTGTTTTGTCATTTCTGGCTCAGTTTTCTATCCTATTTGGGGTCTTTTGTCACTGTTCATATAGCGGTGGGCTGGCACTCCGCATCGGTGTTAAAGGGACAGTACCCTTTTTATTGCACTATTTTTTTCACCTTGAGCAATGGATTCTCAGGACAACAAATTCCCTCCAGCCCTGGTGGGGGACCCCAGTCCTGCTGTGGCCCCTGTTATGCCTGATTTGGCCGCTGTAGTGGCGTCTTTAGTGTCCAAAATGGAGGTGCTGATGGCTGAACGTGCTGCTAGAAAGAGGCCCAGATTATCTCTCTCCTCTGATTCAGATGGTGATATGGCTGCTGCTGCGGGCATGCCCTTTTCAGGGTCTCGCTCATCCTTGGACCCGCTGGCGTCTGAGGGGGAGGCGGAGGTGGAGGGGGTTGATGATTCTCCCCCGGGGTCGCCTGAAGAACGCGCGACCATGGATGAATTGATTGTTTCTGTAAAGGAAACACTACATTTGGAGGATGAGCCCAATCCTCCGGGTATTGTGTCCTCATTTGGGACACACAGGACCCGCAAGTCGGCGCAGGTTTTTCCCTGCCCCGCTGAGTTTCATTACACTGTTAATGAACTGTGGCACACTTTAAAACGTCCATTCCTGGTTCCTAGTCGGTTTAAATTACTTTATCCCTTTGCACCGGCTACGGAATCGCGATGGTGTGTGCCTCCACAGGTGGATCACACTGTGGCCCTGTTAAACAAGGCTACCTTGATTTCTACTGAGGAGACCCTGGTTTTTCGGGATCCCACAGACAGACGGTGGAGTCTCTAGCCCGCCATTCCTACACGGTGGCGGGCTCCTTGCTCAAACCTGTTTTCGCGTCCGTCTTGGTGGCTCAGGCGGTGGCTGATTGGACTAAGGTGCTTAGGAGCAACCTTGTGTCTGATTCTGTTCCACCTGCCAGGCTGGCTATGGTGGATCAAATTCACCAAGGAGTCATGTATTTGTGTGATGTGGCCTTAAATGAGGCCCCTTTGGTAGCACGCCTGTCTAGTGTTGCGGTGCTTAACCGTCGACTGATCTGGCTGAAGAGCTGGTCGGCTGACCAGTCGTCACGGAAAACAGTTGCTGATTTTCCCTATGCTGGTTTTCGCCTTTTTGGCGAGGCGTTGGATACCTTGGTGAAAGGCGTCACGGGGGGCAAGAGCACCTTGCTGCCCCAGAACCCGAAGAAGAAGTCCTTTCGCGGCAAGCGGGGTTCCACTTCGCGATCCGCTCAGGGGTCCTTTCGTGCCTTTCAGAAGCAAACCAAGGGCAAGCCCTTCAAGGGCCAAGGTAGCCAGAAGAAGCCCTGGGCAGGCAAGCAGAAGTCCGGCATAGCCGGCTCGGCGGGTCAATCCGCCTCTGCCTGAAGAGGCGCCCTCACCTGTTTCAGGGGTGGGGGGACGTTTGCGCGGTTTCCTCCAACCTTGGCTGCTCCGAATTTTGGACAGGTGGGTTCAGGAAATCATTCGATCAGGGTACAAGATCTAATTCCTTTCCCGGCCGGCAGACAGATTTTTTTCCCTCAAATCTTCATTTGCCTCCAGGGCGTCTGCAGGACCTGCATCAAGCGGTGCAGGACCTCCTTGCCCAGGGGGTGATTGTCCGGGTGCCTCATCGGGACAGGTTTCGGGGGTTATATTCCAATCTGTTCACTGTGCCCAGAAAGGAGGGCAAAGTGCATCCTGTTCTGGACCTGAAAGCACTGAACCGCTTTGTGCGCGTTCGAAAGTTCCGTATGGAATCTCTCCATTCAGTGGTGGCCTCCCTGAGTCCGGGGGAATTCCTGGCCTCTATAGACCTGAAGGATGCGTACCTACACATCCCCATTTCCGAGGGTCACCAGAGGTATCTTCAGTTAGCAATAGCGGAGGACCACTATCAGTTTGTGGCGTTACCTTTCGGTCTCGCTTCGGCTCCAAGGGTCTTTACCAAAGTGCTGGCACCTGTTCTGGGCCTGCTAAGGGCATAGGGCATTGCAGTCTTGGGGTATCTGGACGATCTCCTACTAAGATCGAGTGTCAGCCAGGACCTGCTGCGCGATCTGTCCACCACGGTATAGACGCTCCGGGAGTTCGGATGGACCATCGACGTACAGAAGTCGACGTTGTCTCCATCGGTTCGTCTTCCCTATCTGGGAATGATCCTGGATTCTGCTCGGGCAAAGGTGTTCTTGCCGGAGGACAAGCTCCGGACATTGCAGGACGAGATCAGGTCCCTCAGGGACAATCCGTCCTCGTCACTCAGGACCTGTATGCGGGGCCTGGGGTTGATGGTTTCGGCCTTCGAGGCGATACCCTTTGCTCAGTTTCACACACAGTCTCTCCAAGCGGAGATCCTGGCCAGGTGGGACAGACTACCTCAGTCCCTGTATCTGAGTGTCTCGTTGAGTCGCCAGACCAGATTGGATCTTCTGTGGTGGCTCCAGTCCCCGGCGGTGTCGGAAGGCAAGTCCTTCCGTCCGTTACTGTGGACAGTGATTACCACGGATGCCAGCCTGTCGGGCTGGGGTGGAGTCCTGGGCAACCTGTCTGCCCAGGGCACTTGGTCGGAGGTGCTGGAATTGCGAGCGATCAAGCTCTGTCTCTTCCAGTGGTCGGACCGACTTCGGGGCCGTCCTGTTCGGGTACAGACGGACAATGCTACTGCGGTGGCTTACATCAACCACCAAGGGGGCACCAGGAGTGCCTGGGTGGCCCGGGAGGTGACTGACATTCTGTCTTGGGCCGAGACTCATGTTCCGGCGATTTCAGCAGTTCACATTCCGGGTGTGGAGAATTGGCAGGCCGACTATCTGAGCCGCCAGACCCTGGACCAGGGGGAATGGTCCCTGCACCCGCAGGTGTTTCAAATGCTGTGTGCGAAGTGGGGATCCCCGGACGTGGATCTGTTCGCATCTCGGCTAAACCAAAAGGTGGAAAGGTTCGTGGCAATAACACGCGATCCTCTGACGGACGCCTCGAATGCGTTGGTGGCCCCTTGGCATCAGTATCGTCTGATGTATGCCTTTCCTCCGATTCAGTTGTTATCCAGGTTCCTCCGCAGGTTAGTCTCGGAGCTGCACCTGGTGATTCTGGTGGCACCGGACTGGCCACGCTGGTCCTGGTACGCCGACGTTGTTCACCTGGCAGCGGCGCCTCAGTGGCGGCTGCCAATGCGGGAAGATCTACTGTCTCAGGGACCGATCTTCCATCCTGCTTTACAGTCGCTGGCTTTAATGGCCTGGCTGTTGAGACCCAGGTCTTGAGGGACAGGTGTCTCTCTCCTGAGGTCATCCCTACTCTGATCAAGGCTAGGAAAACCTTATCTGCTAAAATCTATTACCGTACCTGGAAAGCTTATTTCGCCTGGTGTGAGTCCAGGGGGTTCTCCCATCGCTCTTACTTGGTGTCGAGAGTGTTGGCTTTCCTCCAGTCTAGAGTGGACCAGCGTCTGGCGCTGGCCACGATAAAGGGCCAGGTGTCTGCACTGGCTGTTCTTTTCCAACGCCCTGTGGCGTCTCATTCCTTGATTCGCACCTTCATTCAGGGTGTGCGACATTTGGCTCCTCCCAGGAAGGAGCCTTTACCTCCATGGGACTTGAACTTGGTTATGTCCGTGTTACAGCGTGCTCCCTTTAAAAATATCCGGGAGGTATCGTTGCCTCTGCTGTCTAAAAAGGTTGCCTTTTTAGTGGCGATCACTTCAGCTCGCAGGGTATCTGAGCTGGCGGCGTTGTCCTGCCGCTCTCCTTACTTGGTAATTCACAAGGATAAGGTGGTCTTGTGTCCACATTCCTCTTTTCTCCCTAAGGTGGTCTCTGAGTTTCACCTTAATGAGGACATTGTCCTGCCTTCGCTTTGTACGAAGCCTAAGCATCCTAAGGAGGTTGCTTTGCACTCCTTGGATGTTGTCAGGGCGATCAGGGTTTACCTGTCATCTACGGAATCCTTTCGGAGGACGGATTCCCTCTTTGTCCTTCCTGAGGGACCTTGGAAGGGCATGGCTGCGTCCGCAGCAACTATTGCCAAATGGATCAGGCAGACCATTGAACAGGCTTCTGCTTTGAAGGAACGGGTTCCACCCTTCCCTGTCAAGGCGCACTCTACCAGAACTTTGAGTGCGTCCTGGGCCTATTGGCATCGTGCCTCGGTGGCCCAGGTGTGCAAGGCTGCGACTTGGTCGTCGGTGCACACCTTTTCCAAATTCCAAAGGTAGATGTTCTGGCATCAGCTGATGCCTCCTTTGGCCGCAAAGTTCTCAGTGCGGCAGTGCCATAAAGCACCCCTCATGTCTACACTGCTTTGGGACATCCCAATAGTGATGACTTAGAGGAGGCGGTGACTGTCGGAGGACATAAGAGAAAACTGAATTTTTGTAAAATCTTACCTGTAAAATTCCTTTCTCTGAATCCTCCGACAGTCGCCGCCCCTGCCCTTCTTTTGGGGTTGTGTTCTTATTACCTACTGCTATGCTACCAAACTGAGTTGGGAGTGGTCACTGCAGGGGGGTATTGACCAGTGGGACAGCCCCCATGGATGTGTATATGCAAATGCCTTTGTTCTTTTTGACTAAGTCTTATGCCTAGCTACTCCTGCGGAGCGGAAGTCAATACCCAATAGTGATGACTTAGAGGAGGCGGCGACTGTCAGAGGACTCAGAGAAAGGAATTTTTATAGGTAAGATTTTACAAAAATTCAGTTTTTTCTTCCGTTTAAAAAACAGAACGGATGCAAAATCGGATGTCAGCTGTGTCATCCGCTGACATCCGCAATCCCCATAGACATACATTATGTCTGTATATCATCCGCAAACGGATGGGATGATATGCGGACAGACGGAGCGGATGACACAAGTGTCATCCGTGTCCGTGAAAAAAACAAAAAAAAGTGCCGCAGCGGAATAAAAAATCGGAGCGGCCGTGTGAAAGAGCCCTTACTGAGATTGTGGCTTCGGTCACACATTTCTGTTTCTCTCTACTGCTCAAGAGTAGCACTGCCTCTATAAAAGTCCTTAAATGTGTATGTTTTAAGAGAAAAATCTGCTTTAACTACAATGCTAAATCTGTTCCAGGCCTCTACACAACTGTCTAACCTGGTTGCCCAGGATTGCAGGAAATGCACAAAAACTTGAATTGCAATAGAATTGTGCTTAATTTTGTTGCTGACTTCAATGGTAAACTTGCCCAGGCCCTCTGCTCAACAGCAAAACCTGCTAGTGATCTTTCAAAATGGAACTCCCTGAGTATATCGGGAGTCCGTTTTCAAGTATCGAGTCAGTGCAGTGGAGTATTATATCATGCTCTATGACCGCTGATGGTTGGTAAGCGGCCATCATCTATCAATTAGTATGGAGGTGGATCACTGGGCACCTGGAGGAATTTTTGTACAAGCACATTTTGCTTTGTTTCACTGGCTGTGGATTCTTTTTTCACCATTCACTTATGGGACTTTTCTTTAAGAATTGCTAAAGTTGATTGCATTTTTTTTTTGTTCAAAAGGTTATTTTGTTCACTTTGTGTTAATATTTATTGTAAATCATTATACATTGTCACTTAGACACTTTATGGAATGTTTATTTATGTTTATAGATTAATTTTATTTAATTAAAATAATTGTATTATTTTATTAAAGAGAGATATTGTATTCAAATGTATTTGTGAGATCACTAGATAGTGCACTAGTACTTTTTTGAACACATTTTACTTCTGGTATTCAGGGATTTCTAGGTGCAGCAATCTGTCAGTCTTAACTAGCGCATCCTATTATCCTTTTTCCACTTCTTGAAAGTTCACCAAAGATACAGCATGTGGGACTTTTGGTGTGCTTTGAGAAAATGTGCCAAAAATGCGGAAATAAAATAGAAAGTCTATGGGAAACCATGGGTACATATGTGCTGCAGCCAAGCCACAGCGCAGCAGTGTGAAATGGTCATTAATTCTTGAAAGTTAAAAAAATATAGAATTGCGTGTAACCCTCTCATTGCTAGCTAGCAGCCTTCAGACTTTGTTGCATTAGGAATATCATGTGCTTGGGTAAGGCATGCTGTTATAAGGTATGCATGCCTGCCATCTGCTGACCTAAGTAGGAAACTGCATGCGCTAAGCATGGTTTTTTCATTTTGAGCCAAGTTTGAACTCAGCCTAGTACATACTGTTAGGCCTTATTTACACTGGAAGTGTCAAGACTGGCTTTATATGGAGGTCATTTCTGAATGTTTCTAAATACAGGTAATGGTTTTTCAATGCTTTCATTTAAACTCAGCATTTCAGTGAGGTCAATTTAGCGGTGTTTACAAAAAATAGAATTCTGTACAATTGGGATCAAATTGAAAACTCCAAAGTCATGTAAACAGGGCTAAACACGCTTGAAATCAGGGACATCTGAGCGCAGGAAAACAATAACTTTTTCTTTAGAAAAGTCAAATGCAGCAGTGCACGCTTAATAAATAGCATAAATGTAGCCTTAGACAGTTTATACATGGTACATGTTTTTCATTCATCCAGCGGGTTGAATGAAAAAAAAAAAAAGACCCAATTTCCCCAACCACACTTTGTTTCAATAATTTGTATTGAAAAATTTTATCATACAACCAAGAGAAAAAATACAATATTGTGGAAATATTTCCAGATAGTACTGTACTGTAGTACTGTAGTTCCCCTAAAAAAGGGAAAGACAGCATCAGCTAATAATGAAAACAGTGGAGAGAGACAACATCAAATAAATTTGGATCTATCAAATTAAAGCGGAGTTCCGCCCCCCCTTAAAAAAAATTAAAAGTCAGCAGCAACAAATACTGTAGCTGCTGACTTTTAAATAGTAGAACTTACCTGTCCACGGAGCCTGCAATGTCGGCACCCAAAGCCAAATTACATATCGGCTCTCGGGTGCCACCGCCACCATCCAGGGTAAGGGAACCCGGCAGTGAAGCCTTTAACCTTCACTACTGGTTCCCTACTGCGCATGTGCATAGCGCAGCGCGCTTTGTAATTGGCCCAGCGGCGGAGGCGGGAGGAGGGGGCCAAACTTCCAAGGGACAGCGCCATGGCACTGTCTCCCAGGAAGTGGGGAAGGGTACCTGTGAAAAACAGGTACCCGTTCCCCCCTCCCCCCTCCCCCCTGAAAGGTGCCAAATGGGGCACCAAAGGGGGGGGAAAGCAGATCAGCGGAGTTCCAATTTTGAGTGGAACTCCGCTTTAAGCATCACAGACTGTCGTTTATGGGTAATAAGGTAATGCCTGAATCAGGAAAGAAAGGGGAAGGGGGGAAATCCAAGGTCATGAGTCAGGACGACCGACAAATGATATTAAGGGGGGTAAGGTAACACCACCCATTACAGGGAAATAGAAGGAACCAGTAAAGGGTCTGCCTCCACAAGAGGGACACAGAGGACCCAATGTAACCATAGAAGGTAACTATAAGCCCAAATCATTTCACAATAACCAAAATACTCTTAAAGACATGAAAAAATAAAAAATAAATAGATCACTGCGCTTGATCAGTGGTGTTAACTACAAATAGTATATTAGCAGCCAGCACAAAGAATTGTTGAACCCCCAACTAGAAAAGAATGTGAAACAGGGTGTTAATAAGGCAAAATTAACTAATTTAGGTCAATAAGACTAAGGATTATTGGAAAACATTGGACCCCAAATGAAATGAACACCATTAAACCAATAAAGTAATTAATATGGTAAAAAAGTCAATAGAAATAAACCTCTCAGGGACGATTCCATTCACCATATGTTGATTATGATGGCGAAACCTCCACCAAACACCAATAAGTGTGGCCTCTTACCAGACTGAGTAGATCCCCGTTACAGAGATCCACATTCGCTCCAGTAAACTTAGTCTCAGACACAGTTAGCAGCAGAATGGGTAATGGATCCTGGCATCAAAACCGTATATAAAATCCATGTATAATAACCGGACCGATAATGTTACACCCTCATAGGTATTATCATCAGAGCAGGTATATCATGGAGTAAGCAAGGATAGAAAAAAAGAGAACTCCTCATGGTGAAGTAAGCAGCAAAATGTAAATTTATTAACTTGAAAAATATTGCACTCACATTATTCACAGACAAGATGCGCATAAGTCACGTCCTGCAGAGGTATTCCCTTCAGAGATGTATGGAAGTGGATAGCCAAAATGCCAATATAAGTGAAAACATGGAGAGACGCACGGGAGAGATGCTGGTTCCCCTACCGGTTTCGTCAGATGTTGACGTCGTCAGGGGGCGTGGCTAACTCCCGCCATCTCTCGCTATTAATGGCTTAAAGGATGCGGAAGAGGAGGGGCGGCATGCGTTCAAGGCGGCTCCGCCTCACCCGGAAATGCTGTCCACATAGTAACAAGATCGAGGAAATGTCCCCAAAGATTAAATGGAGCCTTTCAGGGAGCCAATCAACCCATAAAGACATATTCCGGATCAAACACAGCTGCAGACAGAGTCAACCAATCATCCGGAAAAATGAAAAACAGAGAAACGGTCAGACGCTGAATGCAGCGGTATAAGTGAGACTACCAAAAGGGAGAAAAAAAAGGAAAATTTTATTCAATATGAATGGTCCTTCTAAACACAGAAACAGGGAAAATCCCACATGTTTAAACAATATATGCATATAATGTTTATCAAAAATATAAAAATTATAACTAGCCATGCTAATAATAGCAAAGCTGTGAATGACCAAAGACAGAAAACTCATAAAGACATGCCCAGTGAAGATCCATGTGACCATCTGGTTATATACCATTGAAAATGGGGAAGGAAAACAGAAAAAACAATAAAGGAAGAGGAAACAAAAAAAAGAAAAGTGGATCAAAGACAAGAGTAGCCGGTAGCACTCCTGTCAACCCCTCCCCGTCCAGCTCCCTCAGGATTCCCTCGCTATATAGGTGACTGCAGTTTCATCCCACACTTTCAAGGTGAATGGGGGAATCCTTCCTGCTGAGCCTTTGTATTCTGACAGTGGGGAAACTTCCCTGCCATTAGAATACACTGATCAGCGTTGCCAGGTAAAGCTGGTGGCCCTGAATGAGCAGAAATTTTCCAAAGTGACTCACAGAATTTGATCAGTAGACCGACAGTTTAGATGGCATTTCTGAGCTTCCAGGAGGCAGGAGGTGTAGAATGAGATGTGTTGTCAAACACTGTACAGCACAGAGCTGAGTGTAATCCGACACCTGAGTGGAGGGAAAGGACATACCTCCTCTACACAGTCTCATAGGGAAACATGCACATATAAGGCTGTCAATCCCCTGCTGTGTGCTTGCGGAGGGGCATCTCCAAGAAGTGCCTGGTGTCAAGAAAACTGTCATAAGTGACTCATGCAGATGAAGGAGATAGCAGATTCCACACTAAGTGCTAAAGATTTAGGCAAGTACACACTATAGAAGGTGGTGGGTTTTTTTTTGATCTTAGGGTAGTGTAAGTAGATTTTGCCTCCGTCCCTGTGTCTTGGAAGAAAAGAGGGGGTTTTTTGGTGTCTCAAGCCAAAGTGGTGGGACTTTATGGGCAAGTGTATATTAATTCAAGATAGGTAAAAATTATATCTCAATTTATTCCAATAATATAAATAAATATAAAGAAAAAGTAATTATATACATCGATAATGTGAGCATTTGTGTTGGGTACAGGCCCAATGTGATAAAGATTAGAGAAAGGAGGATTCTGAAGAATCCGTGACATGTGTGATAAACTTGTGACAATTGTATGGATCTTGTCTCTGTTTATCCTGTGTTACAGTCCAGGAAGGAGTGGTTCACAGAGTTTCATCCATAAACTGACGCGTTTCGGCTGTATTAGCCTTTTTCAAAGATTTTTGTCACCCAGCTGTAAAGTATAATCAGTAACATTTCCGTTAGTGGAAATATATATATGATTAAAAATTATATAATGATGTAATATTTGATACATACTTTGTTCAAAATTTTGTTTCTGCGGACCAAACAATTTCTCTCTGTGTCCTCTAAACCTGCAACAAGGAGCCGTAGGATACCATGGTCTGGAAGGATATATATTATTATGGAGTCATGTGTGGTTTTATTGGGGTCATATAATATCGTTTTAAAAAATATATATATATATATATATTTACTCACAGATAGGTTTGAAGGTGTTCATATATAGATGATTAGATAATGTTCCAATATTATCCTGAGTAGTTCTTTCTACATATATGGTTTCAATTTATATTATACATCCCAAAGTTTTGTAATTTTGTATGGGTATTTAAACCCAAATGAACACTTACATTTTGCAGAGTTTATGTGGGGAGGGATTTAAGGGAAGGGAGGGTATGTCTTCCGATGCTGCCACCAAAGATGGTAAGATTGCCCCAGTGAGCCGTTCTGAAAAGGTCATATTGTTATGTATTTTTTGGTGTTTTTTCACAATTATAAGTGGTGGTGAGTAAAAGTATTTTATTAAGTGACTTTTGATGATCCAAGTTCAAAACTTACTTTTTGTGGGGTATTGGTGAGAGAGAGGAGTTTCTTCACTGCCGCCGGTCCGTGTCCGTCTCGTTCCCTCCTCTAGAGGGAAGTGAGATAGACGCCGGCTCCCCGGCCTTTTTAAAGCCGTTCGCGCATGCGCCTAGTGCGCCGCACGTAATCGGCTTCCTCTGTCAGTGACGCCGGCTCTTCGTACTGCGCATGCGCCTGGGTGATGCGCACGCAGTATGAGCCGGTCCGACAGCATCGGCCGCCGACACGGAGTAGGAGACAAGGAAAAATGCCCTGCCGTGACCGGGGGGGAAGGAGGAAGTTCTTGAATCCTTTTTTCTGTCTCATTTATGGCCCCTGTCACTGGGGAATGACAGGGGCTTACAGTGCCGGGTGCAAGTTAGGGGAAAACAGAGTGGTCTGCTTACTGAAACAAAATATACATTTCCATACTTGTGTAAACATTATTACCGCAATTCATGCAATAAAGGATAAATAAAAATTATAGTATATATATATATTATTTTGTACCATAGTTTTAACAGCAGGAATAATCAAGATGCCCAAGAGGGGTATTCTCATGGGGGATGTTTTAGGAATATCCATCGGTCTGGCATATCCAGAAAGGGTTTACAGGCGGGAGGTTTTAAAGGACATTTTAGGTATTACCCAATACTGGTATCTGAACCTAGATCTTATCATGATTTTAAAGTCGAGCTGGTAGTAGGTTCATTTTTAAACTGTATTTTAATCTGTTTTACCGGAGGCAAAGCCTTCCAGGAATGGTCTAAAACTTTCTGTTTCGTTTAACCCTGGGTATTTGGTGGCATTAAGGCGCCTGATCCATCGCATCTCCATTTGCAAAAGTTTTTTGTTCCAATCACCCCCACGTTGAGGTATGTGCATTCTCTCTAAGGCGATGAACGTTACTTTTGGCATCTTGTTGTTATGGATATATTTAATGTGTCTGCCAAGTGGTAGATGGAAGTTGCATATTTCCATACTTTGGATATGCTTATTTATTCTTTTGCCCATTTCCTGTTTCGTTTTACCGACATAATATGACCCACACTCGCACTTCATAAGATACACGACTCCCCTCGTCTTACAATTAACATAGTGGCGTGGTTTAAAATGTTCCCCATTCGGGAGGATGGTGTCTGTACATTTTTTGATCACATTGCACTGTGCGCAGGTGCCACAAGGGTATGTACCTTTGTCCTTACACGGGTCCTTCCTTTTTTCCTTAAATTCACTATGTATTAAATTTTGTTTGAGGGAGCCGGCTTTTTTATAGGTGACTAGTGGGTTGTCCGATACGAATGGTTTCACCACAGGGTCGTCCAGTGTTTCTGATTTCTTTTTTTTTTGATGTTCATTTGTAAATCGTAGGATGATACGACTTTTTTCTCCTTGTTCTTTCGTTTCCTCGACCTTTTTGGTTTTGAATAGGAGCTCTTGTCTTTGTCGCTTTTTGACTTTGTTGAATGCTTTTCTGAGTGTACTTCTGGTGTACCCTCTTTCCAGTAATCTACCTGTGAGGAGATCAGCTTCTTTTTGGAAGTCATCTTCGTCTGTGCAGTTCCTCTTCAATCTTAGATACTGGCTATATGGTATTGCTCTTTTTAGGGATGTTGGGTGAAAGCTTGTTGCATGCAAGATTGAATTTCCTGCTGTTTCCTTACGGTAAAGGGTAGTTCCATTATCTTCCTTCAGTATCCAAGTGTCTAAGAATTCAATCTTCCTTTTGTCATAATTGAGTGTGAAAAACATATTGTAAGTATTATTATTCATCACTTTTAAACACTCCTTAATTTGGTTCTCCGAACCTGTCCAAATGATAAAAATATCATCCAGAAAGCGCTGCCACAGTAGTATGTTGTCTACAAAGATATTATTTTTTTCCTCAGCCAGAAAATCCGATTCCCAAGCTCCTAAATAGATATTCGCATACGATGGTGCGCAACTGGTGCCCATCGCAACACCGCACGTTTGTAAATAATAGGTGCCATCAAAAGTGAACACATTGTGGTTCAATATATATTCCAACATCATTACAATTAATTAATTGAAGTTATGGTCCCGTTCGCTCTGTTGTTTGAGGGTTTCTCTAATTATCTCTATTCCCTTTTTATGGGGGATGTTGTTGTAAAGGGCTTCAACGTCGATGGTAATCAGAAAAGCATCTTCCGGTACCATTAGGTCGTCTAGTATCTGGAGTAAGTGTACCGTGTCTTTAAGATACAACGGGAGTTTGGTCACATGGGGTCTCAGGTATGCATCAATAATCTTACTTGTTGTCTCTGTAAGATTGCCATTCCCGGATACAATTGGTCTCCCTGGGGGGTTATCCCTATTCTTGTGTATCTTCGGCAGTGCATATAAAGTAGGGGTTCTGGGATGTTTAATCCTCATATAGGTCCATAGGGTCTCTGTAATTGTACCCTCATTTAATGCTCTGTCTAATTTTCTGTAGAAGTCTTCTTTGAAAGTCTCCAACATAATAGGTAATATTTTCCTATAACATTTTTTGTTGTTCAAAATATTTTGACACATTAATTTATATTGGTCATTGTCCATCAGAACGACGTTGCCCCCTTTGTCAGAGGGCTTTATTGTGATTTTCTCATTATCCTGGAGTTCTTTCAGAGCTTTCTTTTGGGGTTTTGTAAGGTTCTGTGTAATCCCTTGATCTTTTAACTGATTTATTTCTTTCAGGTTCAGTGTTTGTAGTCTTTCCTCATAGCGGATGTCCTCCATTCCCCAAATTATTTTTGTTGCCCTTCTCTGGACTCTCTCCAGTTCCAGCACATCCTTCCTGAGGACCGGTGCCCAGAACTGGACAGCATACTCCAGATGTGGCCGGACCAGAGTCTTGTAGAGAGGGAGAATAATCTCTTTCTTTCTGGAGTGAATCCCCTTTTTTATGCATCCCAGTATTCTGTTGGCTTTGCTTGCAGCGGCTTGGCATTGTATGCCACTGCCAAGCCTGTTGTCTACCAGTACCCCCAGGTCCTTTTCCATCCTAGACTCACCCAGAGGTTCCCCCCTAGTGAGTAGCTTGCTTTCTGGTTTCTGGCACCCAAGTGCATTACTTTACATTTTTCAACATTAAACCTCCTCTGCCATGTAGTTGCCCACCCCATTATTTTGTTCAGGTCCGCTTGTAAGGTTTCCACATCCTGCATAGAAGATATTGGCATGCTTAGTTTAGTATCGTCCGCAAATACTGTGATTGTATTAGATATCCCCTCCTCTAAATCATTTATGAATAAATTAAACAGGATTGGTCCCAGGACAGAACCCTGGGGGACCCTACTTTCCACACCCGCCCTGTCAGGATTATTGGGGACATTAAATAAAAGAAAAATTGAATTATAAAGGCCATGTATATTCAGTCTTATACATAGAAATTCTGAACAGTATAGCGTCCATCTTGCATGAGGTCACTGGCAGTTTATGTTCTTTTGCTAGATGCCTTTATAGAGCCTTAAGTTCTACAGAAGATTTTCTTTGTATCTCTTTAAATCGTAAATATGGGACTTTCTGACATTTCACCTGATAAAAGCCTAGCCAGGAGGGCATCAGGTTTCTAAGGGGGGGGGGGGGGTGATATCTTTTTGATTGTCTGTATTTTACAATGAACAATAAGTTCAGTATATTTATTTTAAAGGTTCATTTAAATATACGTTTTAGAAAGTATCATCATATGTAAGATGTATATTAACAATAATATATTGTTTTATTATTGATATAGAAGTGTGAACTTGGAATATATATATAATGTTAGATATATATATATATACTAGAATACTTTTCTATTATGTGTAAGGACTTATGTGTCTTGAAGCTAATTACTTCTTTTTAGAAACATTTTAAGGTTCCTTAAGTTTTTATGGCCACCATAAATACTATATCCTAGCCAAAGAGTCTGAAGGGTTTTGACAGAATTCAAATGATTTAATTGTTTTTGCCCAGCCAGGTCGTAAGGTTATCAGTATAATAATACTGCTATTGTATACAATTGTATGCTATATATTGAATCTAATAAGCAATACAATACTGCCCCATTTGGTGACTACTACTAAATGCAGTCTCAGGGTAAATCAGTAATTTCCAATCTATATATATATATATATATATATATATATATATATATTGTATTAATAATATATTCTTATTAAACGGTGTTACCAGATTCAATCCCTGCCAAAATACATGATGGGGATATTAGATGGACATGTGTATATTATGAGAGTATGGACAGGTTTTTATGTTAAAGTAAACAGGGGTGACCAGCGCTATGGAATTTTTAAATATGTATATTAACACAGAGGTGTCAGCTGCCAACAACCTACCCCGAAGGGTTAAAGAGTGAAAGTATGTGCAAAGGATTGATGCGGCGCTACCTCTTAAGTGATAAAGTGCTCAATGTGCAATAGAAATAAATATTTTTTGAAAAGTGCACTGGTAGTGAAATTAGTAAATAACCAGCTATCAACTACTAAAAGTGCATAACCAAAATAAAGGTGCTAATGTGAAATAAATACAGAAGTACCCCAATATGAGTAGTGAGTTTTATTTAAACAAACATAAACGGTGGGTTTTGTTTCCTTCAAAACAATAATAATGACATAAAAGACTGTGCTATAGTATCCTCGGGTGTAATAACACCAGTGAAAAGAGAAAAAATGGGTAATTCTCTAGTGCAAGAACTCACACCAAAAAAAGAGCGTGTGAATCAATCAGTGAAAATATAAAAAATATAAATGAATAGAAATGTACTTTAGGTTGCAAACATCCGTGCGCCCACTAGATGTCGCACCTCTCATACAACCTGTAACAGATGAATCCCGTGGGACAATTGTACCGAGGGTCTCTCCGGTGGTTTCTTTCTCCCTTAAAGTAGTTAAAGCTGTCTACGATCAGCGCGAAAGGAGACCGGGAAGCTTCCGCGTTCCACGGCCCTGTCTCCGACAACCGGAAGTGACGCAATGACGTAGAGACTCCACCCTACGCGTTTCGTCAGAGGACGTCTGCTGGAGTGGCCACGGAAGCTTCCCTAAGGTACATTTCTATTCATTTATATTTTTTATATTTTCACTGATTGATTCACACGCTCTTTTTTTGGTGTGAGTTCTTGCACTAGAGAATTACCCATTTTTTCTCTTTTCACTGGTGTTATTACACCCGAGGATACTATAGCACAGTCTTTTATGTCATTATTATTGTTTTGAAGGAAACAAAACCCACCGTTTATGTTTGTTTAAATAAAACTCACTACTCATATTGGGGTACTTCTGCATTTATTTCACATTAGCACCTTTATTTTGGTTATGCACTTTTAGTAGTTGATAGCTGGTTATTTACTAATTTCACTACCAGTGCACTTTTCAAAAAATATTTATTTCTATTGCACATTGAGCACTTTATCACTTAAGAGGTAGCGCCGCATCAATCCTTTGCACATACTTTCAGGTTTTTATGTTGTTTTTATGATTTTTCTTAATTGAAGAAATTATTACATAATTTTAATATCCAAAATACTGGGTGATTAGTAGAGGCGTTGCCAATGACCTCACCAGTTAATGGATAAAATATCCCAACCAATGGGGATAAAGTTCCTCCTTCTGGGTTCAGCTTATGGTAATTTTACTGGTCTTTTGTTTAATACAATATAAAAAGGGAACCCAGATGTAATAACACACACACATTACAAAAACATTCATTACACTTACAACACGCACGCTATTTACATCCATACACATACTCATCTATACATACTCCATCTTGCTCCATCATTCATCTGAAACTTTGAAGGACGCCAAACGAAACTCCTCCCTAACTGGCAACCATTTTGGGAAGGCAGCCATTTTAAGGACTCTGGTAGCAACCATTTTAAGCTAGGAGCCATCTTAAGTGTGGTAAATATACCTTGCTGTTTATTTGATTATCATTTACAATCTTTTATTTCCTTCCTTATATGTTTTATATTTCATATTTAAGGGTAACGAGATTACAGCCCCATCCATATGAACCATATTCGATTTTTCTCTAAAAGCTGATTTTTTTTTCATACATTTTTATTAATATCAGATTTAGCGCTGTATTAGCGATTTTACTCTCCCGTTTTGCATAGCCTATTCTCACTTCAACTGCAGCGGAGTGACTGTTGGCTGCGCAATTCGCAGACAATTGTGGTCTGTTTATATAGAACATTTATGGTTTATACTATACCTGGGGAAAACGTAATCTTGCTTTATTTTGATTTCATTATTGAGCTACATATCACATTGCATTTATCGTTTTAAGTTTGTATTTTATGTAAAGTTATCTTTTTGTGTCATCTCAAGTCTAATCATTTATTGTGAATACATGTCTTGTGAATAAATATTTTTATATATTCTCTACTGTAGACTGTACTCACTAAGATTGGTATATGCTGTTAAAAAGAAATTAATTGATTAAAAATAATTAGTTACATATTGATTTGTGGAAATAAGTTGAGATTCTCCTACCTTACAGATCTTTGCTTATTTACATAAATAGACACTGTTATATTCAGAGCAGTATAAATATTCTGACATAATGGAGGCCCCAGCGAGATATCATTAATTTCTTACATATGCCAATCATAATTTTGATCGTGGTGACATAATTAATAACTTTGCAGAAAAAAAATTGAATTTTTTTTTATTATCAATTGTGAATTTTGTTAAAAACGCCCTAAAAATGTCTGCAGAAGGTAAGGTTCACACTGCCAACTCTGGCAAGGTGTAAGTCCCTAGTGGTCATAATACCACAGCCCCAGTAGATTTGGCACTGATCAAGGATATGTGGAAATGCCTCACTGAGTCTGAAATGGTGGAATATGTAAAAGCTGGTTAGAGTCATATATATCAAAATCCTCAAAAGTCGGGCAAAATATGTGGCACCTGACATATGGGTAGAGGAAAACCCGATGTATGAACTCACCAATAGCTTCTCTAACACCGAAGACGTCAGGAAGCGTGATCACATGCTTTTAGAGTCATGGCCAATCTTACTGTATTTTTGTGAGGAACTTCAGCACCAGAAGGCTCAGCAGAGGAGGAATTTAGTAAAGTTCCAATCTCAACTCCAAATAAAGGAAAGTGAGATAAGGAACCTCCTTGAGCAGGTGAAGGAGACCTCTATTGGGACACATCAGTTAAGAGAATGTAGCGTGAAACTGCAGAATGAAGTAGAACTGTGGCAGAAGTCCTATCAAGAAAGCCGTAATGAAAGCAACCAATTGAAAGAGAAATGCAAACGATTAATGCAAGAATTAGGAAATTTTGAGCAAGGAAAAATGCCCCCAAGTGAAAGTTGCCGAGTAACCAGCAGTGGAAAAAAAAAGTGTAACAGCTCAAGTCAGGACCGATACTCATCAGTAAACAAATAGGAGAGTTACAAAAGGTTATGATGTCCATGCAAAAGGGTAATGCTTGTTAGTCCTGCATTAAATATGAAGTAATTGATCATAGACCCAGATATGACTCCCAGTCTGATGGTTACGACCCAGACGGCGGGGTGGAGTCAGGCAGAGAGTCCACGTCCTACCCCAGCCCAAAATAGGAGGGCAGAAATTGGGCAGCCATGTATAAATAGGTATGAGTCATATCAAAGTCATATGCAAAAAGACGAGCACCCCTAAAAAGATACCAGACGCCTCCAGAATTAAAAGTTTTTAAAGAGTACTGTCCCGATTTTTTGTTACGAAAGGGTCCTTAGACATTACTGATCACCTTGAGGCCTTTGAAAACACCCTTTCTGTCTTGGGCCTGTAGGATGTAATTTAGATTCAGCCCATACAAAAACCTTACCGCTGCTAAAACTGCTATCTACAACCTAAAATGTACACAGCACCAAAGCCCCACTGAATTTTGGCTGTACTCAAAAGTGCTTACCACTTAACAATAAAGAAGCCTGAGTACAACCACCTGGAATTTAAATCCCTGTTTTTTTAGGCATTGCCCATGTACATAAAAATAAGTTTGGCAAGGGACTACCAGTTGGGGTGTTCACTGGAATGGTTGGTGAAAGAGAGTGACAATTTGTACTTCATCCAACAGACCGGTGAATACAAAGAAAGGCGTGAACCAAGATGCTGCGATTAATCGTATATGCCACAACTTCCATCCTTTCCATTGTTTGGGACAGCATGTCCCTGGATGAATATGGGTAGGTCATGGACATCTTTTACATACTGTATTTATATATATTTTTTTGTTTTTTAACAGAAATAGATTTTAATGCAAAGGTTTTTATACAAGTATGAGGAAAATATATATGTATGCAATCTGACACTGTACAGCAAATATGAAAGCATGTTTGCACTGGATATCATATTTATGTCTTACGATTGTGACTAGTGTGGTGGAAAATAAATAGGCTTGTACTAAAAAGTACAAATGGCCCTCTCTTTTGCATAACGATTTACCAAGCACTCGGAGATAAAGAAAGGAACAGACGCGCTGGGTCATTTCGATGCCATCTGCCAGGTCTCTCTCCATTGGATATGTATGTGTGTGCATTTGTGTAAGAGTAAGTGTTTGTGTGTGAGAGTTTATGTGTGAGAGTTTATGTGTGAGAGATTATGTGTCTCTTAAATGGCTATGTGAGCTTGTGTCTGTGTGTCTGTGTGTCTATGTCTGTGTGTGTGTGTGCCTCCTTCTGTGTTCCCCTGTGTTCTGAGGAGGGCTTGTTTATTTACAGCAAGTAAGTGAGTTACAGGGAGTGGCTTCATGGCCACCAATCACAGATACGTATACATTCAAAAAGCACAATAGAAGCTGTGCAGTACACGCCCATAGATGGACAAGAGTGAACAAAAGACTAAACTGCCAGAAAGCACATGGCTTTTCATTGTTCATTCATGTCAATCCATAAACATGCATTCCATTACCTGTTGGTGGGTTTCCATCAAACATGATTCATATATATAAACCAATTTTGATTCTATTCTATGACCATTCTATTTGTTCCAGTTGATGAGGTTTTATCTGCATAAGATAATAGCTGCAGCCCCCCCCCAGTCACACCGATCGAATGCGACTCTAAGGAGCAGTCTATTAATCTTGGTAAAATAAGAATTTTCCATCACACAGACATATCTCAGCAGCGTAGGGCCCTGAACCGCAGACATAGACCTATGCGATGGACTCTCTTTACTACAAGTATTTTGCCATCTCATCCATTGGAAGATTTTCACCAGCAAGTCTTTCCTACAATGACAGTTAAAGTGATAATCGCTGTGAATAGCGATTATCGGTAAAACCGACACTGGGAGACATAGTGACTATTTAAACTAAAATCTAAATTTCCACAACACTAGCAGCATAATAAATGTGTATAATATTGATTTATCAAAGGGATTATTTTCTGTACTGACAAAGAAGTGTGTGCCTGACTAGGGTTAACTACATCTCTGTGGCCACACCCAAATGGGAGGAGCCCTTTTAGGGCCATTTGGAATCACTTCTGTTATATAAACTGAGGGTCCAGATACGGTCCCTAGGCTCTGAGGAAGAGGCGATGCCTCGAAACGCGTTAGCCAACATCCAAAACGAAGACAGTGGACTCTATAATTATGGACTTCATTATTTGGATCTGGTTTGCTGGTTTACATCACCCATTTGTGAGTAGACATCTTTTAATTTGGTATAAATAAAAGCTTCACTGAGGATAATGCGCTAGGCTGGTGCGCCCTTTCTTTGTGTTTGCAGTGTTATGTCGACTGCCCCGGTCGTAGAGGGCAGCAAGTATGAGTCCCGTGACAGGAGTAGTCTGAGAGCCTTGTTTCTGAGCGCAGGAGTAAGGTGCCAAGCATCGTAAATTTATTTTGGAGCATTTTCCAGATCGTCCCTGCCTATTGTGCATAGTTCAGTTCATTTGGAGTATCCCACTCATCCCTTCTCCTATCCAAGTTCCTAATAAAACATAAAAATCAAAGAAACTGGACTGGTCCTTGTCTGAGGTAAAAACACTTGGAAATATGTCAGAATGTTCTGCTGTTGCTAATTGTAACCCAGGGGAACCCACACTCAGCAGCTCCCATGGGAGTAGTGCTACATAACTCTCCTCTCCTGAAATACCGTATATACTCGAGTATAAGCCGAGATTTTCAGCATGTTTTTTCATGCTGAAAATTCCTCCCTCTTCGTCTTATAATCGAGTCTCTGTCTTTTTAAAAATGGCGCCGCCCGGCGCCGACGTCTTACCGCGCATGTGCCGCATGCTCGGGAATAGCCAATTGTGTACATGCTTTCCCGAGCATCGGCGGCGCATTCGCGGTGACGTATTGGTGCCGGACGGCACGATTTTTAAACCAAAGGCGCCTCCCTGAAAGGTAAGGGAGACTCCTCCACAGCCCCTGCATTTCCTCATGCAGTGCTGCAGGCATGGTACAGGACATTCTCCTGTACCATGCCCGCAGCACTGCATCTCCTGTGCCATGCCTGTACATACTGTGCCATGCCTACACCTACTGTGCCATGCCTGTACATACTGTGCCATGCCTGTACCTACTGTGCCATGCCTATACCATGACCTGTGCTATGCCTATACCATCTCCTGTACCATGACCTGTGCCATGCCTGTACCATGACCTGTGCAATGCCTGTACCATGACCTGTGCCATGCCTGTACCATGACCTGTGCCATGCCTATACCATCACCTGTGCCATGCCTGTACCATGCCTGTACCATGACCTGTGCCATGCCTATACCATCACCTGAGCCATGCCTGTACCATGACCTTTGCCATGCCTGTACCATGACCTGTGCCATGACCTGTGCTATGCCTGTACCATGACCTGTGCCATGCCTGTACCATGACCTGTGCAATGTCTGTACCATGACCTGTGCCATGCCTATACCATCACCTGTGCCATGCCTGTACCATGCCTATACCATAACCTGTGCCATGCCTATACCATCACCTGAGCCATGCCTGTACCATGCCTGTACCATGACCTTTGCCATGCCTGTACCATGACCTGTGCAATGCCTGTACCATGACATGTGCCATGCCTGTACCATGACCTGTGCCATGCCTATACCATCACCTGTGCCATGCCTGTACCATGCCTGTACCATGACCTGTGCCATGCCTATACCATCACCTGAGCCATGCCTGTACCATGCCTGTACCATGACCTTTGCCATGCCTGTACCATCACCTGTGCCATGCCTGTACCATGCCTGTACCATGACCTGTGCCATGCCTATACCATCACCTGAGCCATGCCTGTACCATGCCTGTACCATGACCTTTGCCATGCCTGTACCATGACCTGTGCCATGACCTGTGCCATGCCTGTACCATGACCTGTGCCATGCCTGTACCATGACCTGTGCAATGCCTGTACCATGACCTGTGCCATGCCTGTACCATGACCTGTGCCATGCCTATACCATCACCTGTGCCATGCCTGTACCATGACCTGTGCCATGCCTATACCATCACCTGTGCCATGCCTGTACCATGCCTGTACCATGACCTTTGCCATGCCTGTACCATGACCTGTACCATGACCTGTGCCATGACCTGTGCCATGCCTATACCATGACCTGCGCCATCTCCTGTACCATGCCCGCAGGCCCTGTTTTGTGTCTCGTGGTGGTCCAGTTGGGTCCAGTAGCTGCTGCATTTCCCACCCTAGGTTTATACTCGAGTCAATAGGTTTTTCCACATTTTTGTGGTAAAATTAGTGGACTCGGCTTATATTCGGATCGACTTATACTCGAGTATATACTGTACTCTGTGACTATTCTGGAGGACTCCGCAAACTTTGTGTGTATGATTGACTCTGTTCCCTGACTGTATATATTTAATTTCTATAGCATTAAAAAGTCTACAAAAACAAAAAAATAAATTTAAAAACTACAAAAAAAAAAAGATTTAAAAAACTATTCTGTGATGTATGAAAAATGTGTAAAAACAAATCCTAAAAATGCATTCATTTCTTACATAATACATAGATATTCAATGATGATACTGCAGTTATCTTATGTAGCCATTCTTCTTGCACATAAAGGAGTTGCCCTTTAAAAAAAAATCGATCTAACTACAACTGAGGAGAACTTACCAGAGTTATAGCACAGAGCAACTCGAAGCAGAAGTATAAGAGTCCCTGTAATAAGTCCTCTGCTCTGATCCATCGCA
Source organism: Pelophylax lessonae (assembly GCF_965119305.1). Lineage (NCBI taxonomy): Eukaryota > Metazoa > Chordata > Amphibia > Anura > Ranidae > Pelophylax > Pelophylax lessonae. The sequence goes on from NC_138768.1 coordinate 501,859,152, forward strand.
GCTCAGAAAATGCTCTTCTTCCTGGCTCCAGTCTCCTCCGGTCTGGCAGCATTTTCAGAACAACACAAAACGTTTCCAGCTCCAGCGTAGGATCTCAGCACAATCTCAGGAGAGGAATGCTAAAGTCATCCCAGAATGAAATCATATCCGCCTGTTCCCGCTGCTAAAGCCAAGTCACCTCTGACCTCCCAAAATGTAACATTTCTATAGACGACCAGAAGGAAATCAAACTATATTTAGAGTTACTCCAGTCTATTTGCTTCCTGAAGTAAACTCTAAAATTATGCCCCCCCCTCCCCCACCCAAAAAGAGGCCATGGATGAGGTTTTGCTGATACCACTGTAATACTAATGGGTTGGTTTGTTTGTAGTAGTGGTATCATCTTAAAGTGTATTTACACTTTTTTGATAATGCAGGAGTAGGAAATATTAATATTAATGTCCCACTCACCCAGCGCTAAAAATGATGAATAAAAATACAAATAGGTAGCAGCTACTATAAATAAAATCAGAATCAAAATGAGGTGTGAAAAAGGACTCCGGGATACCCAGTCCATACACACTAGCAGCGCTCACTTGGATAATCCAAATATTATCAATGTAAAACATGTAAAAAACACCTAAAAAACATAAAAGAGACTATATCTTATGATAACACCTCCACTCTAGTTATGCACCAGTATATATGAATTAAAATGGATATTCATAAACAGTTCATAAAAGTTCATAATAATTCATGCGATCTTGAGATGAATCACTCTATCCCACGGTGTTGAAATGCCTAATTCCGGGCCACCATCACCACACCTCCACAAAGTGTCCCCCTAGGTAGTGAACACTCACCAGAACCTGGACTTTTAAAGCCTTGTAATGAATGATGAAATATCTGTTCCGGGGTTAGGGATAGTCTGTGTGTCTATGGATCGAATCGACCAAGATTTCCAAAAGCAGATCTCTTATACTTGAGCCACAGTGGTACACAGGTGAAATTTAGATCATGTGAAGCAAAAGAAAGGGACCAATAGCGTGATACCGCAAAAAACAACAAAACTTTATTGGTTCCCCAATCCCCATACAATTGCACTCACAATGAGAAAAGATATAGTCAGCATGTAATATCGACACTAGGATGTCTGAAGCCTCGTTGACTCACCGCTCCCTCTAAAGCTGCGGGGACACGATCTCAGACTCCGTTGTAGTAGCAGATGGTTGCGTGCTCGCACCCTTACATGTTTGGTCACACCGGACTTCTAATGGAGACGTAAAGAAAAAATTGGAAAAGATAGATAAGGAAGTACATAAGAAAAAGGTAAAGAAATTTAAAAGAGATTTGGACGATTTTAAACAGAATCGGGTATACTCGTGGCAGATACCTGCTGAGGAGGGTCAACAGTCTTCCACTTTACTGTTGAGACCACCAGCTCTCAGCTCCACATTAACACCTCGGTCTACACCGGTTAGACCTAAGGGCCCCATTAAAAAGACAAAAACCAATCAGGGGCCGACAGTCAATAACCCTCCAAATCAACCTCCTGGGAATATTAATCAGTCAGCCCAATGGCAACAAATACCAAATAATAGTAGAGGAGGGCATGGTAAACAAGGGAATTGATCGAGTGAGCAGTATCCAGAATCTGTTCCAATATATAATAGATATGAGAGTTTAGCATACCAAGAAAATTCTTGGTCTCCAGCAACCCCCCCCCCACCTCCACGTCCTTTTTTATGGAGGGGCGGCAGAGGAAGGGGAGGGCGGAGAGGTGGCAGACCATGGAGGGGACGCCCGACGAATTGGGGCCCTTCACAGAACGACAGGGGCCCACATTCAGACTATTGGAGGCCCGTTCCTCAGATGAGGGAGGTTCCCCAGTTCGAGGGCGCACCAGAGGCTGCCGAGCAGGCAGAAGACAACAACAGAAAAAGAAGGAGGGTAGTAGATTGAAGGGCATCTACAATTTAGCCCAAATTCCTCTTAACAACAAAGAGATTAACATTCTAAATGCTGGTCAAAAATGCGCTGAGCATAAAACAGTGAATAATTTTAATGTATATGTTGATGTACATAAGTATATAAGAAAAATTAATCTCAAGAGGCATTTTTTGAATAGTAATCGGACTGTGAATACGGTATCTACTAATACAAACTTACAAAGCACTTCGATTGATAGTGGGCTAAAAAATAAGTCCCTGTTCAATCCTCCACAGGCTTCTAACAGTATGTGGAGGTGTTTAAGAATTTGTTGATTAGGGATCTTAACCAAATTAAACCAAAAAAATCAGTGAACCCACGGTACATACAAGAAGGATTGGAGTCGTTAGAGAAACAAAAAGATGTTGTCATCAGACCTGCCGACAAGGGTGGAGGGGTGGTAATTCTTACGAAGGAATTCTACCACAAACAATTAATAGAACTCTTGTCAGATACTCAGACGTATGAAGTATTGAGGGGTGATTCTACCTCCCAATATAGACAGGAGTTAAATCTCCTAGTCAGTTATGGGTTCGATAGAAACATCCTCTCTAAGAAAGAGAAAAGATACCTCATGCCCAGTTTTAGTAGGGTGCCAACCATATATACCCTACCTAAAGTCCATAAGGACCAAACTAATCCCCCAGCCAGGCCAATTGTGAATGGCATTAATTCTGTGTCATCAAGGCTGGGGGAGTATTTGGACTTCTTTTTACAGACTAGTGTTAGTAAGTTGAGGTCATATCTGAAGGATACAAAGGATTTCCTTGTATCGCTTAAAGGGCTGACGTTACCGACCGGGTCCGAAATATTTTTAGTGACTGCGGATGTAGCATCCCTCTATACAATAATACAACACGAGGATGCACTTCTAGCTCTGAATTGGGCTTTCAGTCAAAGACCCGATATCCCTGACCCCCAAAAGAGGTTCTTGCAACATGCACTTGAGTTTTGCCTATCGCACAACTATTTTTGGTACAATGGAATTTTCTATAACCAAAGAAGGGGGGTGGCGATGGGCACTAAATTCGCGCCGAGTCTTGCAAACCTGTTTATGGGGGAATGGGAGGACCATTTTATATACGGGTCCCAAAGGACAGAACTTATCATGTACCGTAGGTATATTGATGACCTATTTTTTATATGGTCTTGGCCTGAAAGCTCTTTGCAAACATTCTCCGAAGGGCTGAACTCCAACAACAACAACATTCGTTTGGAGTTTAATTGGAGTCGCTCTTCCATTCATTACCTCGATGTTGAAGTGATGTTGAATGATAACAGACTCGATACTAAGGTTTATTTCAAACCCACAGACAGAAATGGCTATTTGCCTATTCATAGTTAGTGATGTCGCGAACATAAAATTCGCCGTTCGCGAACGGCGAACGCGAACATCGGGCGAATGTTCGCGAACCGGCGAACATTGCGAACCGCCATAGACTTTAATAGGCAGGCGAATTTTAAAACCCACAGGGACTCTTTCTGGCCACAATAGTAATGGAAAAGTTGTTTCAAGGGGACAAACACCTGGACTGTGGCATGCCGGAGGGGGATCCATGGCAAAACTCCCATGGAAAATTACGTAGTTGACGCAGAGTCGGGTTTTATTCCATAAAGGGCATAAATCACCTAACATTCCTAAATTGTTTGGAATAACGTGCTTTAAAACATCCAGTGTGTGTATACGATCAGGTATGATGTTGTATCGATCAGGTAGTGTAAGGGTTACGCCCGCTTCACAGTGACAGACCAAACTCCCCGTTTAACGCACCGCAAACAACCGCAAACAGACCAGAACCGACCAAAATGGGACAGGAACTGGGCTTTAAGGGTTAGGTTTAGTGTTAGGGGCTAGGGTTAGGGTTACGGTGAGATACTTAGGGTTAGAGTTAGTAACCCTACCCCTACGCCTCTAACCCTAACCGTCTAACCCTAAGCACTAAAAATAACCCTAACCCTAGCCCTAACCCTAGCCCTAACCCTAATTCTAATTTTTTTCTGGTTCTGGACATGCTACAGAGCTGAAACTTCACAGGTACACTTTTTAGACCCCCAGACAATGAATCACACAAAAAAAGTTCTTAAAAATTGTAATTTTTTGTTAGAGAGCCAATTATTGGAAAAATTAAAAAAAAATAAAAATAAAAAATTTCTTTGGATTTAGCATCTGGGGGGTCTAAAAAGTGTACCTGTGAAGCTTCAGCTCTGTAGCATGTCCGGAACCAGAAAAAATTACAAATTAGGGTTAGGGCTAGGGTTAGGGTTAGGCTTAGGGCTAGGGTTAGGGCTAGGGTTAGGGCTAGGGTTATTTTTATGGCTAGGCTTAGAGGGTTAGGGATAAGGTTAGAGGGTTAGGGTTATGGTTAGAGGGTTAGGGTTAGGTTTAGTGTTAGGGGCTAGGGTTAGGGTTACGGTGAGATACTGGTTAGATACGGGTTAGAGTTAGTAGCCCTACCCCTCTAACTCTAACCCTCTAACCCTAAGCACTAAAAATAACCCTAACCTTAGCCCTGACTCTAACCCTAGCCCTAACCCTAACCCTAGCCCTAACCCTAACCCTAATTCTATTTTTTTTCTGGTTCTGGACATGCTACAGAGCTGAAACTTCACAGGCACACTTTTTAGACCCCCCAGACAATAAATCCAAAGAAATATTTTTTTTTAAGTTTTTTTTTTTAAGTTTATCCAATAATTGGCTCTCTATCAAAAATGACAATTTTAAAGAACTTTTTTGTGTGATTTAGTGTCTAGGGGGTCTAAAAAGTGTACCTGTGAAGTTTCAGCTCTGTAGCATGTCCAAAACCAGAAAAAAAAAATCATTTTTCAGTAGAGCAGGGATGGTGGGAACCCCTTTTACACCTATATGATCTTTTTTTCTGGTTCTGGACATGCTACAGAGCTGAAACTTCACAGGTACGCTTTTTAGACCCCCCAGACAATAAATACAAAGAAATTTTTTTTTTAAGTTTTTTTTTTTTTTAATTTTTCCAATAATTGGCTTTCTATCAAAAATGACAATTTTTAAGAACTTTTTTGTGTGATTTAGTGTCTAGGGGGTCTAAAAAGTGTACCTGTGAAGAGTGTACCTGTGAAGTTTCAGCTCTGTAGCATGTCCAGAACCAGAAAAAAAGATCATTTTTCAGTAGAGCAGGGATGGTGGGAACCCCTTTTACACCTATATGATCTTTTTTTTCTGGTTCTGGACATGCTACAGAGCTGAAACTTCACAGGTACGCTTTTTAGACCCCCCCAGACACTAATCCAAAAAAAGTCATGCCTGCCACCGCATATATCAGTGGTGGGTGGGCAGTGGCACTGCAGTGGGCACAGTACACTCTGTGGACCTGACAGTCACTGGCACCCAGGCAACTGCAATTATAAAAAAAATATATATATTTTTACTTTGCAAGCTGCTGTGCCACTGTATATATATATCAGTGGTGGGTGGGCACGCAGTGGCACTACAGTGGGCACAGTACACTCTGTGGACCTGACAGTCACTGGCAGCCCAGGCAACTGCAATAATAAAAAAATATTTATTTTTTTTCAATTTGCAACAAGATGCTGTGCCACCGTATATATATCAGTGGTGGGCAGTGCACTGCAGTGGGTACAGTGCACTATGTGGACCTGATACAGCACTCACTGCAATTATGACAGAGGAAAAAAAAAATATTTTTTAAAATGCAAGGTACTGTGCCTGTGCCACCCAAAATGAGTGTGGTGTGCACACAGTACAGTCTGTGGTGGGTCTGTGGCCTCTCACACACAGCGGGCAGGCAACTGCAGTGTACAATAGATATATATATATATATATATATATATATATATATATATATATATATATATAAAAAATACTCAATTACCAGCCCTAAAAAGGGCTTTTGGGGACACTAGATAAATATATATATATATATATATATATATATATATATATATATATATATAAATAAAAAAAATACTCAATTACCGGCCCTTAAAAGGGCTTTTGGGGACACTAGATATATATATATATATATATATATATATATATATAAAAAGAAAAAACTCAATTACCAGCCCTTAAAAGGGCTTTTGGGGACACTAGATATATATATATATATATATATAAAAAATTACACAAATACCAGCCCTTAGAAGGGCTTTTTGGGGTGCTGTCAGGATGCTGTCCTTACAGCAGTAGTGGACCAAGAACACTGACTAGCAAGACCAGGAACACTGACTAACAACTGTCCCTAGCTATTAACAGCAGCAGCAGCAGCAACACTCTCCCTGCTCTCACTAACACACTGCTTCAGAATGATCTAAGATGGATGCTGCCCTTGCTTATTTATAGGAGGTGGGAGGGTGTGGGAGGGAGGTATGCTGATTGGCTGGAAATGTGCCTGCTGACTGTGAAGTTCAGGGTCAAAGTTTGCCTCAATGATGTATTATAGGGGGCGAACCGAACATCGCATATGTTCGCCCGCAGCGGCGAACGCGAACATGCTAAGTTCGCCGGGAACTGTCCGCCGGCGAACAGTTCGGTACATCTCTATTCATAGTGGCCATCACAGTCGGTGGTTGAGAAATATCCCTAAGGGCCAACTACTGAGAGTAAGGAGGAACTGTTCTTTGGACAGGGACTTCCTCTCTCAGGCTGCAATTATCAAGCAGAGATTCGTGGACAAGGGTTACAACCCTGCCATTTTGGATAAGGATATTGCAGAGGTAGCGGAACTTTCCCAGGATGACTGTCTGGTACCAAGTGCTAGGAGCTCCAATGCCAGTCAGGAGTGGAGCTTCATCACACAGTACAATACGCAGCACAAGGAAATTGAAGATGTGGTGAAAAAACATTGGAACGTGCTGCGTATGGACAGCATCCTGGGAAAAGTATTGCCATCATCTCCCTCCTTTATATACAGGAGAGGTCCTACCTTTGGAGATCAGTTGGTGCAAAAAGTTTTGGATCCCCTTTGAAACCCAAAATGTTTTGGGAGGATAGAAGTGGGTTTTTTGCATGCCGTCATTGTAGGGCATGCAGACAAGTGCGGACGCACTTGCGTAATTTTACCGCTTTCCATTCCTCCGCCAACAATCTAGACTTTGAAATCAAAGATCTTATTACATGTCATTCAACACATGTAGTCTATGGTCTGGAATGCCCTTGTGGCCTGATCTATATCGGTCGCACTAAAAGAAAATTGGGTGTGAGAATAGCGGAACATTTAGCAAACATAAGAAAGGGGTTTAAATATCACAGTGTGTCATTACACTTTAGAAGACGTCACAAAAAAGATCCATCAAATTTAAAGTTTTGGGGTATTGAAAGGGTAGATCCGGTATGGAGAGGCTCGAATAGAGTACGGGAGCTATCTAAGAGGGAGACTTACTGGATCTTCCTTACTAACACTCTGCATCCAAATGGGTTAAACATTGACCTTGACATAAACTGCTTCATCAGCAATTATTAGATGGCGGATGTCGAGGTCATTTGTTTGTTTTTTAGATATACCTTAGGATGCTCTGTGTTTGCCCCCTGTTTGTGTCTGATAATTGTCTTTGCACCTTTTTATCTTTCAGTGAATATTGATATTTTAGTGCCCTTTTGGTTTTTGAGGCATTATTTATACCTTTTTTACAGTACTTTGCACAATTTCTATCTATCTTTTCCTTAATATTTTAAACTGAATTACTATTTTATGTAAAGTATTTTAAATGATTTTATGTAATTTATATATAATTTTAAGAAGTGACTGATCGTTAGCAGATGGTTCAGTTGTTTTTATGAGACATAAGCACTTTAGAAAGTTGGTATCGTATCCTTCTATTTCTGGCCGATGTTTGCTCTGTACGGATGACTCCAGTGTGATCTGGGCTGGTTTTCCCTGTCGTCACGGTTTCCTGATTGGTTACTTTCGGCGGAGGGGTTTGGCTTCCAGTGAATAGGATGACGTACAATGCATAATGGGAAAGCCCATAGGAAGTGGTCACGTTATTTACCTTCCGGGTCGGAGGGGAGCGGGCGGATCCAGGCTTAGAGATCAGTCATTGATTGGTCCGTGGAGTCCGTTGTCATGTGCCATCGGCGCTGGCTGCTGATAGGTCAGGCTGTTCCGGGCATCGGCGCCAGTCGCTGATTGGTCCGGCAGTTCCGGCCCCTCCCGTCCGTGGTCGGTACATCAGGAGAGCGGTTTGGTGCGTGCTCGCGCCCTCCGTAGAAGTCTGGTGTGACGAAACACGTAAGGGTGCGAGCACGCAACCATCTGCTACTACAACGGAGTCTGTGATCGTGTACCCGCAGCTTTAGAGGGAGCGGTGAGTCAATGAGGCTTCAGACATCCTAGTGTCGATATTACATGCTGACTATATCTTTTCTCATTGTGAGTGCAATTGTATGGGGATTGGGGAACCAATAAAGTTTTGTTGTTTTTTGCGGTATCACGCTATTGGTCCCTTTCTTTTGCTTCACATGATCTAAATTTCACCTGTACCACTGTGGCTCAAGTATAAGAGATCTGCTTTTGGAAATCTTGGTCGATCTGTGTGTCTTCGATCCATAGACACACAGACTATCCCTAACCCCGTAACAGATATTTCATCATTCATTACAAGGCTTTAAAAGTCCAGGTTCTGGTGAGTGTTCACTACCTAGGGGGACACTTTGTGGAGGTGTGGTGATGGTGGCCCGGAATTAGGCATTTCAACACCGTGGGATAGAGTGATTCATCTCAAGATCGCATGAATTATTATGAACTTTTATGAACTGTTTATGAATATCCATTTTAATTCATATATTCTGGTGCATAACTAGAGTGGAGGTGTTATCATAAGATATAGTCTCATTTATATTTTTTAGGTGTTTTTTACACGTTTTACATTGATAATATTTGGATTATCCAAGTGAGCGCTGCTAGTGTGTATGGACTGGGTATCCCAGAGTCCTTTTTCACACCTCATTTTGATTTATACTTTTTTGCCTGCATTTCTGACCACCCTACAGTGTCTATGACCTTAAAGTGTATATCAACCCTAACAATGAATTTTTCTTATGTGGCACCCTCCTAGGTAGGTGCTAGGAAAAAGCATCTATTGCTCCTTCTGCGGGAGCCTGATGTATTAGGTTGCCTGTCACATGTTCCCAGGTGTGATTCACTGGGTCTGAGGGAGTGTCCCCACTGTATCCAATGAGGGAGCTTGTTGGACAGTGGAGGAAACCCAGCCAGCGGCACATGAGGTTTTATGGCAGTCCCAGTGAGAGGGCACCACCAGAGTGCATCCTGGGACTGACCATAAATACAGAGGGGACATGTGACAGGGCACCTTTGGCAGGAAGCAGAGTCCCAGGAGGAGGCTGACGGCTGTTTCTCCTCCTGTTGTGTATCAGGAAGGTGGTCTTAGGCAGTCAGCCTAGTGAACCAGGTGTAGAGCTGAGCTGCAGAGGATCCAGTGGAGCTGCTGGCAGAGTCTCTCTGGAGAAACAGTGTTCGTGAGTACCAGGGGACTTTCCAAAGGGTCTGCCCAGAAAGGGGGACCACTCCAGTGAAGTAAGAGGATCAGGGAGCCTGCTCACACAGAGAGTTACAGTAAAGGTAGTGCAGTGTAGAACCCTGAAGAATAGGGACAAAGGGGGTGCCAAGTAGGGCCCTGAAGAGCGATTCACAGAGTAATACAGTTCGTTAAGTTCTTCTTCACTGCAGTGACAAGATGAAGCAGCGGCCTTGCCGCATTCAGTTATATCTAGACGTCCCAGCCAATTGTGCATAGTTATTCAAGTTGGAGTATCCCACTCATCTCTTCTCCTATCCAAGTTCTCAAATAAAACCATGAAAACCAAAACCCCAAGACTGCTTTCTGACTGAGCCAGGCACTCTGAAAATACTTTATTGTCAAGTTTTTGCTATGGGTAACCCAGGGGAACCCGTCACCAGCAGCCCCCATGGGAGTAGTGCTACACTTATGTGATCTCTTTCATCCTATAGCTATGCCATGATTGCCATCAAAAGCATTTTACTCTGTTCTATAAAAACAAAAACACCTTTCAGAAATGTTCTGAACTGATAACCTTCTATGCTCTCTGCCTGTGCTGATTGTTAATAGTTAGCAATGTTCCTAGCTATTTCTGTAGACTACAAAACACCTCCCCATGTAATGGAGCACAGGAGGGGTATGGGGGTATTCTGTAATCTTGTTTTAGGGTTAAAAGTCTGTTGCTTCATAGATACAATGAGTGAGCGTTGTCATCCCAGGGCAGGAAGTGTGTTACTGGCAGGATCACCAGTGTACAGGATGCCAAGGATGGGTCCTGGATGGGTGCAATATGACACCAGAGTTCTGGTTATGGTCCATTTAGGGGACGTGTGTGGGTACTCAGGGGGCTCATCCATGATTGGTGATGAATTCCAGATTAGCCAAAAAAAAAAGGAGAGAACTGACTCGCAGTCTTCTCTGTATTACACTGACCAAAATTATAAACGCAACACTTTTGTTTTTGCCCCCATTTTTCATGTGTTAAACTCAAAGATCCAAGACTTTTTCTATGTACACAGAAAGCCTATTTCTCTCAAATAATGTTCACAAATCTGTCTACATCTGTGTTAGTGAGCACTTCTGCTTTGCCGAGATAATCTATCCACAATCTGGCCACAATAAAAGGCCACTCTAAAATGTGCAGTTTTATCACACAGCACAAGGCCACAGATGTCGCAAGTTTTGCGTCCATCAGAGCTGTTGCCCATGAATTGAATGTTCATTTTTCTACCATAAGCCGTATCCAAAGGCGTTTCAGAGAATTTGGCAGTACATCCAACTGGCTTCACAACTGCAGACTGCGTGTAACCACCCCAGCCCAGGACCTCCCCATCCGGCATCTTCATCTCCAAGATCATCTGAGACCGGCCACCCGGACAGCTACTGCAACAATTGGCTTGCATAACCGAAGAATTTCTGCACATACTGTCAGAAACCCATCTCAGGGAATTTCATCTGCAAGCTCGCCATCCTCATCGGGGTCTCCACCTTACTGCAGTTCGTCGTCGTAACTGACTTGAGTGGGCAAATGCTCACATTCAATGGTGTCTGGCACTTTGGAGAGGTGTTCTCTTCATGGATGAATTCTAGTTTTCACTGTACAGGGCAGATGGCAGACAGCGTGTATGGCATCATGTGGGTGAGCAGTTTGCTGATGTCAACGTTGTGGATCGAGTGGCCCATGGTGGCGGAGGGGTTATGATATGGGCAGGCGTACATTGTGGATGGAGTGGCCCATGGTGGCGGTGGGGTTATGATATGGGCAGGCAAATGTTATGGACAACTATCACAGGTGCATTTTATTGATGGCATTTTGAATGCACAGAGATACCGTGACAAGATCCTGAGGCCCATTGTTGTGCCATTTATCCACGACTATCACCTCATGTTGCAGCATGATAATGCGCTGCCCCATTCTGCAAGGATCTGTACACAATTCCTGGAAGCTGAAAACATCCCAGCATGGCCAGCATAATCACGGAACATGTCACCCATTGAGCATGTGAGAAAAACTAACTTATAACAGAGCTAAAACACCTACATATGAATGAAAAAGATTTTGGTTGTAATAGTTATATGTGTGTGAATAAATTAATGTGCAGCTGCTGTGCATCCAAAACAATTATTGGAAAGACATGTATAAAAGTTATTAAACAGCGCTCGCAACCGACATGTGATATATAAATAATTAAAATTGTTATAAACAATACTAGATTAAATATAAGGATTATAATATATTATTGTAAAAATAATAAAAAAAAGACTTTTTGAAAATGCCCACATTAAGGGTGAAACGCGTTGACGTATTTCCGGCGTGGAGCCACGCAACGTCACTTCCGGTCGGGCTTCCTGGATTCTGTGGAACGCACGCCAACTGCGGCGTTCCTGTTTGTTTTTATTGCGAATCCAACCTTTCTTTTTGTGAGTATAATTTTAAGCTTTGGGGGACAATAAACTATTTGAACGTATTACACTATTGGCCCCTCTTTTCATTCACATATATCGGGATATATGAATTTCATCCCATTGGAGCAATCCCATCAGAGGCTTTTCCCTACAAACCTGGAGGAAATATTGGAGCTCGGACATTACAAGTCCCATCAGTTTATTTCAAACGCTGATATATCCACAGTGTGGTGAGTAGGGGACCTGGAGGGTCACTCATGAGAGCACTTTGTATATTTGGAAGGATCTGCACTCGAGCACCTTTACCCATTGAGCATGTTTGGGATGCTCTGGATCGGCGTATACGACAGCATGTTCCAGGTCCTAATAAAGGCGCTGGTACTGTTGATCTTGGATGTTAAACAAATATAATTGAATATATCAAACCTAGTTCTTTTTTCCGATGTGAAAATTGTATAAATATTAAATACAAAATCACTTAAAATGGTATAGATGCTGATGGCACATATGTATGCTGTGTTCTGTACACATAAATATCTAATAATAAATATCTGTAAAACCAATATCCATTTAAAGTGCTAGTGATATACAGTTGTGCTGTGCAAAATTAAATAAAGTGCTTAATAGTGCAAAAAAATACCATATATTGCTTAATATGGATTAAAATTATACAATAAATGTAAAAAATATTTAATAAATTATTTTTATAATATATTAGTGCATATAAAGTGCTTAAATAGTGGGCTATACTCCAAGCTAAAAAAACAATTCATGCAAAGAAAATTGTTGCTTGGATACAAAGTGCTCCAGTGATTAGGTGTGCCACTCTTTGCTTCTTACCAAATGCAGGTAGGTCGCAAGGCCTCCAAACGCCTGCGATCCCTTTTTGTTAGGTGGATCAAACCATAAGCACTCCTCCTCTTCACTTTGATTTAAGTGTAGCTTTCAACAGAATATTATGCTCCTTTTTCCTCACTCCTCCATTAATTTACCTCATGCAGATGTAAGTTAAGCCCATATGTAGGAAGACAAATGAGAAGCCAACATAGTGTGATACTGCTAATTTATTAATACAATGTATCATTTACAACAATTGGCTGATTACTCTTAGTTGTGCCCTCCTGGCACTGGGCAATCGACATTGGTTGTTTAGAGATCAGGATCTGCAGTATCCTGGATGCTCTCCTTCCTGGTTTCCCCTGTAGCGCGCGGCGGTCGGCGTGCGTCCCAGCCTACGCACGCCGACCGCCGCACGCTACAGGGGAAACCAGGAAGGAGAGCATCCAGGATACTGCAGATCCTGACCCCTAATCCTGCTACCCGCGACAACCAATGCCGATTGCCCAGTGCCAGGAGGGAACAACTAAGAGTAAGCAGCCAATTGTTGTAAATGATAACGTCATTAATTCAGTCTGCTGCAGGTATGAGGGTCTCCTCACCTCCCAGTGCAAGCATTTTAACTTTGTAGCAAGCCACAAAATGAGAAGCTGGGGCAGGGGTTGATCTGTGCTAAATCTGGTGCAACTGTGTATGGTAGCAAATCAGCTTCTAACTTTAGCTTGTTCAATTAAAGTAAAACTAAAGGCTCAAAGACCAGGGCCTATTTTGGGATTCGGCACTGCGTGAATTTAACAGACAATTGCGCGGTCGTGCGGTGCTGTACCCAAATGAAATTGACGTCCTTTTTGTCCCACAAACAGAGATTTCTTTTGGTGGGATTTGATCACCTGTGCGATTTTTACTTTTTGCGCTATAAACAAAAAAAGAGCGACAATTTTGAAAAAATAACAATATTTTTCAAATTTTTTATATGAAATTCCCCAAAAAAATTTAAAAACCAAATTTTTTTAACATTTTAGGTTTTCTGCTACATATTTTTGGTAAAAAAAATCACAATACGCTTATTTTGATTGGTTTGTGCAAAAGTTATTGCTTCTACTAACTACGGGAAAGATTTATGTAATTTTTATTGTTTTTTTTTCCTTACTAGCAATGACGGCGATCTGCGATTTTTTTTTTGCGGGATTGCGGCGCACAGATCGGACCCTTGACTGACATTTTTTACACTTTTGGGGGTACCAGTGACATTACTACAGTAATCAGTGCTATAAATATGCACTACTACTATAAAAATGACACTGGCAGGGAAGGGGTTCACTTTATTGGTGATCAGTGGGTTAAATGTATCCCTAGGGGCGTGATTCTAACTGTGGGGGGGCGTGGCTTGTGATTTAACCACAGAGACATACGATCCTACATAGCAGGATCGTATGATCTCTGCAGTTACATCAGGGAGAATGACAGGCAGCTTTGTTTAAATCAGCCGTCTGCCTTTCTCCCTCTCCAGCGGGAGATCGCGAGTGACTGAAGGCCGCCGGTCACTCGTGCGGGGATGTTAGTGAATGAGCGGGGGGAGCGCGCCTCCCCCCCACTGACTGGAGGACATCGGAGCCGCCGGTCACTCGTGTGGGGATGTTAGTGAATGAGTGGGGGGGAGCGCGCCTCCGGCGGCGCGTGCTCGCCCCCTAGAGGCTCGTAGGTGAGCAACGTAGCCCTATGTCGGTTTGCCTGTAGAGGGCTGACTGCCGTAGTAAATAGTCGTGCGGCGGTCGGCAAGCGGTTAAGCTTTGACAAAAAAAAAACTGGAAGCTGATTGGTTTCTATGCAGAGCTCCACCAGCTTTTGCACTCTCCAGTTTTGGTAAATCAACTCCTTTAGTTGTGAACAAGAACTGCACCGGCTCCAGGATTTACATGACTATCAACTCTTACGCTCTCAGCCTAAGAAGTAGATGCTGACCCTGGGTGATTCCTTAATAAAGATGGTGCTGTCCTTCTGAAATGAAAACCAGATGAAGATGGAGAACTGTGGTCACTGTAAAAGGTAATGAATACCTGAAAGAGTTATATCTACCCATTACTCAGTGAGCACGCTTCTAACATAACTAATGCATATAATGCTTGGCCAACTTTATATACGGTACTTTACCTTTATGAAGAAAAGAATAAACTTTTTTTGTATGCAGTGGTGACATTTACTTTTAACTTTTGTATAGACAGAGTTGCTTACACCTTATTCTTTCTGGAAAACATTTTTTAAGGTTTGACTTTAACATAGGAGTAAAGTAATAATGGGTTTATCCTACAGATCTATAGGCCACACCTAACGAGGGACAGATGAAGAAGAAAAAGGGGCAGAGGGATTGGGGGTCAAGAACCCCCCCCCTAAAAAGGAGCATTTGTGAACTACAAATACTCATTACACCACACCTTAAGTACAGAATATTACCTACCTTTAAGGCGCAATGATTATCTAAGTATCTTTACATAATGTAAGCCTCCTTAAGCCTAAAGATGGGAAAAACACATACAAATAAGCTGAATGGCAAACATATATATAAGGACAAATATATCCTGTTTCCTGCCAGTGTGTGAAATTAAACCTACAAATTTATTGTCACATTGAGAGCTTTAATATTTATGTAATGACATTTTGTAATATGTATTATATATTAACTGTAACAAAAACATTTACACCATAAAAACAATACTTGCTGGATGATGTTTGTTTTAATAAATTCCTTCTGCTTACCAATGGTGGACCAGCTCCCCACAATAGGTGGAGTCCAGGCACCATATATACAGAACAAAGTCTCCCTGGTCTCTATACCAAACAACTGCATCCTCACCTGCCAAGATGTTATTTGCTGTGAGCCTCCTCCTGCTGTGTACTGGAATCTCTGCCTCTGCAGGTAAGACTTCTCTCTCTCTCTTCCCATCCATTTCCACATAATAGGGAGGTTAGACAGTATTGCTCAATATTTTATATTACAGTAGTCATAGTGGTGGTCATATCAGATATTGTATAAAACAGGGGCTCTCGCGCTGTTGTGCAAAGTGAATGAATGGATGGATATTAAAGGTTGCTGCTGGCACTTAAAGCTGATCCTACGCATTAAATGTATGGTGAAATATAATAGTGCTGCGCTACCTTTTTAAAGTGCAAGAATAATAGTATTAAATGCAAGTGCATGAGTTACCTTATGTGCAAAAAAAATGCTGAATAAATAGTTGTATAATAGATGAGGTAAATAAATAAATAATATCATGTGTGCAAAGGAAACAGATAAATAGCATAACAATTATATCACATAAAAATACTTATATATCAAATTCTTGTTCTTGAAACAATATATACCGTATTTAACATGCGCCGGCATGTAACATGTGTCGGCATATAACACGCACCTCAATATTTGGAGAGAAATTTCAGGAAAAAAGCTTAAATTTAAAATAAACAGCTTTGAACTCAGAACATTTTTTTTTTTAAATCAAATTACATCTCACCAGTGCCCATGAATGCAGCCTCATCAGCAGTGTCCCTATATGCATCCTCATCAGAAGTGTCCATATATGCAGCCTCATCAGCAGTGTCCATATATGCAGCCTCGCAAGCGCCATTGGAACTATCCAAATCTGTTTTAAAAAAGGACGGGAAGCAGCGCCGAGAGCAGAAGGGGCGGGCTGGGCCGAGGAGAAGGAAGGACGAGCTGTCATAAGAGCAGAAGGGGGCGGGCCGGGCCGAGGAGAAGAGAGAACAAGCGAGCGCAGTCATTGGAAGTCCCGCCTCCTCTGCCGAGACGTGTGACGTCGGTCATAGTCGGGACTTCTGATGACTGCGCTCGCTTGTTCTCCCTTCTCCTCGGCCCGTCCCGCCCCTTCTGCTCTCAGCGATGCTTCCTGGCCTTTTTTTTTTAATATCGGAGTATAACACGCACTGCTGCTTTTTCCTCCATTTTTAGGAGGAAAAGGTGCGTGTTATATGCCGATAAATACGGTATTATATAGGGTACACATTCATGTGATAAAGTGCTGATATTGCATATTAGTGTGCAAACATAGTGGTAGTGCAAGTGATAATAAAAGTGAATCAGCTCCACTGGCTGAAACCGTGGACTGAGGATACGGTGAAAGAAGGTATGTTACCTGAAATAATGGAGTAACTCCACTAGTAATAAATATCTACAGAAAAAATAAAAGCGAATAAAGTGAAAAAAATGAAAAAAAAATTATATATAACAAATAATGTATTAAATGTGAAGTGTCCAATAGTCTTGTTTTTGAATTGCATTCACGGGTTAATTTATATAAATTTCAAACTTGGTGCTTTGTGATGTAATCAGCATACATAATAACGGTCATGCAGATTGGATCATGTATGTCCAGACGAGAAAACCATGCATGTGGTGACAACCTTAGGGTGCTGTACTAATTGCAGAAAGCATAGGGGGGGGGGGGGGACTTGAGTCCCATGACTTGACTTAAGTCACCAGTTTGAGGACTTGGGACTTGCTTGACTAAAATTAATAAAAGACTCGACTTGACTTTGACTTGGTATTCATGACTTGGGACTTGACTTTGACTTGAGACATATGACTCTAAATTACTTTACTTTTTTAAGTTATTAAATATTTGCATTTTCTCAAGATGTGTTAAAGCAAAATTAATGTGCCTGTTATGTTTCTGACACCACAGTCACTTAAAACACCTCAGTGTGTTCTGATTTTTTAGGACACTGGCTGTTTAACAATGGAAATACCTAACATGTTTTTAGTGACTGTGGTGTTGAAACATGACCGGACAAAGGATTTTGAGCTGTTTGGGCATTCAAAGTGTTTCTTTAATATGCCAAGAAAAAAGCACTAAGCAGTTTTGTTAATGTTGAAAACAAAACAAAACCTTTCCTGACCACTGACTTTTAACTGATTTAAAGGTGAAAACTGGGGTAGATCAGTATTTTGACTTGATTTGTGACTTGACCAAAATAAATGACTTGACTTGACTTGCTTGACTTCTAGCAGGGACTCGACTTGACTTGCTTGCTTTTCGCCACAGTAACTTGAGACTTGCTTCAGACTTAAAGGTTAAGACTTGAGACTTGCTTGTGACTTGCACATGTGTGACTTACTCCCATATCTGGCAGAAAGTGAGGGTGAACTACCATGCTGGTGCCTCCAAACTGTGTATCTGGCCTCTCACCTCTCACTTTCTTGCAAATAAGTCTTGTATGTAAACCGGTAAATTCAGGGGGTCCTGGGTGGGGGGGGGTTCTCTTGGGATATACTGTGTCTCTCCTCCTCTATGATCTGTGTCTTGCTCTCAGGGTAAGAGGTACATACAAAGACCTCTCATAGTATAGTAGTTATCAAGATATACTTTATTAAAAAACGTAGTGACTCGCAATTAAGAAAGGAAACATCCGTGTCTGCCTTGGTGTGCGTGTATCACTTCCTCATTGTGTCACTTCCGGGTACGCTCCGACCTTCCCTGCGTGTTGCGTCACATGCATCGTGACTTATTCTGGGGATAGAGGGGAGTGTACAGGGAGACGGCATTATCTCCGTTGTGGGCCAATAGAGGCCGAAGACTGGGCAAAGGAGATCCGCCATGAAGTTTTGCACTCATCCAGTTGCATTTAATATTATTATTCTTGCACTTTAAAAAGGTAGCACAGCACTATTATATTTCACCATAGTGGTGGTCTAAAGTCATTCATGTAAAACCAATCCGAATTCAGTATTTGGCAGCTTAGAATGGGCAGGCTAATTTTAAGGGAAACTCCAGTCAAAAATGAAAAATTTCCTTTCAATAGTATGTTAAATATCTTTATCTTTGATATTATTCATTTTATGGCTAGCTGCTTGTGTAGCTTAGAAAGTCTTATCTAAGCTGGACAAACAGCTTCTTCCTGTTCTTCACCGACAACGCTATCTCCCTTTATCTTAATTTGCTAAGCTGTCTTTCACTTCCTGAAAAGGTTGTCGACAGGTCTTTCTTAAGTGGGGTACACACTATAAGAAAAATCTGCTGAACGATCGTCCGATTTTCCTCGTTGTTTCACAGCAAATCGGAACCGATGAATGAAAATTCGTCCGAAAATTCTCGTACGAAAAAAGTTTTTTTTTGTTGTTTATTGTTTCTGATCAAGCGCAGTCTTTCTTTTCTGATTTTCCTTGTACAAAAATTGTACAAAAACGGTACACATTATGTATATAATGTCATTTGTTTTTCCCCTATGAGAAAATTTTTGGAGTTTGTCCCTTCGAGAATTTTCGTATGAAAATTCTGAATCGCCTGTAGAGAGTTTTGTACATACTATACGAAAATTGTACGAGAATTCTTTGGACGAAAATATTCGCCTGATTTTCTTATAGTGTTATGAGCCTTTAGGCAGGCATGCTATGACCTGCCCAGCCCCACCCCCATCCCTCCTATTCTTCACAGAACATGATCTCCTCCTGTCTTTATAGAGGGGGGGGGGGGGTGTCACTTGCCTGGAAAAATATATGAAAGAAATAAGGTACAAAGGAATATTTTTGAAAGTTTAGAAGGATACAAATCCATTTCTATTGCTCATTACATGTGAGTATTGAGTTTTTTGGCTCCGTTTCTACTAGTGCAACTTGTCATGCAACTTTGGACACACTCTAAATCACACAACTTAAAGGTCGAACTAGTGGAAATATAGCCACTAGGCTAGAGTGCAACGTTGGAATGTGACTTTGAGTCGCTGATTTTCAAAGTCGCATAGATGGGAATGAGTGCCATTGAAATCAATGGGCTGTGACTGGTCATGCGACGTTGTGTGTCCAAAGTCGCATGAGAAGTCACACTAGTGGAAACTGAGCTTTAGTCTATTTTTCCACTATTGCGATTTAGAGTGCGACTTTGATCCAACTTTACACTCTCTGGATCAAAGTCGCATTAAAAGGCGCATCAAAGTAGTGAAGAAAGGAAAAGAGGGGAAAAAAGGCAAGAAGTAAAAAAAGGAGGAAAGAAAGAAGGAAAAAAAGAGGAAAGAAGTAAAGAAAGGAGGAAAAAAAAGATGAAAGAAGTAGGGAAAGGAGGAAAGAAGTAAAAAAAAGGAGGAAAGAAGTAAGGAAAGGAGGAAAAAAAAGATGAAAAAGGTAAAGAAAGGAGGAAAAAAAGAGGCAAGAAGTAAAGAAAGGAGGAAAGAAAAAAGGAAAAACAAGAGGAAAGAAGTAAAGAAAGGAGGAAACAAAAAAAAGGTGAAAGAAGTAAGGAAAGGAGGAAAGAAGTAAGGAAAGGAAGAAAGAAGTAAGGAAAGGACGAAAGAAGTAAGGAAAGGAAGAAAGAAGTAAGGAAAGGAGGAAAGAAGTAAGGAAAGGACGAAAGAAGTAAGGAAAGGAAGAAAGAAGTAAGGAAAGGAGGAAAGAAGTAAGGAAAGGAAGAAAGAAGTAAGGAAAGGAAGAAAGAAGTAAGGAAAGGAGGAAAAAAAAGAGGCAAGAAGTAAAGAAAGGAGGAAAGAAAGAAGGGAAAAAAAGAGAAAAGAAGTAAAGAAAGGAGGAAACAAAAAAAGATGAAAGAAGTAAGGAAAGAAGTAAGGAAAGGAAGAAAGAAGTAAGTAAAGGAGGAAAGAAGTAGGGAAAGAAAGAAAGAAGTAAGGAAAGGAGGAAAGAAGTAAGGAAAGAAAGAAAGAAGTAAGGAAAGGAGGAAAAAAAGAGGCAAGAAGCAAAAAAGCTGAAAAAGTTAAAGCGGAGTTCTGCCCCCCCCTTCAAAAATTTAAAGTCAACAGCTACACATACTGTACACATACTGTAGCTGATGATTTTTAATATTAGGACACTTACCTGTCCTGGAGTCCAGCGATGCCAAGACCGCAACCGATGTTTCCATCGGTAAGGGAACCCGGCAGTGAAGCCTTCACCCGGCAGTAAAGCCGCGCTGCGCATTCGCATTGGCTTGGCGAAGGGGGGTAGGAGGAAGGGACCTCACTTCGCCGCTGCGCCGTTTCCCAGGAGTGGGGAAGGGTACCTTTCAAAAACAGGTACCCGTTCCCCCCCTCCTCCCTGAAAGGTGTCAAATGTGGCACCGGAGAGGGGGAGAAAGCAAATGAGCATAAGTTCCACATTTGGGTGGACCTTCGCTTTAAGGAAGAAAGAAAAAAAAGGGAAGAAGTAAAGAAAGGAGGAAAAAAAAAAGAGGAAAAAAGTAAAGAAAGGAGGAAAGAAGTAAAGCAGAGGAGGAAAGAAAGAAGGAAATTACAGCTGACAATCCCTAGACTCAAACATGGGAAATCTTTGAAAATAATTTAATGCATATAGGAATTATTTACAGGCTTGCAGTCCCTTGAGTTAATGATTGAATTGAATTACCCATTTACTAGGTGTTCTAATCCATCATATATCTGCAAATTATTAAGACAGAATTGTATTTTATAGATAGCGTCCAGGCTTAGAGGAAACAATGCTCTTTTTTCTTTATTCTTTCTATTTTGTTGTTTGTATCTTGTTCTATTTTGTGTTCAATTTTTGTGTTTGGTGTTTGTGTTACTTTCAGTAAAGTTCAAATGCAACAATTGGATTTGAATAGGATTGCAGAATGAATGGTCTTTGTGATCATCCTGTTGATACAGAAATGAAATGATAATGAATTTCAAAGTTTATACATATATACTGTACATATAGATTTTATTTTCCTGATTTTTCTTGAATTCAGATTTACAGTGTACAATAATCCCAGGAAAACTGAAACAGATTGATGCCGGCGCTGGTGAAGTATACGGTGTGAACGATAATGATGACATTTACAGTAGGGTAGACAATAGCTGGAAGAACATTCCCGGAAAGCTCATCCATGTTTCTGTTGGACCTGCTGGAGTTTGGGGTGCTAACAGAGCCAACAACGTCTTTAAGTTGCAGGACAATAAATGGATGTCTGTATCAGGTAAAAAAAGTTTTTTTGATAAATTACAAACCAGATAAGAATAGTATATGAAGAAAGAAAAATATACATGGATGCAACCAACTGATCCTGTACAAGAGTCTATAGAAATATTCAAATTATAAATGATGCTGCTGCTATCCATTTGGCTGGTGGCAGTCGACCGTGTGTAGAGTAATCATGTTAAAGCACCCCTAATGGGATCTCTACGTTAGTCTGGCTGGGTTCCCCCATCCTCCATGTAATGGACCGGTCCCCTCTACTTGAGTTACCATGGTTTTAACTCTGATTTCAGGCCATCTTGTGCTTATTTTATGGTTGCTAACTGTTACACAGAAAAGGTCCAATAGGTTGCCCCTGAGGATTAGAAAGTCTCGAAATGTGTTGGAAATCTAAGCAGGCATTTTTCTTTTGGAAATATATTATTTTATTATGTGTTACCCCCACCCCCCCAAGGGGAGGATGGTTATATTGTCATTACTGTGTACAGTCTAAAAGGGAAAAAGTATTCCTAAACTAAATCTGAAATGCTTAGTACATTTAAAAAATTTGGCTTCGATGTAATATTTTATCTGTCACTATTAAAATTGTGTTAGTTTTTTTTTTTTTTTTATTGTGTTTTATATGTGTATTATATATATTATGTATATATATTGTATTGTATATTTATTGTATATATATTGTATTGTAATATTATATATATGTGTATTATATATATTATATTATGTATTATATGTATATGTGTTTTATATGTGTATTATATATATTTTTTTTCTTTCATACTGGACTCAGTAATGGGGGTCCCCCCTGTGGGATAGGGGCCGAAGGGGTCCGCAGAGAATGACTGTGATGATGGTAAAGCAGGTTGGGAGACAGTGGTGTCCATACCTGTGCCAGCTAGTAAAGATGGCGGAGAGTCCCTCCTTTGTTTGTTCTTCACTGGGCTCCTCGATGAGGGTGATGGCGGAGAGGGTGACCCTGATGACTGGCCGATATCCGGGTTTGCGATCATGCGGCAATGCGGGTAAGGCGGCGGCAGGGAAGGTAGTTTTGGCCCAGCCCCTTGCTTGCTGCCTTGCTGTCTGTGCGAGTCTCCACCGCCATTTTGGCGGAGACCAGGGCTCTGGGAGATGAAGAAACCGGACAATTTGTTAAGTTGCCCGGCTTCTTTCTTCTTCTTAGTCATCCCGGGAGGTGCAGCGGGGGTTCACAGAGGTGAGAAGCCAGTGTGCGGGGCTGTAGTAGCCCTAGTTTTGGCGGGTGTCCCGGGTGGCCTCGCGGAGCTGGCTCACAATGCTGCCATCAGCCGCGCGGTAGCCACGCCCTCTTTATTATATATATATTTTTTTATATGTGTTTTTTTGGTTTTGGGGAGACCCCACCACTCGCCATACCATTTGGTTCTATGTATTGATTAGGTATTTGTGTGACTTTGCAGGGGGACTTAGAGAAAACAGTAGGTGCAGGTGCACTTATAATTAGGAGTTAAGCACATTTTTTTTTGTAAATGGTCAAAGTTCTGCTTTGAGCTACAGCACACCATAGGCGTGCGCAGGGGGTGTGCCAGGTGTGCCTGGGCACACTCAAATCAACACATTCGGTGCCGATTCCACCTACCCCCCGGGTTTCCCCTGTGTTGGCCCAGCTCTGCAGTGCTGCTGGCTTCCCTCCTCTCCTCTCCTCTCCCCTGGCTGCTGTGGGAAATCTTTCCAGATGGAAAGCGGGAGAAGGGGCTAGTAAAATGTAATTTCCCTTTTCTAAACAAACCCAATGAACACACTCACTTACTTTGTTCATTCATAACGGAAGCATAGGAAACTGTGTTTCCTATGCTTCAGTTTGTGAATGAACAGGAAGCCACTCAGCACAGATCATTTCCCATTTATTCACTGTACCGTGCAGCTGAGGCTGCAGAGAAAGGCATGTGTGTTTGAGCTTTGGGGTGCACACCCTAATACAGTGATGGCGAACCTTGGCAGCCCAGATGATTTGGAACTACATTTCCCATGATGCTCATGCACTCTGCAGTGTAGTTGAGTATCATGAGAAATGTAGTTCCAACACAACTGGGGTGCCAAGGTTTGCCATCACTGCCCCAATGCAATGGGCTGCGCACTCCTATGCAGCACACTCTACTGAGGAATTCAGGTTCTCCGGTGCCATTATCAGTTACAATGGTCCATCTGTTGTGTTTGCTCCTACATTCAGTCTATATTGTTACATATTTAATCAGGTTGAAAAAAGACACACGTCGATCCTTTCAACCAATGAAAAAAAAAATATACACAATCCTATATACACTATCCTATACCCAGCAAAGCATGATCTAGTTTGCTCCAAGAAAAAATTCCTTCCTGATGCCCTAAGAGGCAATCGGATATTCCCTGGACCAACTTTACCTAAAAATGTTAGTATTCAGTTATAATAATATGTACGTTTAGAAAAAAATCCAGGGCTTTTTTTAACCAGTTCTGGACCGGAAGGATTTGCCCCCTTAATGACCAGGCCATTTTTTGTGATTCGGCACTGCGTTACTGTAACCGAAAATTGTGCAATCGTGAGACGCTGTACCAAAATAAAATTGATGTTTTTTTTCCCCCACAAACTAGAGCTTTCTATTGGTGGTATTTGATCACCTGTGCGATTTTTATTTTTTGCGCTATAATTCAGACCAATTTGTATTCTGCTACATATTTTGGGTAAAAAAAAAAAAAATTGCGCATTTTGATTGGTTTATCACACCTACAAACTAGGGGAAAGATTTATGTCATTTTTATTTATTTATTTATTTTACTAGTAATGGTGGCGATCTGCGATTTTTAGCGGGACTGCGATATTGCGGCAGACAGATCGGACCCTTAACTGACATTTTTTACACTTTTAGGGGGACCAGTGACATTACTACAGTAATCAGTGCTAAAAATATGCACTGTTACTGTAATCATGACATTGGCAGGGAAGGGGTTAACCCAGGGGTGATCAAAGGGTTAAATGTGAGCCTAGCAGTGTGCTTACTAACTGTGGGGGGGGTGGGCTTGTGAAATGACTACAGAGACCTGTAAACCTATATAGAAGGATCACAGACGCACTGATTATTTCAGAGAGAAGAATGGTCTGCTGTGTTTACAACAGCAGACCCTCCTTCTCTCTCAGCGGGGAGCAATCGCAGGTGCCCGGCAGCAATTGCGGCTGCCAGTCCCATGGATCGGCATACCCGCCCCCCAACACCACACGCACGACCATCGTAGGGCTATGTCGTTTCGCACAGCCGAGCCAGCCTTCTGCAGTAAATCTGCGGCGGGCGGTCGGCAAATGGTTAAAGCAATCTACTGAGCTTGAAAGAATAAGCTCTTGAAGAAGTTTATTCATTGGAACACATTGTGTTTCAAAAGTCCAATACTTGATATAATATATACTATAACATAGATATAACAGTCTTCGATAGAACTGAAAGAAGCTTACCTGTGACAAGGAAAAATGGCTGTCCTGCTGTCCTTATTGGATTTGAGGGGATGCCACCCATTTTGCAAAATAGAAGATTGGCCTGCAAAAAAGAACACTTGGTAACTATGCTGTAAGGGATCAACCGGCACCCTGACTGGGTACCTCCATTGACGGATGCTCCCAGTGCTTCCCAAGGGCTCCAAGCACTCCACCAGACACCATAACTACCTCAGACCCCACAAACCACCGCAACTTGGTTGGGGTCTCGCCTTCCCCTACCCACCCTGGACCTACATCAAGGCTCCAGGTTCCCGTGGGTGAACCTCTTTCCCCAGATAGTGAAGCAGGAACAAGCTCTTACAAGAGCTTAGTGATTATCCAAGGGAGTATGAAGAGCATAGGAATCCCTTGTAGCAGATTCCCCCAAACATGAGTCGAGACTTCATGAAGGGGTAAAAAACGACTGTTTATTGAACAGACACACACTCAATTTATACACACATGAGCACATCCACCTCCTGATCAAATTACTACATACAGGTCAGGGGTTGAATGATTACATTATCATATGCAGATGAAATTGTATACAGAAACAGAATTAACCTGAACTAATTATCTGGCCACCTGGACAGAACAATGTGAGGTCATTAACATTTAACAATGGGACAGGTAGACTTTTAACACAATACACATTCCATCTCAAAACAGACCAAAGGATAACCCGTGACAAGGACAGTCTGTTGTCTCCTTCCTTGAAATACATGGAATACACAGTATAAAGTGGGATTAAATCTTCATAGTTCAGGAGAGATATTGCTGACAAATATTACTGTCCCACTTGAAGCAATCCAAACCATTAAGTATCTGTCTTTTACTCGGTTAGTACCGTTACATATGCTATAAGCAACATTGAGATAAAGCCATCTATGCCACTACATAGTAGGGTGTCAATCCCATTTAACAATTGTTTGATTTTCTCTCTGTTATTAAATTTAATTTACAGTAATATGGACCATTGTTGTGTTTTGTGTTTCTTCAACAGGGCTATTGAAGCAGGTGGATGCTGGTGGTGATAAGTTCTTGGGTGGAGTGAATGCACAGGACAACATCTTCTGCTTGAGACAGAGCTGCACAGTTTCAAGATCTTCTGCTGTAACCTGGACCCCAATGGAAGGGGGACTGAAATATTACAGCTGTGGGCCAGTGGGCTGCTGGGGAGTCAACAGTGCTGACGATATTTTCTTCCGCCACAATGTCAACCCAACCGCCTGTCAGGGAAACCAATGGCAGCAGGTTGAAGGCAAACTGGTAATGATAGAGGTTGGCACCGATGGTTCTGTGTATGGTGTCAACTCTGCAGGCAACGTGTTCCGAAGGTATTTTTTTTAATCTATAAATGTAAAATCATTAAAGCGTAACTCCACTTTTTTTTTTAGAAAAAACGTTCCTCTCTGGGTGATCTCTGTACATTGCAGGGATTTTAACAACATTTGTTGCAGATTCCTACCTTTTGTTATTTTGAAGAAATCCCTGTGTGTTTGTCTGTATCCATGTGGGAAAGTGAATCTATTGGGAGTGTTTTCATAATTACCAGTCAGCTGTGCGCCTGCAGGGCTCTAATGGGGAAAGCTGCTGGGCCTGCATCCCTTTGGCTTTGATTTCCTATTGAAAGTATCGAAGTATCTCACCAAAAATGAAATTTTTGTTGAAGGGGATGCCTGAAATCTGACTTATATCTTAGTGTAGACTTCTGGGAAAATTGGTGAGCCAATCACACAAGCAGGAAATGATGTTACCTCCAGGTAGCCGTATTACATTGCATTTTCAGAAAATTACAGAGCTGCAGATTGAAAAGGAAAGGTCATTTTCAATAACATTCAATTACATTATGATTTGTGGCACAATTGTATATGCTATATTATTTTTTCGTTATTAGCTATTTTTTCCCCCACCAAAGTGGAGTTATCCTTTAAGGCAATGTGTAAAAAAAAATATACTTTGCAAAGAAGTGTCAATGATACATTTTGAGAATACGCCAATTAGACAAGTTTATTACTTATAATTTAGTAGGGATGATCAAACTTTTCAAAAGTTCGGTTCGACCAGAACACCCGAACTTCCCGAAAGTTCGGCCCGGATTTCAGAACCCCATTGAAATCAATGGGACCCGAACTTCTGTAATCAAAAAACACCATTTTGAAGCCCTAAAACCCAATAAATGCCCCTAAAAAGTGCCTAGGGTTCTGGGTCATGCCCCAGGGACTATTAATCACACAAAAAAAAGTTCTTAAAAATTATCATTTTTGATAGCCAATTGTTGAAAAAATTATTGGGAAAAAAAATGAGATTTCTTTGGATTTAGTGTCTGGGGGGTCTAAAAAGTGTACCTGTGAAGTTTCAGCTCTGTAGCATGTCCAGAACCAGAAAAAAAAGTTCATTTGTATTAGGATTGCAATAGAACAGGGATATGGCTCCGCTATTTTCACACCTTGCCGGTTTTGTAGCTGGAGTTTTTTTGGGCATTTTTTGGAGTCAGGCATAACATCAGAACTTCTGTGTAGGGGTATATATACACACACACATGTATGTATATATACACATACACATATATAGGTGTGAAAGTAGCAGAAACCTATGCTTGCGCTAATGAAATAATTAACAGGCATATGTCTCCGCTCCTATCACACCTATATATGTGTATGTGTAAAAATACATATAAGTGTGTGTGTATATATACCCCTATACAGAATTTCAGATGTTTTGCCTGCCTCCAAAGACCCCCAAAAAATGCCCAAAAAAATGCCTGCGCCAAAAAAAACAAAACGCCCAGGTGTGTTGTTGCAGGCGTTTTTTTGGGCATTTTTTGTGGGTCTTTGGAGGCAGGCAAAACATCTGAACTTCTGTATAGGGGTATATATACACACGCACTTATATGTATTTATACACATACACATATATAGGTGTTATAGCAGAGAAGCCATATGGGTGTTAATTATTTAATTAGTGCAAGCATAGGTTTCTGCTACTTTCACACCTATATATGTGTATGTGTATATATACACATACATGTGTATATATACCCCTACACAGAAGTTCAGATGTCATGCCTGACTCCAAACATGTCCTCAAAAAAGCCCTATAAACGCCTGCAGCAAAAAGCAGGGTGACAGGGGCAAAGCCACTATCCGGTTCTATAAGTGTTCTAAGAGAAACAATCTTTTCTCTACAGCGGTCACCCTGACATGCAAGGGTTTTGTCACCCTGCCATAGCAGTCAGAGTCAGTTAACCCTACACTAGACTACGGTCCCCTGACACTTAACACTTTCCCTACAGAAACTAGATTATTAAATCTAACTATAGTGGAAAATAGTACCCTAACTACACTAGATATCCCTTTCCTCACACTAATAATTGCTAAATGACACTTTGAAGCAGAAGTAACAGAACTGCTTTCATTCTCTTCCACAGCCCTGTATTAAAATGGTAGAGATTTGGCGGGGCTATCTTATATACTGGGGGGCGTATTCACTAATGATTGGCCTCTGGACCCCCTAGTCACTCCAATCACATTCCTAGCATGTGATATGCGATATTAATAAAAAAAGAGCGAAAATTTTGCGAAAAAATTGACATTTTCTACTTTGACAATTAAAAAATATCCAATATATTAAATTTTTGTCATATATTTAGGCCAAAATGTATTTAGCGACATGTCTTTGACAAAAAAATCCTCAATGAGTGTATTTTTAACCACTTTAAGACTGGAAGATTTTACCCCATTCCTGACCAGGCTATATTTTACGATTCGGCACTGCGTTACTTTAACGGACAATTGCGCGGTCATGCGACGCTGCACCCAAATTAAATTTATGTCCTTTTTTCCCCACAAATAGAGCTTTCTTTTGGTGGTATTTGATCACCTGTGCGATTTTTAATTTTTGAAAAAAAAGAGTGACAATTTTGATAAAAAAAAACAATATTTTTTACATGCTGATATATAAAATTCCCCAAAAAATTTAAAAATCAAAATTTTTTAACATTTTAGGCCAATTTTTTTTCTGCTACATATTTTTGTTAAAAAAATCACAATAAGCGTATTTTGATTGGTTTGCGCAAAAGTTATTGCGTTTACTAACTACAGGAAAGATTTGTCATTTTTATTGTTTATTTTTTTTTACTAGTTATGGCGGCGATTTGCGATTTTTTTTGCGGGACTGCGACATTGCGGCGGACAGATCGGACCCCTAACTGACATTTTTGACACTTTTGGGGTTACCAGTGACATCACTACAGTAATCAGTGCTATAAATATGCACTGTTACTGTAATAATGACACTGGCAGAGAAGGGGTTAACTTTATTGGTAATCAAGGGGTTAAATGTATGCCTCATGCTTACTGACGTGTGTGGGAGGAGGGGATTTGTTGGACACAGACACAGATCGCAGGTTCAGCTATGCTAAATCATGTAATCTGTGACTGTCTGTCACATTGGAGATCTGCCCGCTTTGTTTACACAAGTGGGCGGATTTCCTCACTCGATCCCCGAAGATCGGGGAAGGGGGCAGGATCCAGCGACGTAGGTCTACGTCTCTGGACAATAACAAGCCACTTTGGCGCAGTACCCTCAATGTGAGTGGTCGGCAAGTGGTTAAATGATACCTCCATTGACGTTGTTTGTTTGTTTTTTGCTTTTTTTTTTACATTGACCATTTGTTCAGTCTGTAAAGCTTATTCTAGTAAATCCCAGGCTTTTTGGGTTGCTATGTTGGCTGGTATCCCATACATTTTTTTCTTAGAGGAAAGGCTATATTTAATATTAATTTTTTTCTTCCAGAGATGAAATCAGTGACAAAACTCCTATTGGAACAACCTGGACCCAGCTAGACTTCTGCGCCACTTTTAAACACGTCACTTATGACAACGGCTATCTCTGGCTTCTCAGTCCAACTGGTGACATCTATCGATGTGCAGACAATAAATAACTGATTTGTCCATAACACAAGACCAAGCAGAGCAATCTGTAGCATGAATTGAGCCTAGGTGATTACATAGACTGCTTTCTCCCTCTATCCATCCCTGTTTGGGTATTCTTGTATTTCTCCAATGTTTTGCATTACCATTAAAAGCATCTAATGCTAGCTAGGACTTTAGGTCCATTGCACATTTATGTCTCATTTCAAAAATGTTTCAGAGCAAATAAACTTTGTTGCATACATTTGTTTTCCTTGTTATTACCAGAGAAATATTGCTAAACAAACTTATCTCGCTTTATTTGAATATAACATTTTTGAATTTGCAGCAGTCAAGTCTTTTTTCACTGTCCAGTTACAGGCTGGGGGAAGGACAAGACTTCTATTTTGTTTTCTTTTTCCAAAATCTATATTTATTGATTTAAGCAGAGAACAAGAAGAAGATAATCCAACATACAGTACATAAATGACGTAAGGGTGTGGGTAGGTGTAACTGGACTCAGAATACACTGAGTCCATTTACATAAAAGAGAACTATATTGAAATTTGGCAATGCACAACAAGCCCAGCAGCCGACTGGGAACACTCACTGGGTATACAATGATGAGTAGTAGCAGAAGGTCTCAGGTGTGCTAAAAGCATCTGTCTCGAGGTGCGAACTGCGACCTGGCCAGTCCATGCGCAAGTTGGGAGGCTTCCAGGTAGGATGGTGTATCCCTGATCTTTCCCTACTTGTCAGGAACCATTCCCTGATGCTAATCACTGTCACTGTTAGATAGGTGACCTGTCCCTACTCTAGCAACACACAAAATGCGAGCCAAACACGGGAGTCAGGGTTTTCAAATAGACTCTCTCTGACCCAAGATGGCGGCCAAAGTCACATGAGATGCCAACATTCAATCGGATGCTGCTTCTCTTTGTCCAAGGAAATTATATAGGAATTATATGACTATAAATGTCTTCACTAAGTAACTATAGACCTGTTAGTTTAACTTCTATAGTTGGGAAGATACTGGAGAGTTTTTTTTTTATTTCTTTTTATTGAAAAATGGAGATGTATAGGTACAAAACATAGCCTTTGGGCATTCCCCAGCTAATATATAAAACATAGAACTACTAATAACACCTCCTATTATAGACATAGGTGTGCGCAGCTTTTTGCATTAGGGTGTGCACCCCAAAGCTCAAACACGTGTCTGTGTGTATAAATATATGTTCTCTGGGCCGTGCACATACCCAACCCGCCCGCTCAAACCTAATTGCAGTACTAGAAGGAAGCAAGGATGAGGCAGGGTCCATCCTGGGGATGTTCCTGCAGTCTCCTGAGAGCTGGGAGTGCTTGAACTGCTGGGGGAGGAGGTAGGGGGATGAAATTTGTCCCAATAATGTGCATATAATTCAAGACAGTTGGCACACTATGGGTGATTAGGGTGTGCCCAGGCACACCAGGCACACCCTGTGCGCACGCCTATGATTATAGAACCCCCCCAAAAAAGGGGGGGAAAGAAACAACACGCCTTCCATACACCTTGCTTCGTCATTCTCTTATAAAATCACTTCAAGGGTTGATGAATTATAAGGAGATTTCTGTTCCCTCTTAGCCATCAGGATAATGTATCGGAAGAATATTAACTCGTATTTAGAATCCTACCTGAACAAATGTAATGGGAGTCCCTGCAGAGGTATTGTCAGGGTTACCTGATCCGAGGCCGAAGTGCTGAGAGGGCTCCCCTTGCGGCTCAGTGCGGTGCACCCCTGGAGATGGTACAGAGGGTGTGGCGCCCCAAGTGGCACGGGTTACCAGCTGCAGGCAGGTAGGTAGAATCAGGAGCAATCTGAGAGCGAACTGGAACAGGCTGGAATCACAGCAGAGTATGTCTTTCAAGGGCTCTGAAGCAGCCGGGCTACCTTGTGCCGAGGAATAGTCTCTAGTAGCGGAGACAGGTACTGGCCGAGGTCTGGGACTGGAGCAGGCAGCGGGAACCGTGGTACAGGCCGAGGTCATGCACAGGAGACAACCAGAATATCCGAAGTCTTGAAGCAAGCCGGGGTCATACACGGTAGGTAACGGAAGCAGGGTCAGTGGTAGAAGCCAAGGGTCAAACCAGGAGCAGGAGATCAAACGGAATCAGGAACAAGCCAAGGTCACAACAGGAAATCCAAAACAGGAAACAGGAAGCACAGAACACAGGAAGCTGAGAGATAATCCAGCAATGAGTCTGATCCTATGGCATCCTTTTATAGGCCATTTCCCTGACAGGCCAGCAGAGGGCTATGTCAGTTGAGTCAGGAATGTCCATTGCTATTACTGGCAATGTTGCCAGTTCTCCTACGGCCATTTCCCTGACAGGTATAAATTTGTTCATATCATAAACTAAACCTCACTAGGGAGGAATGAATTCAGTCTGTGGACTCCTGATCATCTGTTGTTCACTCCGAATCTGTCCACACTAGCCATACCCTCTCAAATTTCCTAGGGCAACCCCCGGGACAAATAAGTAGCTTTGTATAGGGGTACAACCTTATTGATTAAATGCTTCCAGAAGGGCAGATTAGGGCCTGTGTCTGATTTTCACTTGAGCACTATCACCTTCCTGCCATAAAATAATAAGAGACCCAAGAGAGTACCCATCGCCCTACTAACGGCCAGAGAGTCAACTAACCCCAGGCGGCAAACACCACCTTTTACAGGGACCTGTATAATAGTTAGGGTAGATATAAACTAGGTCACTTGCTACCAGTAGCTACTAATCTGAGGGCACTCCCAAAAGATATGGGCAAATCCAGCAGGGTCACTAGAGCATCTCCAACAGCAAAAAGAGGAATTAGGGTATATATGATGTAGTCGTTATGGTGTAAAATAAATTCTGTGCACTATTTACATTGGATCAGCCAGTCTTTAGTCAATATTAGTGCTTGAAAAGGGCTGTCCCAGAGATTTTCCCAGTCTTCATTGTCCAAGTCATGCTCCTCCGAACGCCAGGCAGTTAGCAGGGCATCTAGTCCCACATGAACAGAGGGAAGTAGTGACTTGTAGATCACAGAAAGTGGTTTCTTGAGAGCGTCATCCCAGGGGAGAACCTACAAATCGTCCTGCTCCAATCTAAACAAGGAGGACCCAAATTGCGCTGCATAGGCGTGTCAGAGTTGCAGGAATCAGAAGAAGAACGCATTAGGCAGTGTAAATTTATCTTTCAACCTACCAAACGTAAATAGTGCACTCCCATCACAAATATCTGAAAGGTATCTGATTCCTTTAGCAGCCCAAAGACCTGGGTCTGGTAAGGAATAGAGATGTCCCGAACTGTTCGCCGGCGAACTTCGCATGTTCGCGTTCGCCTCGGCGGGCGAACATATGCGATGTTCGGTCCGCCTCCTATACATCATCATTGAGCAAACTTTGACCCTGTACCTCACAGTCAGCAGACACATTCCAGCCAATCAGCATACCCTCCCTCCCAGACCCTCCCACCTCCTATAAAAAAGCAAGGGCAGCATCCATCTTAGATTCATTCTGAAGCTGCAGAGTTAGTTAGAGCAGGGAGAGGGCTGCTGTTGCTGCTGAATTGATAGGGAAATCATTAGCTAGGCCAGTGTTCTGTGTCCACTCCTGCTGTAAGGACAGCATTTCGACAGAATCCCAAAAAGCCCTTTTTAGGGCTGGTATTTAGTCTGCTTTTATTTATTTTTTTCTATATATTTATCAGGCATTTTTGGAGGCAGGCATGACTTTTTTGGGATTAGTGTCGGGGGGGGGGGGGGTGTCTAAAAAGTGTACCTGTGAAGTTTCAGCTCTATAGCATGCCCATAACCAGAAAAAAAAGATCATATAGGTGTAAAAGGAGGGTCCCACCATCCCTGCTCTACTGAAAAAGTATCTTTTTTTCTGGTTCTGGACATGCTACAGAGCTGAAACTTCACGGGTACACTTTTTAGACCCCCCCCCCCGACACTAAATCACACACAAAAAAAGAAGTTCTTAAAAATTGTCATTTTCGATAGAGAGCCAATTATTGGAAAAATTTAAAAAAAAAATCTTTGGATTTAGTGTCTGGGGGGTCTAAAAAGTGTACCTGTGAAGTTTCAGCTCTGTAGCATGTCCAGAACCAGAAAAAAAAGATCATATAGCTATAAAAGGAGGGTTCCCACCATCCCTGCTCTACTGAAAAATGATCTTTTTTTCTGGTTCTGGACATGCTACAGAGCTGAAACTTCACAGGTACACTTTTTAGACCCCCCCCCCCCCCAGACACTAAATCACACAAAAAAAAGTTTTTAAAAATTGTCATTTTTGATAGAGAGACAATTATTGGAAAAATTAAAAAAAAATAAAAAATTAAAAATTCTTTGGATTTAGTGTCTGGGGGGTCTAAAAAGTGTACCTGTGAAGTTTCAGCTCTGTAGCATGTCCAGAACCAGAAAAAAAATTAGAATTAGGGTTAGGGCTAGGGTTAGGGTTAGGGCTAGGGCTAGGATTAGGGTTATTTTTAGTGCTTAGGGTTAGAGGGTTAGGGTTAGAGGCGTAGGGGTAGGGTTACTAACTCTAACCCTAAGTATCTCACCATAACCCTAACCCTATCCCCTAACACTAAACCTAACCCTAACCCCAACCCTAACCCTTAAAGTCCAGTTCCTGTCCCATTTTGGTCGGTTCTGGTCTGTTTGCGGATGTTTGCGGTGCGTTAAATGCAGGGCCGTCTTTTCCACTGGGCATGCCCGGCGGTTGCCCGGGGGCCCCACTTGCCAAGGGGCCCCACATGGATGGTGGCATGTCCCTGGGTGTCTAGGGCCCCCCTGTTATGTTGTCCGCTGGCCCGGGCCCCCCCCTTATTGCTTTCCGCCCGCCGGCGGCGGCCGTGGCTTGAGTCTGCACTGCAGTGCACACTGGTTGCTAAGGCCAGCCCGATTGGCATCTAGTAACCAGTGACGTTAGCAGAGCAGACCCAGGATACACAGTGCCGCAGCGGAGGACTTGGAGGAGGATCCTCCTCCTCGTCGGCTCGTCCTCCTCTCCTCCGTCTCGACCCGACTGGCTCCGCCTCCGCCACCCCCTCCCATGTGCAGCTGAGCCGTTGTAAAGGTAAGGCTGCCACGGCCCACAGCCTGCCAGGCTGAATCTGATTGATTAAATGATATATTATTTTTTTAACTCTCTCATGGCTGGCAATGATGATGATCGAATCGATGACACAAGAGACAGACAACTCTGTCCTGGAGGATATACCTTTCTATAGATATTGGTCCCTGTAATATGTATATAGTAATGTATATACTCCAGGTAGTTGTACTCTCTTGTAGTATAGTGTTGCCTGTAATGTGTATATAGTCTATATACATATTACAGGGAACACTATATACTACAAGAGAGTACAACTACTACCTGGAGTATATACCTTATTATATACATAATACAGGGACCAATATATACTACAAGAGACAACTACCTGGAGTATATACCTTACTATATACATATTACAGGGACCAATATATACTACAATAGACAACTACCTGGAGTATATACCTTACTATATACATATTACAGGGAATCCTATATACTACAAGAGACTCTTGTAGTATATAGTGTTCCCTGTAATATGTATATAGTAAGGTATATACTCCAGGTAGTTGTACTCTCTTGTAGTATATAGTGTTCCCTGTAATATGTATATAGTAAGGTATATACTCCAGGTAGTTGTACTCTCTTGTAGTATATAGTATTCCCTGTAATGTGTATATAGTCTATATACATATTACAGGGAACACTATATACTACAAGAGAGTACAACTACTACCTGGAGTATATACCTTACTATATACATATTACAGGGAACACTATATACTACAAGAGAGTACAACTACCTGGAGTATATACCTTACTATATACATATTACAGGGAACACTACTACAAGAGACTCTTGTTTGAGGTACCAATAAAAGTAAATATCGCCTTATCGATAATTTGCATTTATATTCTCGTGGGTTATTGTGTAGGCAGGGGGCCCCAGTGCACTGCATTGCCCAGGGGCCTATAAGGCTCTTAAGATGGCACTGGTTAAACGGGGAGTTTGGTCTGTCAGAGTTTGGTCTGTCACTGTGAAGCGGGCATAACCCTTACACTACCTGACCGATACAACATCATACCTGATCGTATACACACACTGGATGTTTTAAAGCACGTTATTCCAAACAATTTAGGAATGTTAGGTGATTTATGCCCTTTATGGATTAAAAACCGACTCTGCGTCAACTACGCAATTTTCCATGGGAGTTTTGCCATGGATCCCTCTCCGGCATGCCACAGTCCAGGCGTTAGTCCCCTTGAAACAACTTTTCCATCACTATTGTGGCCAGAAAGAGTCCCTGTGGGTTTTAAAATTCGCCTGCCTATTGAAGTCTATGGCGGTTCGCAATGTTCGCCGGTTCGCGAACATTTGCGGAAGTTCGCGTTCGCGAACATTACATTTTATGTTCGCGACATCACTACCTGTAACCAAAATTGTGGCAGAAACACACCTTTCTCCTCACCCCTCACACTGGGAAAAAAGGGAGCAAGACTTACACCGGATACCTCAAGGAGGACTCCGGACATCCCACCAATCAACAGGGGGGGACACCCACAAATAAATATGGATTTGCCCCATCTTAGGGCTCCCCAAAATCCTCGGGAAGATCGAGTGCCATTAAGGCCCAGACCCCACGCCAGAACCGAGAAAGTGGTTCTGATGGGGATCTGTCCAATCTGTCTAAACCCGGGAGACATAGGCAGAGCAGGAGGTGGAGCCAACAATCCAATTCTGAAGAGGTCTTCAGCTGAGTAGATGCCAAGTTGGATCAGATGATCACTTGGTTCACTCAGGGTGATGCAGCCCAGAACCAAAATAAGCCCTCTTTAGGAACAAACCCTGTGGCCAGCCAAGGGCCACAAAATCCTTAAATGCCCAAGTGGTCAGGAATCAGTGGGATACACTGAATGGAGGTATAGGAGACAGAGGTTCTAACATCATTTTATCCCAGGTCACAGTATTGAGGATCCTGAAATCCTTGCCAGGGGATCTTGGTTGTTAGATGCTAACTACCCTCCTCTTTTTCAGTGGTCACTTCATCCCTCTGACTCAAACAGGTCCCTCAAAGCGGACACATTTAAAAAAAAATCGCCTATGATGGTGATACCAAGGAGGATGAAGCCCTAATGTTGTAATGAAGTCAAGAAGTTAAAGGTTGTGTACGGTAACCAAGAAGGAATCCTCAATGTCAGGTAGTTTTGTTACCTCCAATAAATTGCATTGATGCCCCAACCCCAAAGGGGGGAGATATTATATTTTTCCTCCCAAGTAGAAGGTAAATTTTAACAAAACATTGTATTACTGTACAATTGTTCAATGCGTGGTATCCATGGCGATAAATACGTTCCCATGTTAATGAGCCCTAGAAGTCAGTCGCCCCTAGGAAAGGTTGCATATATAGTCTCACCTTCCATGGTGGTCAGATAAGACTGATCATACGGTGGACTAAAGGAGAACTCTGAGAAAGCTTAGGATAACAATATCACATTGAAATGTCAATTGATAAGAATATATATTTATACTGTATGTTTTATCTAATAGGGGCAGATTAACCTTCCATGCCAGGTCGTTGATTGGTACAGACGATGAAGTTTACCAAAAACGCAGCGATTGGATGGTCATCTTACTCCTTGGAGCCCAGCTCAAGACGTAACTTCTCTTTGAATCGGGTCCTTCTTCAGGAATCATGTTGCAAGACACCCTGGTGTCAGGGTTCAGCAGCAGCTAGGGAGACCAGCTTCTGCACACCAAAACAATATAGATAGCCTTAAAGTAAAATGTATTATAGTGAACCACAAAACAAACATACACAGCAACAGTGAACAAAGCAAATGGCAGTAAACAAAACCCAACCCCAAAGACACAATAACTAAAGAACCAACTATCTATAAATGTATACACTATACAGGACAAGGGGAGCAGGGAAGCAAGGAAGAGGGCAAACTAGACTGGATGACTGGATACAAAGCAGAGAGCAGAAGCAAGGCAAGGGGTACAGGATAGATCAGGGTATGGATCAGGCTCACAGACACTTGGTTCAGGCATCAAGGAGGCAATCAAAATAGTGACGCGCCTGGGAAAGGGACGATCAGCCTTAAATAGCCACCTGGCAGCTGAACACAGTTGTAAGTGATCATAGAAGCCTGCTGTTTTCTGGGAGACACCTGCTGATAGACATTGAAACTGCAGCATACAGCCCAGGGCAACACAGTGCCACCAGCAGGTGAACTCAATCCTAACAGATTCCCCCCCTTAAGGAGCGGCCTCCGGATGCTCCATAAGGCTTTACCCCTGGGGTCTGCAAGCCAACTGGGTACCCCACTGCCAAGGTCTGAAGGCTGGCTGAGAACCCCGCCGCCAGGGTCCCACAACTGGCTGGGTTTCATTCTGGTCAGATCCTTAACAAGTTGCAACACCGAAGGCTTATCATTCTTATAAGCAGCCTGTGTCCCAATGTTGAGACACTGAAAGATACCCAAATGCTTAATGCCAAAGTCCCTGGTCCATGCAGGTACCCTGACACAAGGGTGTCCCATCACAACTGGACCTCTTCTCACACTGTTAGAGACTGCTCTGTATTTTACCTGCCACTCAGGTCTACCCAGGGCATAGGTTACCCCACTCGGGTCCCCAGATGCACCAGGGATTGCAGAGATGACCCCTGGGTCAGGACAAAGTTCATATGGAACACTGCCTTTTCCAATAGGACCTCTACTACTGGGGCCGTAACAGCAGATGCAGTTCTCATGTTCAGAGTGGATATCTGGACCTCCTGGCCTTAGCATAACAGGATCAGCTGGCTGCGAAAAGAACAAAGAACAAACAACAGTAGGGAACTCAACCCACACAGACAACCCATTTGGGCCACATAATGCTGGAAGTTCAGGAGCCTCAGACACATTAGCAAGTGGAAGCTTAACCCGGTCAACAGAGTCCAGTTTAACAGCAAGTGGTGAATTGACATAGTCCGGCTGGGCAGCGGCCCCGGTATAAGCAGAGTCCGGCTGGGCAGAGGCCCCGGTATAAGCAGAGTCCGGCTGGGCAGCGGCCCCGGTATAAGCAGAGTCCGGCTGGGCAGCGGCCCCGGTATAAGCAGAGTCCGGCTGGGCAGCGGCCCCGGTACAAGCAGAGTCCGGCTGGGCAGCGGCCCCGGTACAAGCAGAGTCCGGCTGGGCAGCGGCCCCGGTATCAGCAGAGTCTGGCTGGGCAGTGGCCCCGGTATCAGCAGAGTCCGGCTGGGCAGCGGCCCCGGTATCAGTAGAGTCCGGCTGGGCAGCGGCCCCAGTATCAGCAGAGTCCGGCTGGGCAGCGGCCCCGGTATCAGCAGAGTCCGGCTGGGCAGCGGCCCCGGTATAAGCAGAGTCCGGCTGGGCAGCGGCCCCGGTATAAGCAGAGTCCAGCTGGGCAGCGGCCCCGGTATAACCAGAGTCCGGCTGGGCAGTGGCCCCGGTATAACCAGAGTCTGGCTGGAGGAGGTCAGGACACCATCGGCAGGCGGCAGCATGGAGGAGGTCTGGGACACCATTGGCAGGCGGCAGCATGGAGGAGGTCGGGACACCATCGGCAGGCGGCAGCATGGAGGAGGACTGGATCTCATCAGCAGGCGGCAGCATGGAGGAGGACTGGATCTCATCAGCAGGCGGCAGCATGGAGGAGGACTGGATCTCATCAGCAGGCAGCAGCATGGAGGAGGACTGGATCTCATCAGCAGGCGGCAGCATGGATAGTGGCAGAGTTGTAAGAGCAGGGAAAAAGTTCTGTTTATTTTTGGGCTTAGATACTTGAGTCCTGTGAGTATTTGCATTCTGCTGACCAGAGTGTCCTGCTGATGAAAAGGTAGTAACAGTACTGGGGAGAATAGAGGGAAGAGTAACAGAAGTACAGGAAGAGGTCTGAGATGTTGCTATGGGTAACAGAGGAATAGATTCTTGATTTCTTTCAGCATTTCTTTCAGCATATATAACTTTATGTGTCTCATCTAGCACTGGGGATCTCTGACCAAGCTTGTAGCAGAGGGTGAACCAAAGTTAGTTTGTCTTTCCCCAGCTCACTTTGCTCAATTAAAGACTGCACAGCAGCAATGCAATCTAACAACACCTGCTGTGAATAGGCTGAATACTGCTGGAAGAAAGAACCTGCACAATATTTCAACAACCATCCCAAAAATCCAGCCTGGAACATAGTAAATGGGGGAGTGAAAACATCATGGCCCTGAGAGATCGACTGAAATACTAGCTCAGAACAGACCTGAATTAAAGGCTGAACTTGTCTAAGGGAGAATCTGCCCTCAACAGCTAAAGCATGTGCTGTCAGAATGTTTTCCAGCACTTCCTCCTCAGTGAGACTCAAAGCCTGCAACAATGAATGACAAAAATCTTTGTCTTCTGCTGCATGCACATGACAAATAACCTGTGCTCTAAGCATTTTGACAAATGGAAAAATAAAATCAAAAGCAACTGGTTTCCAACTCCAAAGTGCAGCTGATCTGGTCGTAGTGGGCGTCACTATTATGTCAGGGTTCAGCAGCAGCTAGGGAGACCAGACACATGTAGCTACACACCAAAACAATATAGATAGCCTTAAAGTAAAATTTATTATAGTGAACCACAAAACAAACATACACAGCAACAGTGAACAAAGCAAATGGCAGTAAACAAAACCCAACCCCAAAGACACAATAACTAAAGAACCAACTATCTACAAATATATACACTATACAGGACAAGGGGAGCAGGGAAGCAAGGAAGAGGGCAAACTAGACTGGATGACTGGATACAAAGCAGAGAGCAGGAGCAAGGCAAGGGGTACAGGATAGATCAGGGTATGGATCAGGATCACAGACACTTGGTTCAGGCAGCAAGGAGGCAATCAAAATAGTGACGCGCCTGGGAAAGGGAGGATCAGCCTTAAATAGCCACCTGGCAGCTGAACACAGTTGTAAGTGATCATAGAAGCCTGCTGTTTTCTGGGAGACACCTGCTGGTAGACATTGAAACTGCAGCATACAGCCCAGGGCAACACAGTGCCACCAGCAGGTGAACTCAATCCTAACACCTGGATTCTTGATGACAGAGAACTTCCGCTTTAGGTATTCTAACCCCCTGACATGCCACATTTGGCATGTCATTTTTTTTTGGGGGGGAGCGGGTACCTAGTTTTGACAGGTACCCGCTCCCACTTCCGCTCGGAGCGCCGCGGCGCCCTGAGCGGAAGTTCTCCTCCTCTCCTCCTCTCCCCCTCCCCCTCCCCCTCCCTCCTCTCCCCCTCCCTATATATATATATATATATATATATATATATATATATATACTAGAATACTTTTCTATTATGTGTAAGGACTTATGTGTCTTGAAGCTAATTACTTCTTTTTAAAAACATTTTAAGGTTCCTTAAGTTTTTATGGCCACCATAAATACTATATCCTAGCCAAAGAGTCTGAAGGGTTTTGACAGAATTCAAATGATTTAATTATTTTTGCCCAGCTAGGTCGTAAGGTTATCAGTATAATAATACTGCTATTATATGCAATTGTATGCTATACATTGAATCTAATAAGCAATACAATACTGCCCCCTTTGGTGACTACTACTAAATGCAGTCTCAGCATAAATCAGTAATTTCCAATCTATATATATATATTGTATTAATAATATATTCTTATTAAACGGTGTTACCAGATTCAATCCCTGCCAAAATACATGATGGAGATATTAGATGGACATGTATATATTATGAGAGTATGGACAGGTTTTTATGTTGTTTTTATGATTTTTCTTAATTGAAGAAATTATTACATAATTTGAATATCCAAAATACTGGGTGATTAGTAGAGGCAAGGTCAAAAGGGGAGAAACCAGCGCTATGGATAAAAACTCAGAGACTTAAAATACTTAGGTTGCAGCCACCAACCAACCCCTATAAATTAGGGGTCAAATGTGATATATGAGGGGGAGATAGTTGGAAACGGCGCTACCTTTGGTGTGTATGGTAAACCAGACCATATATAAAATTATGTGCAAACTGAAAGTGCTAGTGCAAAGATAAAATATGTACAGAAATTATTCTCATGCAAAAAATGTTTTAAACACTACAAACTGGCCGTATATTAAAATACAAAAGTGCTGGTGAAGATATTTAATATTGTGACAAAGGTATGGTACAGATAATAATAATAATAAATATTGGTGAAGTA
The DNA here is from genome assembly GCF_965119305.1 of Pelophylax lessonae. Lineage (NCBI taxonomy): Eukaryota > Metazoa > Chordata > Amphibia > Anura > Ranidae > Pelophylax > Pelophylax lessonae. The sequence continues at coordinate 501,901,452 of NC_138768.1, forward strand.
ATAAATAAAGGTGATCAATCCCAATGTAAAAATAATTAAGTAGAAATTGTGATGGTGATGGTGAGCTCCGATTATTGTGTTCCCTATACCACTAGAGGTCACACTTACCCCTCAGCAAGATAGTAATACTGGCTGCATAGGGTAGGTGTATGGAAAAATTCTCAGAGCTGTTCCCAATCTATCCTTACGGACCGATGGATAGAGTGGGGAAAAAAACTCTTAGCGTAGCATGTAATTCAAAATCACAAAGGCAGCAGTAGTGACTCACGCTTAAGCTGCGGCTGTAGCAGATCGATTCAGACAGGTGCAAGCAACGCCGAAGGAGCTTCCGCGTTCCACACACAGCGAGCTGCAGACCGGAAGTGACGTTGACGTTAGGTTCCTCCCTACGCATTTTGTCATTGGACGTCTACGGGAACGGTGCCCGTCAATCATCTTCTCAGTCCTATTATAGCCGGAAACATCCTAACAGCCAATCGTGTGTCCGCCTGCAAATTGGCAATTCCAGCTCGGCTCACAGGGAGTAACTTAATACACCAAGTGTCCACCGGCCAGCTATAGGGTGTAATCAACGGCTTATATATCATCATATTCGATCGTGCTGCAGCTTACATTTATAATTAGACAAACAATCCTATTTTAATCGACAAATAGATTTAAAAATAAAAATTAAAAATTAAAAAATTAAAAACATGTTTGTAACCAGAGATGCTGTGGACTATTATATATTAAGATTAATGACATGGCTTGTTGTAGAAGAAATTTTTTTCGTGATGTTGGATGAGAAGGTCAAATGAATTTTTTTAGAAACGAGAGATTAAAATACCATTTTCATGTAACTGAGTGATTGTTGTAACATTTATGTGACGGGTGTGTATTATGGACCAACATGATGTTGGATGAAAAGGCCAACTGAATAAACCAATTATTCGTTATTAATGGAAGATAATCAAATATAGTGAGGAGGTATATATATATTGCAAGTACAGTGAAACCCAATTTTTCATGGACACGGGTGATTTCAAAAGTGAAAAATAAGTAAGTATGTGTGACATACTGGTACCAACCTTTTTAAGTTGAAGGGATCTAGGAAAAATCTTGAGAAGCCTTATGTGAAAAAATCATATAGATGTTGGATGAAAAGGTCAAAGATTAAAAATTATAAAGGCATATAAATATAACGTATGAGTGAACATCACCCATAGTGAAAAAAAGTAAGGTGTTCATAGTGCAAGGTGGACATCTTGTGAGAATAAGTGCAAAAAAATTATAAAAATATTCTATAAGAGAAAATTAAAGTAATGAAAGTCCAGAATAAATGTGCCAACTAAGAAAATTGCAATGGAAAGTGAGTTCCATACCAACTGTAAGAGTTGGAAATCCATAGAAAAACTTTTAATTTTTTTTAAAAGTGATGTTGGATGAGAAGGCTAAACATGGCATGTTATGAAAGGATCAAAAATTCGAGTAAAAGTCAACACAATAGTCACAAAGGAAAGAGTGACCTATCCAAATGGATCATAAAAGGAAGGATGTTGGATGAGAAGGCTAAAAACTTGTAAAAAGTTAAAAGGTAAAAAATGATTTAAAAAAATTATTACATAAAAAGAATAAAAAGTTCATGTGTCTGTGATAAAACAGTTCAGATCAATATCAGCATTTAAACCTTCGGGACGGAGGGAGCGCATTAGAAAAATCCATTTTGTTTCATTCTTTGATACCATTCTTTTCTTGTTGCTTCCTCTCCAGTCACCTTTTATTTTGTCAATTCCATAAAAAATCATATCTGCTGGGTTTTGTGCATGGACCTCTTTGAAGTGTCTTGACAGGTTGTGTTTTGTGAATCCTTTTTTGATGTTTTTTTATGTGCTCCCTAATTTTTACGAATAGGGGTCGTGTGGTTCTGCCAATATATTGTAATTTGCATGGACACTCTATCACATAAGTGACATGCGTGCTGGTGCATGTGATAGTGTCCTTGATCTTGTATTCTGTGCCTGTGACATTTGATCTGAAGCTTTTTATCTTTTTTTGTTGTTTCCTGTTGTTTTTGCAGGGGAGGCATTTTTGACAACGAAAGAAACCATTAATGGCCGTTGGTAAATGAATCTTTTTTGGTGGGTTTATTACGTTATGCACGATTTTGTCCCTGAGGGTGGGGGCCCGACGGTAAATAAAGGATGGTTTTGTTGGCAATATTTGTTTCAAGGTTTTATCGGCTTTTAGGATTGGCCAGTGCTTCTTAATTATTTTTTCTACATCTTTGTGTTGTCTATTGAAGCCCGTAATGAATGCACAATCCAATCTATTGTTGTTGTTTCTTGTCTTATTATTATTTTCTTTAATCAGATCCTCTCTTTTCATTCTCCTAACAAGCTGTTTTAGGTGTTCCAACTCTTTCTTTTTATAACCTTTTTCCAGGAATCTATGGATCAGAATATCGGCTTGGGCGTCATAGTCCTGTATATCACTACAGTTTCTCCTGATCCTAAGTAATTGACCTTTGGGTATATTGCCTAGCCACTGGTGGTGGTGGCAACTTCGTGTAGGTATATACCCATTTTTATCAGTTTTTAAAAAAAAGTTTTACTGCGTAATTTTCCTTCCTTTTTAAAAAGTTCCAGGTCCAGGTATGAAATTTTATTGTTGTCCCAATTGCCCGTAAAAGTGATCCCATATCCATTGTTACTGATTTAATCGAAGAAAAGTTGTAGTGATTCTGGGTTACCCCGCCATATTAAAATAATATCGTCTATGTATCTACGATAACATTTTAAAAGAGGTCTATCGACACAAAAAACCTGTTCCTCCTCCCACTTTTGCATAAAAATATTAGCCACACTGGGGGCATATCTAGCCCCCATGGCTACTCCCTTTGTTTGTACGAAATATTGTCCTTTGTACCAAAAATAATTAGAATTCATGGCCATTTCAAGTCCCTCTAAAATAAAGTGCAATTGTGCCTGTTTAAAATCTGTAAAACTGCTTAATGCCCATGCCACTCCATCTAGACCATCTTTTTGTACTATATTGGTATACAAGGAATTAACGTCTATTGTAACCAAAATATCATCTTCCAGTACCTCGAGATCTTCCAGATCGTGTAACAATTGTTTACTATCTCTGAGGTATGATTTGCCCTGGGGTACCAGTGGCTGAATGAACTTATCCAGGTATTCCCCTAGTCTGGAGTGGACTGAATTAATTGCACTTACGATTGGGCATCCCGGTGGTTTATTTTCATTTTTGTGTATCTTAGGAAGGTAGTAAATCACTGGGGTCCTAGCTGCTTCCAATTTCAAATATTTAGCTTCTTTTTTTATTTAGTATATTCATTTCCTTCCCCTTTTTTATGTAATTGTCTAAAGCCTTCTCAAATTTTTTCTTTGGATCCCCTGTAAGTTTTTTGTATGTATTCTCCTCACTGAGAAGTCTTTCCATTTCTTCCTCATATTCCTTTTTGTCTAATATAACCAAACCTCCTCCCTTGTCCGCTGGTCTTATCACAATTCCCTTCCTTTTCTCAAGTTTTTTGATAGTGTTCCACGTTTCTTCTTCTTTCCTTTTATGTATCTTCAGGTCTCTGATTTCTTGTTCCACCATTCTTTTGAAGACCTCTAGATTTTCATTTTGTGGATTCTTGGGGTTAAATGTGGAGTTGTGTGTTTGAATTCAGTGTTGTTTGTATTCGTGTTTATCTCTGTCTTCAAAGCGAAAAATTTCTTGATATTACGGACATATTTCTGGAGGTCGATGTAAGCCTCAAACTTATCCAGATATTTGTCCGGAGCGTATTTGAGACCCAGATCCAAAAGTTTTAATTCATCCTCATCAAAAGTGACTGTGCTTAAATTAAAAATGCCTTTTCCTAATAACGTCTTCTTCGCTTTCTTTGTCCCTCCTCGTTTTCCTCTCGGCTTGCGTTTCTTTCTCGTTCTGTATATGTATTGGTTTCCTCCCTCCTGTATGGGTTGTATCCTCCTTGAGTTCTGGGTGGATCCCAGTCCCTCTCCTGTTGGGGTCTTCTTATATTGTCTCTCCAGTCCAAATTGTGTCCTCTTTGTGGTCTGGGGCCCCATCCTTGGGCTCCACCTGGATAATCTCGTCTCAAAGGTTGGGGTCTCCATTGATTCATCTGATTGCCCCAATGATCTTGGCGTCTTGGTGGGCCTCCAAAACTCCTCGGGGGTCTGCCTCTGTTCCCTCTCGGAAAAAACCCCTTCTGGTGGGTGGTCCTCTGTTTTCATAGTAGTATTCATTATGGTAGTTGAGGGGTGAAAACCTGTTGTAGGTGTCAACCCGATATTGAGTGTGGATTGGTGTTCTGTCATAATGTACATTTGTATGTAACCCATTCCGTGATGGTCTTGATTCTGGAATCTGTTCATTTGAGGATCCTCCTATGTTTCCTGGTGTTCTGGGGGTTCTAGGAGTTAGAGGTGTGGTGACCTCCATCCAGGTCTCATCATCCTCTTCCTCTGCTTCAGAAGGTTCTCTGGATATCAGGTTAACCGGATCCACACTAGTACCTAAACCATTATAAAGTTCGTCTGCTTGCCATTTATATACTGTGTTATTTCTATAGTCCAGAACATCCCTCTTGTATTTTTTCTGCTTCTTGGCTTGGATGGTTTTATCATATTTTTGAATAGCCTCTTGCAGAGATTTTTCTTTATTCTTATATTCATTAGTTTCTGCATAAGGGGCCATTTGTTCTTTGATCTGTATGATTGTACTTTCGATCTTTTTCAACTTATGTTGCCTCCTTTTAATAATTAGAGTAAGTAATTCCTTCTCACTTTTGTTAAAAAAAACCATACCATTGTTCCAGGAGAACTGGGTCTGTGATGTTGTCATTTGGGGAGATATCCCACCTAAGCCTACTGGGGGCTATGTCTTCCCTGGTATATTTATCCAGTGTGGCAATATCCCACCAGACCCTCCATATTTTGTTTTAGTTCTTTGAATGATCCTTCCATATCTTGTCTGTGTATGATTGTCTCCTGGTCAAATATTTCCTGTAGATTAACTGCTCTAGAGTTCATATATTTGAAGATATCCATTGCTGCTAGGTTAAAGTGACAATAAGTCACTCAAGATTCAAGGTCAAAAGGGGAGAAACCAGCGCTATGGATAAAAACTCAGAGACTTAAAATACTTAGGTTGCAGCCACCAACCAACCCCTATAAATTTGGGGTCAAATGTGATATATGAGGGGGAGATAGTTGGAAACGGCGCTACCTTTGGTGTGTATGGTAAACCAGACCATATATAAAATTATGTGCAAACTGAAAGTGCTAGTGCAAAGATAAAATATGTGCAGAAATTATTCTCATGCAAAATTTTTTTTAAACACTAAAAACTGGCCGGATATTAAAATACAAAAGTGCTGGTGAAGATATTTAATATTGTGACAAAGGTATGGTACAGATAATAATAATAATAAATATTGGTGAAGTAATAAATAAAGGTGATCAATCCCAATGTAAAAATAATTAAGTAGAAATTGTGATGGTGATGGTGAGCTCCGATTACTGTGTTCCCTATACCACTAGAGGTCGCACTTACCCCTCAGCAAGATAGTAATACTGGCTGCATAGGGTAGGTGTATGGAAAAATTCTCAGAGCTGTTCCCAATCTATCCTTACGGACTGATGGATCCCATCTGAGTGTGGGGAAAAAACCTCTTAGCGTAGCATGTAATTCAAAATCACAAAGGGAGCAGTAGTGACTCATGCTTAAGCTGCGGCTGTAGCAGATCGATTCAGACAGGTGCAAGCAACGCCGAAGGAGCTTCCGCGTTCCACACACAGCGAGCTGCAGACCGGAAGTGACGTTGACGTTAGGTTCCACCCTACACATTTCGTCATTGGACGTCAACGGGAACGGTGCCCATCAATCATCTTCTCAGTCCTATTATAACCGGAAACAACAGCCAATCGTGTGTCCGCCTGCAAATTGGAAATTCCAGCTCGGCTCACAGGGAGTAACTTAATACATCAAGTGTCCACCGGCTAGCTATAGGGTGTAATCAACGGCTTATATATCATCATATTCGATCGTGCTGCAGCTCACATTTATAATTAGACAAACAATCCTATTTTAATCGACAAATAGATTTAAAAATAAAAATAAAAAATTAAAAAATTAAAAACATGTTTGTAACCAGAGATGCTGTGGCTATATATTAAGATTAATGACATGGCTTGTTGTAGAAGAAATTTTTTTTGCGATGTTGGATGAGAAGGTCAAATGAATTTTTTTAGAAACGAGAGATTAAAATACCATTTTCATGTAACCGAGTGATTGTTGTAACATTTATGTGACGGGTGTGTATTATGGACCAACATGATGTTGGATGAAAAGGCCAACTGAATAAACCAATTATTCGTTATTAATGGAAGATAATCAAATATAGTGAGGAGGTATATATATTGCAAGTACAGTGAAACCCAATTTTTCATGGACACGGGTGATTTCAAAAGTGAAAAATAAGTAAGTATGTGTGACATACTGGTACCAACCTTTTTAAGTTGAAGGGATCTAGGAATAACTTACTTTAATTTTCTCTTATAGAATATTTTTATAATTTTTTTGCACTTATTCTCACAAGATGTCCACCTTGCACTATGAAGCCCTTACTTTTTTCACTATGGGTGATGTTTACTCATACTTTATATTTATATGCATTTATAATTTTTAATCTTTGACCTTTTCATCCAACATCTATATGATTTTTTCACATAATGCTTCTCAAGTTTTTCTGAAGAAGGAACTTCAAGGAAACGATTTTTAGTAAGTTATTCCTAGATCCCTTCAACTTAAAAAGGTTGGTACCAGTATGTCACACATACTTACTTATTTTTCACTTTTGAAATCACCCGTGTCCATGAAAAATTGGGTTTCACTGTACTTGCAATATATATACCTCCTCACTATATTTGATTATCTTCCATTAATAACGAATAATTGGTTTATTCAGTTGGCCTTTTCATCCAACATCATGTTGGTCCATAATACACACCCGTCACATAAATGTTACAACAATCACTCGGTTACATGAAAATGGTATTTTAATCTCTCGTTTCTAAAAAAATTCATTTGACCTTCTCATCCAACATCGCGAAAAAAATTTCTTCTACAACAAGCCATGTCATTAATCTTAATATATAATAGTCCACAGCATCTCTGGTTACAAACATGTTTTTAATTTTTTAATTTTTATTTTTAAATCTATTTGTCGATTAAAATAGGATTGTTTGTCTAATTATAAATGTAAGCTGCAGCACGATCGAATATGATGATATATAAGCCGTTGATTACACCCTATAGCTAGCCGGTGGACACTTGGTGTATTAAGTTACTTCCTGTGAGCCGAGCTGGAATTTCCAATTTGCAGGCGGACACACGATTGGCTGTTAGGATGTTCCGGCTATAATAGGACGATTGACGGGCACCGTTCCCGTAGATGTCCAATGACGAAACGCGTAGGCCGGAACCTAACGTCAACGTCACTTCCGGTCTGCAGCTCGCCGTGTGTGGAATGCGGAAGCTCCTTCGGCGTTGCTTGCATTAGTAGAGGCATTGCCAATGACCTCACCAGTTAATGGATAAAATATCCTAACCAATGGGGATAAAGTTCCTCCTTCTGGGTTCAACTTATGGTAATTTTACTGGTCTTTTGTTCAATACAATATAAAAAGGGAACCCAGATGTAATAACACACACACATTACAACAACATTTATTACACTTATAACACACACGCTATTTACATCCTATTTACATCCATACACATAATCATCTATACATACTCCATCTTGCTCCATCATTCATCTGAAACTTTGAAGGACGCCAAACGAAACCCCTCCCTAATTGGCCACCTTTTTGGGAAGGCAGCCATTTTAAGCACTCTGGTAACGACCATTTTAAGCTAGCAGCCATCTTAAGTGTGGTAAATATACCTTGCTGTTTATTTGATTATGATTTATTCCTTAGTTTGAACAGTAAAATGATGCAATATCACACAGGTGATATTTTTCCTACTTTCCAATTCACCTTCTATATACAACAATGAAAAATTAACTTTATTACAAATGTTATTCACCCTTTTATTATGATTTTTTTAAAAGACAGAACTTTTAAACCCTCAAATGTTATGTGCTTTCTGTAACAAAAAATTAAATAACATAAAATGTGATCTGTTGCCAAAAATCAAATCTTAATTGTCTCATATGTGAATTTTCCTAGTATACTGGTAATTTCAAATGTGTGTGCACCTAACCAGGAGAAGAAAGATTAAGACACCAACATCCCAATAATTAGAAATTCAAAAGAATGGAATGGGGATACAGGACTTTTAGGGTGCACAAATTATTGGTACAACCCAATAAAATCAAAAAGACATATATTGATACATCATTTAGCTAAAAACATTAGTGCAACCATGGGATATCACTTATCAATTACAGTAAATTGACATCATGCTTGTAATTCCTGTATACTGTCACAGTATTTAACAGGATCTGAGGTCCTGATGAAGTGGGTCAGCCCGCGAAACACATTGGCTATAAAAAATAGGATCTCAAGTCCAGGACAACATCACCCTGGACAACCAGTTTGTTAATTTGTTTTTTGTTTTTTTTTTAATGATTTATATAATTGTGTAATATTGTGAATAAAGATTTGTGAAAATGTTTTCATAACTATTTGGTCAAGTGGGTATTAAACCCAAGAAGTTACATGGAAAGTCCCAAACAATTCTTTATTCTTACATTCATTATCTTCAACTACAGGGCCTTCTGCTGTGGTGGAAGATGGGACTTGTAATTTATTCTTCACAAATCTCTGTGAATGAATGTCATGAATTTTTGGCATATCTCAGTGAGCTGGTCATCTACCCATTCTTGTAGTTATGGAAACAAAAGCTTGGGAGCTGTTGGAAAGAAGATTTGTATGTTCATATGTTACTGGTAAACTTCTAGTAATTACTGTTTGTATATTTCTCCAGTTTAGAATGCCTATCTTTCATTGCCATTCTTTTGGGCCTATTTTATGACTTGTTATAGTGTCTTTATTCAAGTATCTAAGTGACTTGTTATAGTGTCTTTATCTAAGTATCTAAGTGACTTGTTATAGTGTCTTTATATAAGTATCTAAGTGACTTGTTATAGTGTCTTTATCTAAGTATCTAAGTGTCTTGTTAAAGTGAACCATCTAAGTATTTCTTATGACTGCAGAATCTATACTTCCTTGTGGTGTATGGTGTTGTATTTCCTGTACTCAGGTGTCAGACATTATTAAATATTCAGAAAGTGTATCTGTTTTGTATCCTTGTAAAAGGCTTTTTCAGGTTAGGTGGGAAATATTTAAAAGTATCTACCTTGACTTGTTTTTCGTACTCTTGACAAGAAATTTGTGATACAGTTGGAGCATAACTCTATGGGGACCCATAGCCAAACTTTAATGGGTCTTCCTCAATTACCTTTTTCTGTGACACTTGACAGTTTCATCTGTGACAATACTGTCATTGAGATTAACTAAAAAAGTATGTCTAAATCAATGACAGGTAACAGGATAGCTGTCAGCATTGTCAGTACACTATAAGGACCAATGCTGTGGCTAGAGGTTGTCAGGGAATTCATTTTTAACATTATTTGTCTAGATCAGCCTTTTTTTTTAACTAGGGTGCCCAGGCACCCTGGAATGCCTTGAGGTTCCTTCAGTGGTACCTTGACAAAATGCCTAAAAATTTCCCAAAAATGTATACAAGTCAGCGGGTGGATCAAGCCTGGCTTTTAGTTACACAAAGCCTCAGGTTTTCATTCTGCACCATTTCAACCTTCCAGCCATCGGCATCCTAACAACCAGTGATGTTATTACTGTCATTAGTGTTGATAAGAAGGGTGTTGATCGTCTGCACAGCATCCTTTTTTGACCCTCCCATGCCCCTCTTCGTCAACACTGGGGTGACATTAGCTGAATGAGGGAGAGAAACTGAGGGAGAGGAGAAACACTGGAATACTAGTCAGTACTAGTGTGCAAAAGTGTAAAGTGATTGTAAAGTCCTGTTTTTTTTTCTTTTCAAATAACAATCCTCCCATTGCAGAGATTATTCTGCTCATTATTGATCATTAGAGATGTCGCGAACATAAAATTTTATGTTCGCGAACGGCGAACGCGAACTTCCGCAAATGTTCGCGAACGGGCGAACCGCCATAGACTTCAATAGGCAGGCGAATTTTAAAACCCACAGGGACTCTTTCTGGCCACAATAGTGATGGAAAAGTTGTTTCAAGGGGACTAACACCTGGACTGTGGCATGCCGGAGGGGGAGCCATGGCAAAACTCCCATGGAAAATTACGTAGTTGACGCAAAGTCGGATTTTAATCCATAAAGGGCATAAATCACCTAACATTCCTAAATTGTTTGGAATAACGTGCTTTAAAACATCCAGTGTGTGAATACGATCAGGTATGATGTTGTATTGATCAGGTAGTGTAAGTGTTACGCCCGCTTCACAGTGACAGACCAAACTCTGACAGACCAAACTCCCCGTTTAACGCACCGCAAACAACCGCAAACAGTCCATTTGCAGTGGGCATAGTACAGTCTGTGGGCCTGACACTCACTGGCAGGCAACTGCAATTATATTACAGAGGATAAATGTAATTACTTTTTTATCTGCAAGGTGCTGTGCCACACTATATGAGTGGTGGGCAGTGGGCACAGTACAGTCTGTTGGCCTGACGCTCACTGGCAGGCAACTGCAATTATATTACAGAGGAAAAATTAAATATATAAATATCACTACTTGTACTAAATTAATAGACGATGTTGTAATCCACTGCGCTTTAGGAAATACAGGTAACACAAACCTGACAGAATAACACAAAAAACACAAATTGCTGCTACTTAAATGAGTAAATATAATAAAAAATAAAATTCATCCAGAAAAAACAGGAACTGGCTTTTTCATTCGAATTTTAGTAGCGCAGGGATGGTGATAACCTCTTACCAAATAAATAGGATGATAACATATACCAAAATATATCAATCAGATGTGATAAATATAAGCATAAAATCATTAATACATAAAAGCATGAAATCACATCAATAGGAGTCCATAAAGTCCATAGGTATAAAGTGTAAAGAGCAATATAAAGTGCAAACATGAAGGATCACAGGTGCAACTTATGGGGACCACCCTTGCTTGCCACCACCACACAGTGCCGGGAGAAGTATCTGAAATTCAGACTCACCAGACGCCTATGCCTAACCACTCTCATGGACTAGACAACAACAGCATATAGTAAAATCAGGTTTCCTCCAGATCTCTGATTTGTGCTGGAAAGACTCCTCTGGAAGATTTCCTGGTAAATTTATAGTGAGTCTGAATTTTAGATACTTCTCCCGGCACTGTGTGGTGGTGGCAAGCAAGGGTGGTCCCCCTAAGTCGCACCTGTGATCCTTCATGTTTGCACTTTCATTGCTCTATGCACTTTATACCGATGGACTTTCTGGACTCTTATTGATGTGATTTCATGCTTTTATGTATTTATGATTTTATGCTTATATTTATCACATCTGATTCATATATTTTGGTATATGTTATCATCCTATTTATTTGGTAAGAGGTTATCACCATCCCTGCGCTACTGAAATTCGAATGAAAAAGCCAGTTCCTGTTTTTTCTGGATGAATTTTATTTTTTATTATAGGAAAAATTAAATAAATTTTTTATCTGCAAGGTGCTGTGCCACCCTATATGAGTGGTGGGCAGTGGGCACAGTACAGTCTGTGGACCTGACATTCACTGGCAGGCAACTGCAATTATATTACAGAGGAAAAATTAAATGAATGTTTTATCTGCAAGGTGCTGTGCCACCCTATATGAGTGGTGGACAGTGGGCACATTACAGTCTGTGGACCTGACACTCACTGGCAGGCAACTGCAATTATATTACAGAGGAAAAATTTAATGAATTTTTTATCTGCAAGGTGCTGTGCCACCCTATATGAGTGGTGGGCAGTGGGCACAGTACGGTCTGTGGGCCTGACACTCACTGGCAGGCAACTGCAATTATATTACAGAGAAAAAATTAAATTACTTTTTTTATCTGCAAGGTGCTGTGCCACACTAAATGAGTGGTGGGCAGTGGGCACAGTACAGTCTGTGGACCTGACACTCATTGGCAGGCAACTGCAATTATATTACAGAGGAAAAATTAAATTCATTTTTTATCTGCAAGGTGCTGTGCCACCCTGTATGAGTGGTGGGCACTGGCAGTGGGCACAGTTCAGTCAGTGGGCCTGACACACACTGGCAGGCAACTGCAATTATATTAAAGGATAAAAATTAAATGACTTTTTTATCTGCAAGGTGCTGTGCCACCCGATATGAGTGGTGTGCACATAGTACAGTCTGTATATATACTGTATATAGAGAAAAATAAATAAAAGCAGACTGATATACCAGCCCTAAAAAGGGCTTTTTGGGGTGCTGTCAGGATGCTGTCCTTACAGCAGGAGTGGACACACTGCCCTAGCTAATGATTTACCTATTAATTCAGCAGCAGCACTCTCCCTGCTCTAACTAACTCTGCAGCTTCAGAATGAATCTAAGATGGATACTGTCCATGCTTTTTTATAGGAGGTGGGAGGGTCTGGGAGGGAGGGTATGCTGATTGGCTGGAATGTGTCTGCTGACTGTGAGGTACAGGGTCAAAGTTTGCTCAATGATCATGTATAGGGGGCGGACCGAACATCGCATATGTTCGCCTGCCGAGGCAAACGCGAACAAGCGATGTTCGCCCGGAACTGTTCGCCCATGAATAGTTCGGGACATCTCTATTGATCATTAAAGCTGCTGATTGTGTGCATGCACTTAGTGCAAAAAGGTAGTCTCCTGTTAGACTGTCAGGCAGTGTGAACCTTTGTTTTGACCTGTAGTCAGTGGCTCCCAATGTAAAACAATTTGAAAATAAGCAGCAGAAGAAGAGTAGTAGCAGGACTGCCTACTACTCCTGTGCTCCTGGAGGGCAAAGAATGAAAAGAAATCTTGGACACAATAATAATGTTCTTTCACAGGGCTAAAAAAGGAACTGGGGTGCTGCAATTTGAATTTCTGTCGTACAAAGATTGTTCCATATTGCCTGAACTGAGTGAATTTCTCTGCTACAAAACATTCAAACACACTACTGAAAAGTGTGAGAGTGTTAAGCTGGCCATACAAATACCAGTTACTTTAGTTCAGCCTGAAGTGTGGATGGACAAATCTCCCCTGCCATCTGTTGTATTCTGCCAGCTGGCACTTGCGGCTGTCAAATTACCAAAACATTGACTACATCTGATTGGATACAGGCATTGTTCGGCCAGTTTTCCACCTGGCCGCTTCAGCAAAAGTCGTCCTTTGTTAAGGTAGGAAGTATCGACAAGAATGACCATAAATTTTGGCTGATTCAGCTGGAATCGGCCAAAAATTTGAGCTGTGTGTGGAAGCCTATATTTCAATTTGATTGCTGTCATTGGCCACATTTCAATTTAGGGGTCAAATCTATGTATGCTGAGACAGAGTCTCAGTTAATGTGCTATTGCACACAAAGCACTTGTGGCATCAGAATCTGAAACTCCCTTTATTTCGTCTCTTTCCTACACCTAACTAAACAGTTATTGACCTCTGTTCTTGTGAGCATGACTTTGAAACGACAGATCTCAATACGAAAAGATATTGAATAGATTAAGCCTCCTTGCATCCCAAGTACACACTGTAAATTAACACCTCAGGCATAAAATAAAATGTCAAAATGTCAGTATACTTGACATTAAATTCAGATATTTAAGTTGCACTGTAACTATTTAGACTGAAATAACGTCTAATTACAATTAAAGTAAATCTGCTTCTCTCTGCAACTTTTGAATTTGATTACCTTGTATCTAAGCTAGTCACCAATATTAAAAGTGGTCTTCCAGCAGCTGATCTTTCCCCATCGCTGACTTGCTGTGCCTTGTTTTGCACTTGGTCTCTGTGTGGAGGGGACCATCTTTCTAGAGGCAGGACTTTGCTTCCCCATGTCAGAGCTGCCCATCTGATGACTAGTGCTCTGATGACTGTTTGAAAAATATTCAAGAAGCGGCAGGAGGGGTTTGCAAAGCACAGAATAAATAAAGCAAAAATGGGGCGGTGCGTCCAGGCACAGATAGCAGCACAGTAGTCATATTACCAAATCTAAAGCTGGCCATACATTATTCAATTTTCTTATTCAATTTGTTTTATATTTACCTTTAACTATGTAGTGCAATTGCCTACCTGGTTGCATACAAATTATAAGTGTTTAGGTTTGACCTCATAATATATGGTTTTGGTAAATCTCAAGGAAATTTTTACAAGAGAATGGTATAATGTATGGCCTGCCTTAGTCCAAATCCTATGAGGCTAGCAGTTGCAGGTAGGATTTCCGCTCCCACAGCAGACATGCAGCTTTGTGGTTTAAAGAAAGATGAACTTCCCCCTTGCAATGGGGCTGTGTCTGCAATATGACGGTAACTACACATTTATGTCTAGGGGGACTGGGTAAAGCAGTTTTACTTACCTGATCCTCCATTCTCACAGGCTTCCCTGCACTACTAGACCAATCCCTGCAGGCTCTTCTTCCCAGCATTCTGGCAGTCAGATGCCCCTGACATCACAACTGATGCAGGACCATCGCCCTGCATTGGACATGAAGACTCTGAGAGATAGTCCACTGCCACAGCATAGGAGAGCATTGGATCAGATAAGTAAAACTGCTTTTACCAGTTAGGGAAGCCCAGAAACATATATAGTTTAGGGATTATCGAACGGTTCGGGTCGACCATTGGTTCGACCCGAACATTGGCTGTTCGAGGTTCGGCCGAATTTAGAACTTTTTCCCCAAAAAGTTCGGAATTTGGCAACCAGAACTGACCAAAATGCAATGGTTCAGGAAATGGGCTTTAAAAGCCTGTGATTGGACCAGAACCATCAGTAAAAGCCAATTGAGGGGCAGGAGAATGCTAGGAATGTGATTGGAGTGACTAGGGGGTCCAATCAATAGTGAATACGCCCCCCAGTATATAAGATAGCCCCCGCCAAATTCCTAGCATTCTTATACGGGACATGAAAGAGAGTGGAATGCTGTTCTGTTACAATGTGTTACAAAGTGTCATTTAGCAATTTTTAGTGTGAGGAAAGGGATATCTAATGTAGTTAGGGTGCTATTTTTTCACTATAGTTAGCTTTAATTTATTCAGTTTCTGTAGGGAAAGTGTTAAGTGTTAGGGAACCGTAGTGTAGTGTAGGGTTAACTGACTATGACTGCTATGGAAGGGTGACAAAACCCTTCCATAGCAGAGTGACCGCTATAGAGAAAAGATCGTTTCTCTTGTGTTACTTTGGAACAGGAATATGGCTTCGCTCCCGTCACCATTTTTTATGCTGCAGGGGTTGCCAGTGCTTTTTTGAGGACATGTTTGGAGTCAGGCATGACATCTGAACATGTCTATAGGGATATATATATATACATACACCTATGTCTGTATATATACACCTGCACATATATAGGTGTTAAAGGAGCAGAACACTATACTTTTGCTAATGAAATAGTTTGCAAATATGGCTGGGCTCCTAACACACCTATATATGTGTAATATACATATCAGTGTGTGTGTATATATACCCCTATACAGAAGTTCAGATGTTTTGCCTGCCTCCAAAGAACCCAAAAAAATGCCTGGGCATTTTTTTTTTTGGCGCTGGCATTTTTTGGGGCATTCTTTTGGGTTCTTTGGAGGCAGGCAAAACATCTGAACTTCTGTATAGGGGTATATATATACACACACACTGATATGTATATTACACTTACACATATATAGGTGTGTTGGGAGCCTAGCCATATTTGTGCAAATTATTTCATTAGCAAAAGTATAGTGTTCTGCTCCTTTAACACCTATATATGTGTAGGTGTGTATATATACCCCTATACAGAAGTTCAGATGTCATGCCTGCCTCCAAAGAACCCCAAAAAATGCCTGCAAGAACAAACCTGGGCATTTTTTTTTTGGCGCTGGCATTTTTTTGGGCATTTTTTTGGGGTTCTTTGGAGGCAGGCAAAACATCTGAACTTCTGTATAGGGGTATATAAAAACACACACACTTATATGTATATATACCCATACACATATATAGGTGTGAAAGGAGCAGAACACTATACTTTTGCTAATGAAATAATTTGCAAATATGGCTAGGCTCCCAACACACCTATATATGTGTAAGTGTAATATACATATCAGTGTGTGTGTTTTTATATACCCCTATACCGAAGTTCAGATGTTTTGCCTGCCTCCAAAGAACCCAAAAAAATGCCCAAAAAAATGCCTGGGCATTTTTTTTGGCGCTGGCATTTTTTGGGGCTTTTTTTGGGTTATTTGGAGGCAGACAAAACATCTTAACTTCTGTATAGGGGTATATATATACACACACACTGATATGTATTTTACATTTACACATATATAGGTGTGTTAGGAGCCTAGCCATATTAATGGAAATTATTTCATTAGCAAAAGTATAGTGTTCTGCTCCTTTAACACCTATATATGTGCAGGTGTATATATATACAGACATAGGTGTATGTATATATATATATATACCCCTATAGACATGTTCAGATGTCATGCCTGACTCCAAACATGTCCTCAAAAAAGCACTATCAACGCCTGCAGCAAAAAAAAATGCTGACGGGAGTGGAGCCATATTAGTGCTCTGAAAGTGACAAAATACAAACAATCTCTTTTTTTTCTGGTTCTGGACATGCTACAGAGCTGAAACTTCACAGGTACACTTTTTAGACCCCCCCGGACACGAAATCCAAAGTAATCTCTTTTTTATTTTATTTTTTAATTTTTTCAATAATTGGCTTTTTTATCAAAAATGACAATTTTTAAGAACTTTTTTTTTGTGTGATTAATAGTCAATGGGGCATGACCCAGAACCCTAGGCACTTTTTAGGGGCATTTATTGGGTTTTAGGGCTTTAAAATGGTGTTTTTTGATTACCGAAGTTCGGGTCCCATTGATTTCAATGGGGTTCTGAAATCCGGGCCGAACTTTTGGGTAGTTCGGATGTTCTGGCCGAACCGAACTTTTCAAAAGTTCGATCATCCCTAATATATTTGTAGTAGCCTGGATAACCATAGCTAGGCCATGGAAATGCCCTACTGTTTTGTTTGATTTATTCAAAGCTAAGTTATCCCGGATTATGATTATTGTGAAAATATCTACGATCTTGAATGATAACATGAAAATATTTGAGCCGCCTTGGGAACCCTGGCTCATATACATTTCGGAGAAGACCTAATGCTCCTATATAATGTATTTCTATTCACCAGTTGTCTGTTTCCCTTGTATTCTTTTTTTTTTTTTCATTTTACTTTACTCTTTTCTATCCTTCTCTTCTTGAAAGATCAACTCTTCCTGTGCTCCTACCCATGGAGCAAAGAGTTGGGCTTCCTGGGAGAGGCATAGGAAACCTTTCCCTGGAGAGGGGTTGGTTTGACTAGACCGGTTCAGACTCTACATTATGCTACGACAGATGAAGGATGACTTTACAGAGTCAGATATATTACAGAGTCAGCCTATATGATTATATACCTGGAAGAAATGGCCTCCTATGGTTCGGTATGATCTTAGCTTATTCAGGAGAATACGTGGGCAATAGGAGACCAATAGGTTCCAGCCTTTATGGCTACTTGGGTTCAATATATATATATATTATATATTATTTTCTATGGTCTTTGACATGTTTTTCCTTTTACAAGCATACTGGCTTCCATGCTCAAATCACATGATCTGAAATATTTGATTGCTACCCACTTTTGTGTACTACTCAACAGTATTTGAATGGGCTCTCCTGTTCTATACTTTTGAAATCGAATAAAGAACATTGGAAACAAAAGCTGCTTTTACCATTTCCCAGACATAGTGTCCACCCACTGTACCTGCACTGCAAGGGAGGGCCGTGTGGCACAGAAATATCTAGGCGCACTCATGCCAGGAAGTGCACTTCTGTTTCCCAGGAGGAATTCATAACAAAAGATAGGTTTTCAGGGTACTGCTCCTTGAATTCATTTCCGCTTTAAATTCCTGCATTAAAGTGTTACTAAACCCACAATAGTAAAATCAGTCTTTATATGCAGTAAAGCATGCTTGTTATACTCACTGTGGAACCTAAGGGGTTAATCCTCTGCATTGTGTAAAAAGGCTGTTCTGATCCTCTTCTTCTTCCACAGTCCCCAATCTATCTCCTAATAGAAGAGAGCCTTGGAGGCACTCTGCACATGCTCAGTTTGGTGTGTATTGCTAGAGAGTCTTTTTTCTTTTCCTTGGGAGAGTGTATGTGATCAGCACAGGGACAATCAGCACTGTCCAGACAGAAAGGCAGGGGTCCTGCAGCCTAATAGTACAATCAGGGTGAGAATGAAAAACTCCTAGAAGCTTTAACCAGTGCTCGGCTGGACACCAATAGAAGTCACATGACTGCTATATACTGCTGATGAGAAAAGGTATTTAGCAGTTTGTATTTACTAAAATAATGGCATTTCCATGTTCTGTGTACTGTGGGAGACCAAATACAGTAAATGCAGGGTCCTGGGTTTAGCAACACTTTAGGCAGGTAAGAATGCCAAGATGGAGCAGCCTGTCACTGCTTGGCATTTGGAGCTCTTCCTGGCATTAAATGTCACTCATGATTCTCCTTAAATGTTTGATTTCTGCAAAGACTCAAAGTAAGTGTTGTATACCTTATCTCAGATACTTCCAAAGGAGTCCTTCATAGGTCATAAATGGTCAACTTCTTTCTCATCCCTCCCATATGCATGTGAAAAAGGACAGAATAACTAATAATTTTTTTCAATAATTGCAATATATGTGTTTTACAAAAACATTATCAGCCGCTTTGGGTAGAACATAACTATTTTATGCATCAAAATTCCAACTCTTTAGAAACTTATCTGACTTAATTAGAAACTTTTTTTAATAAGCTAAGATTTAAAGTGTATCCATACCCAAAACAGTTTTGTTTTTTAAAGAATGTGGAAAAGTTAGAACCCCTATCACGTTGTAATGCTATGTGAAAGGGAAAGAGTAGCTCAAATAGAAAACCTATGTGTACCAAAAGAGAATTAAAACAAATGGCAAAATAAAAAGGAGGGAACAACTTTCTCCATGATCTCCATCTCTACCCTTATATATACCCTAACTCCAAGATAAATTACTAAAAAGATATTAAAATATAATCCGCCACATCCCTTTGGAGGATCCATTGAAAAGTGGTATAAATGCTATGATAGTGGATGACCAAAAAAATACTGTATGAATATTAATTTAAGAAATCTGTAAACAAGAAGACATTATCCATCCATAAAGACATAATCCATCAATGCAAATCCCTATGAGTGAAAAAGTCATAGCATTAAAATGAACCAGTCATTAGTTCCTTCCAATTCATAAGCAGTAGGATGCTAATAAAGAGCACAAACACTTTAGTAAATACACAGTATATAAGCAAGCAATAAGACAAACAGAGCAGCGCTAGTATTGACCCTAATTAATATTCACAAAAGAGTCCAGTTATTTGAATAAAGTTACTTTTTGTTACCTTTGTACTTTTTGGTTTATTCTTGTACCTAGTGGTACATGCACAGTTTCGTATTTTTTCTTTTTTGGTTGAGCAATTTTGCCATTCTTTAGAGCAGGGCTTCCCAAACTTTTTTGGACCAAGACCCACTTCTGAATACAGTTATTTTTCGGGACCCACTTGCTTGTAGTTGAATATTGTAAAGCGCTACAGAAATTGTTGGCGCTATATATAAATGCAAATAATAATAATAATAATGCATATTTTAAAGGGAGGGGGATTTTAAATTAAAAATATCAATTTACTACTTTTCAATTTATTATTGAATACACTTGCCAGATGTTCTAAGTAAGTGGTCAGAAACCTGTGGCATATAAGCGGAGTTGTAAGTAATCAGCACCCTCATAGACAGTATAAGGCAGGCAGAGGACAGAAATCGACCACCCCAGGACAGTGATCAGCAGGCTATATGGCACTCACCCTCCTTCCTCTCCCAGCGGTCCACAGTGAAGGTGAAGCCTCTGTTTGCCCTCTCCAGGGCCCAGCACACCTCACCTAGAGTCTCGATGATGAGGAGCTCTATGCTGGTCTTGGTGTCCTGGCTCTTCTCCTTCAGATCCTCTACTGGGGTCACAGAAGCTGCCATGAACTCCTGACACCGCCGGGCCACCTGGCCCTCCTATGACACAGAGGCTGCCATCTCTGCCCTCTATAGCTGAGAGAATCCCGCCGGCAGTCTAGCCACCACCTCTGCCGCCAACAGGACCGAGGAGCTGGCTTTGCACCCTATGAACATATCATACATAACAGCCCACCTACGTACTCACTGATGCAAGTATCCTTCTCGTGGGAAATGCAAATCAGCCTCCGTAAACTGCGTGGGTGGGGTCCTGAATCCATCGTGATTTGACTGCTCTGGCTCTCTGTAATTTGCGTGGGCTCGCACAGCACAATTTAAGTGGACCCACTCCCAGTGATTTTCGGCTCAGCGCAACCCACTCAAATGCAGCTCGCGACCCACCAGTGGGTCCCGACCCACAGTTTGGAACTCCTGCTTTAGAGGACACTTGAAGCTTTGTATATCAAAACCTTATCAAATTAGTATTTTGGAGTCAGGGTTGTTAGCAAATAAGTTTTTTTTATTATAATTTTTATTAGTTTCAATCAATTATACAAAACCATCAAAAGTCGGTAGTCTGCAAGATTTTGGAGGGGATGTTAAGGGACCACATACAAGACTTTAGTAATGAAAACTGTATTATTAGTAGCAATCAGCATGGATTTATGAAAAATCGTTCTTGCCAAACCAATCTATTAACCTTCTACGATGTAGTCAGTGGCGGAGCTAGACTTTTAAAACAGGGGTGGCAAAGGGGTGGCAAGGTATTATTTTGGGGGGGTCAATATATAAAGTGTCATTTAGTGTCAGATTTGTCCACCGCAATGTCGCAGTCCCTCTAATAATCGCTGATCGCTGCCATTACTAGTAAAAACAATTAAAAAATAAAAAGTTCCATAGTTTGTAGATGTAATAACTTTTTTGCAAACCAATCAAAATACACTTTTACAAAAAATATGTAGCAGAATACATATTAGCCTAAATTTATGAAAATAGGGGGGAGCTGTAAAGCACTGTGGGGAGCTGAAGAGCCCTGGGGTAGGGGGGACTAAAGAGCACTGGTGGGGGGGCCTGAAGAGCTCTGGGGGGTACTGGAAAGGGGGGGGGGTGTAAAGTATGCATTTATTAGATACAGAGAAGAAAAATACATCAACATCAGCAGTTCTATGGCACATCATTATTTGTCAGTTAAACACTCTGACCTATAAATATCTGTGAACACTTGCAGATTAATATGTGCACATTATTCTAGGTATATTGGGGACAGTGGCAGCTGGTGCTCACAATTTTTAGGGGGGCGCAAACAGAAAAATGTAACAGGCATTGCTTTGCCGCAAAAAATGCTGTAAAAAATTGCGTGACTTTGAGGTCGCAAAAGTGTGAAAGGGGCCTTCAGTAATTAAGGTATAGTGTGCCCCCTTTCAATGCAGAGAGACCAGCGTGCCCCCTTTCAATGCAATGACCAGCGTACATGCCCCCTTCAATGCAGTGACCAGTGTACATGCCCCCTTCAATGCAGTGACCAGTGTACATGCCCCCGTAAATGCAGTGACCAGCGTACATGCCCCCTTCAATGCAGTGACCAGCATACATGCCCCCTTTCAATGCAATGACCAGCGTACATGCCCCCTTCAATGCAGTGACCAGTGTACATGCCCCCTTCAATGCAGAGATCAGCGTACATGCCCCCTTCAATGCAGAGATCAGCGTACATGCCCCTTTCAATGCAGAGATCAGCGTATATGCCCCCTTTCAATGTAGAGATCAGCGTACATGCCCCCTTCAATGCAGTGACCAGCGTACATGCCCCCTTCAATGCAGAGATCAGCGTACATGCCCCCTTCAATGCAGTGACCAGCGTACATGCCCCCTTCAATGCAGTGACCAGCATACATGCCCCCAATGCAGTGACCAGCGTACATGCCCCCAATGCAGTGACCAGCGTACATGCCCCCAATGCAGTGACCAGCGTACATGCCCCCAATGTAGAGACCAGCGTACATGCCCCCAATGCAGAGATCAGCGTACATGCCCCCAATGCAGAGATCAGCGTACATGCCCCCAATGCAGAGATCAGCATGCGTGCCCCCAATGTAGTTACCAGCGTACATGCCCCCAATGCAGAGATCAGCGTGCGTGCCCCCTTACCTACCTGGAGCGGCAGCGGGCGGCTTCTTCTCAGTCCCGGTGACCGGCGGCGCGTCTCCACGAGTCCTTCCGCCTCCTCCTCGGCTAATGGCAAGGGGTTTGTCTTGTGGCAAATGGCAAGGGGTTTGTCCTCCCTCCCCTCCCCTCGGGCACTCACATTCTTCTTTCCCCCCTCCTCGGGCACTCACATTCTTCTCCCCCCCCCCTCGGGCACTCACATTCTTCTTCCACCCCCCCTTGGGCAGTGGCACTCACATTCTTCTCCCCCCCCCCTCGGGCACTCACATTCTCCCCCCCCCCTCGGGCACTCACATTCTTCTCCCCCCCCTCGGGCACTCAGATTCTTCTTCCACCCCCCCCCCCCTCGGGCAGTGGCACTCACATTCTTCTCCCCCCCCCCTCGGGCACTCACATTCTTCTTCCACCCCCCCTCGGGCAGTGGCACTCACATTCTTCTCCCCCCCCGGCACTCACATTCTTCTCCCCCCCTCAGGCACTCACATTCTTCTTCCACCCCCCCGGCACTCACATTCTTCTCCCCCCCCTCGGGCACTCACATTCTTCTCCCCCCCCCCTCGGGCACTCACATTCTTCTCCCCCCCCCCTCGGGCACTCACATTCTTCTTCCTTCAGCTCTCAGAGCAGCGCTGCAGCCAGAAGAAGACGGAGGGGGGTGGAGGCGGAGCCAATGCTAGGCGGCAAGGAGAGGAATTTGAAATCCTCCTCCGCTCCGAGAACCTCTTCTGCTGTCATGACGAGAGGAGGAGGATTTCAACTTCTTCTCCTTGCCGCCTAGCATTGGCTCCGCCTCCACCCCTCCGTCTTCTTCTGGCTGCAGCGCTGCAGCTGAGAGCCGAAGGAAGGAAGGAGGTTAACGATCCACACGAGACCTGGGGCTTTTTGGGGGCACACTCGGGGCTCGCAGCTCCTGCCCGTACGGCGATCCCCTGTGATTCTCCCGCTGCCCTGCCATGCACCCGGCCACCCCCGCCCAGGATTGGGGTGGCAACAGGGGTGGCAAGGGCTTCTTCTGGGGTGTCAATTGCCACCCCAGCTAACCCTCTGGCTCCGCCACTGGATGAAGTGAGCTGCCACCTAGATAAAGGTAAGCCTGTGGATGTGGTGTATCTGGACTTTGCAAAGGCCTTTGACACCGTTCCCCACAAACGCTTACTGTACAAACTAAGGAAGGTAGGTATGGACCATAAGGTGAGTACCTGGATAGAGAACTGGCTCCAGGGGAGAGTTCAGAGGGTGGTGATTAATGGGGAGTACTCGGATTGGGCGGGTGTGGAAAGTGGGGTCCCCCAGGGTTCTGTCCTGGGACCAATCCTGTTTAATTTATTCATAAATGATTTAGAGGAGGGGATATCTAGTACAATCTCAGTATTTGCAGATGATACTAAAATAAGCATGCCAATATCTTCTATGCAGGATGTGGAAACCTTGCAAGCGGACCTGAACAAAATAACGGGGTGGGCAACTACATAAGAGATGAGGTTTAATGTTGAAAAATGTAAAGTAATGCACTTTGGGGCCAAAAACCAGAAAGCAAGCTACTCACTAGGGGGGGAGCCTCTGGGTGAGTCTAGGATGGAAAAAGACTTGGGGGTTCTGGTAGACAACAGGCTTGGCAGTGGCATGCAATGCCAAGCCGCTGCAAGTAAAGCCAACAGAATACTGGGATGTATAAAAAAGGGGATTCACTCCAGAAATAAAGAGATTATTCTCCCACTCTACAAGACTCTGGTCCGGCCACATCTGGAGTATGCTGTCCAGTTCTGGGCACCGGTCTTCAGGAAGGATGTGCTGGAACTGGAGAGAGTCCAGAGAAGGGCAACAAAAATAATTAGGGGAATGGAGGACATCAGCTATGAAGAAAGACTGCAAGCACTGAACCTATTCTCTCTGGAGAAGAGACGACTGAGGGGGGATATGATATCAATGTACAAATACTGTACTGGCGACCCTAGCATAAGGAACAGACTATTCAGAGAAAGGAGATACAATAAGACACGTGGCCACTCACTAAAACTAGAGGAAAGGCGGTTTAACCTTAAAATGCGTAAGGGGTTCTTCACTGTAAGAGCGGTAAGGATGTGGAATTCTCTTCCACAAGCAGTCGTATCAGCAGGGAGCATTGATAGTTTCAAAAAACTGTTAGATGGGCACCTTAGAGACCACAACATACAGGGTTATACAATGTACGGTTAAAAGCAAACACACACACATCATAGGTTGAACTGGATGGACTGATGTCTTTTTTCAACCTCACCAACTATGTAACTATGTAACTATGTAAACAAAGTTCCTTCAATTATACATCTTGCATATTATGTTTCCCCACACCCATATCCCCTCTTCCCATCTTCCAATCTGCTTACATTTACCCCGCTCCACCGTCTTAATTCTGTCTGTCTTTTCAACCTACCTCTAACACAACCTAATCATATTGATTCCTCTGATTTGTATACACTCTCTAGTATTTTTAAAATCCAACCACTTTTTTTAAAAACTGTCAACTCGTTCTTCATCTCTACTACACAAGTATTCCATATTATATATATATTCGACCCTCCCACACCATTCCTTAATAGTAGGGGCTTCTATTTCATACCATTTTTTTGGGATTGTCCCCTTCGTAGCATTAGCACATTTGGAACTATTAAACTTTTATAATGCTTTAGAGATCTATTTTTTTTATGAAAAAGACACATCCAAGGATCATCTGGGATATCTTCACCTGTGATCTGCTTAATGGGGCATTCCCACCATATATGAATCGTTGAGCCCTCTACCTGACACACATATTTGACTTCTCTAATTGGCATTGGTGAGCTATAACCGGTGTAATATATCATCTCATGAGGCACTTATAGTTCATCTCAATGGTATTGACATCTCTAGAGGTGCAGTAAATGGCTCTCAGCACAGTTTTCTCCTCATGATCTTCTAAACAAATTCCAATCTCTCTTTCCTACTTTTCTTTAAATATAATTTTCCTTATATCCACCAGATCAGTTAACATTTTATAAATCTGAGACAAACCATGTCTTACCTTTGTTAACGGATTACAAAGCTTTTCCCAAAGGTTCAACTCTTTCTCCGATTTGATGGGTTGAGGCAAAGATCCTTCCAAGTGTTTTAGTCGCACATAATTCCACCCTTTTAGTGTCAACATTCCCATAGTGCTAAGTTCATTGATTGACCTGATCAAATGCTTTTTCTGCATCAATTGACAACAGGAGGTCCGGAAGCTCCTCATTTTTAGACCTATGTATTAAAAATTGCTTTCTAATCCCATTGTCCTTTCCTTCTCTTCCTGGGATGACTCCCATCTTATCTGCTTGCATCAATTTCAGCATTAAATCCTTCAATCGGGTTGCCAAGATTTTTGCATATAGCTTTGTATCTGTGTTTAACAATGCTAATGGCCTATAACTAGAACATAGGGTTGCGTCTTACCCTTCTTTAGGGATTACTGTTATGTGTGCTTGCAGTGATTCAGTTCTCATTTCCCCTTTATCACCTATCTCATTCATATATGAACAGATTTTTGGGACCAGTATTTCCTTAAATCTTTTATAATAACTAGTTGTATATCCATTTAGACCAGGGCTTTTACCAAATGGGGTATTTTTTAAAGCCTCCCTTACTTCCTCCTGAAAAATTGGTCCTTCTAAGTCTAATAATTTCCCTGAATCTATTTTAGGCAGTTTTGAATCCTGGATATATTCCACAATCCTTTGTTTTCTATATCAATCCACCTCAGGTATATTTTTTTGACGGACAGTATAAAGATTATTAATTTTGAAAAGCACTCGCTATTTCAGTAGTTGAAAAGACCATTTCTCCTTTACTATTTTTTATTTTTTAATAGCCCGGACAGATATTTTCCCGGTTTATTTCCCCACTTGTATCTCTCCTTAGCCACCCTATTAAAGCATCTTCTTGTCTCCTCTTCAACTAAATCTCTTAATTCATCTCTTTTTGATACCAAAGCTTTTTGTATTTTAACCTCCAAATTAATTTTATGTTTTTGTTCTAACTCATATAGCTCTAATTAACCTGTTTATATTTGCGGTTCTATCTTTTTTTCCCTAGAATCTGCTGAGATGAATATTCCTCTTATATATGTTTTATGTGCTTTACATATTGTAGTTAGCGCAACATCGGGGGTTTCATGTACTAGGAAATACCAATTTTTTCTTAAACTCTCCTACCCATTTCCTCATCCCGCAATAAGTCTTCATTTAGTCTCCATGAGATTGCTTTAATTTTTATGGGACCCTGTTATCAAATAAGTTTAATGCTATCTAGGGCTCTTTTGCGGTCACCATACATGTTACAATCTGACCGTACAAACTTTCTACATTCAATTTTGGATTTACCCACATTTTATAAAATGAGGGTGTAGCTAAACCATCCAATCAATCTACGTCCAATCAGGCAGGCTCTTGCACTACATAGTTGTTAGCAGATCTACAGCAAATTGTACAATCAGATTGTAAAGCATGTAGTGAGCTTTAGAGAGATTTCCCTTTACTTTCTGTTTCTGGGGACAACCTCTCTCTGGTGAGGGAAAATGTGAAACAGGGAAACAGACAGAAATAAAAAGCTAGTATACAGCAGCAGTACATTTCTTCAACAAGACAAGAGCCCAACGAGAGCTTTTTTTGTCACAGATAAATAACATAGTGGGTCCCAACGCTAACGCGTTTTCACCCAGAATGGACCTTAATCAGAGCTCGTCGGGCCACCTTCACCATTGTATTTAAAAAATTCCACGCCCAACGACTAGCAGTCAAATTCAGGTCTGGAGTTATAACCAACTGTTAGCCAAATCTCGTCAGGAGGCAATTACAAGATGATATACGGCCCTTGAGTCCCAACTCTCCCTGTATAGTGAATTCTCCGACTGCTGGCCAGGAGATGCAACGACACATAGCAACTTAAGCTTAGCGTAGACACATCTAGTTTATTTCAAGTTTCGCTCACACATTTAAAGGAAATTTGGGCGGCAAATCCCTGTTTAAACCAGTTACAATTCATGGGTCAACTTATCAATAGAACATATCTCACAGAAACAATACATGAAAAGGCCCTTGTGTTCCCATACATCTCTGTCAAAATTGTGTTTTGTGGGAAAGCCGCTCCGTCTGTGTTCAGCTGTCTGATGTGTTAATGTAAGCAATTGTGTTCAGGTGTTGTCTGTCGTCTATATGCAAAATATCCAACTGCCAAGTGTCCAGGGTGTGTGAATGAGGTGTGTTAGTCTGACTCGTTAATATGTAATTGCAAGGGACCACATTCCATTGGAAAGTGGGCATGAGCTGAAATGTATTATGAAATATAATAGTTCAGTAAGGCACGTTGATACACTCTTTCACCAACAAATAAAAAAAAAACAAAGAAGGGCGCACCGACCTAGCGCATTATACTCAATAATAGCTTTATTAATATAACATAAAAATGGCTACTCACAAACACAGGTGAAAATTGATCATATCAAAATCACAAGCTCGAGTATCAGGAGTAGTCCATGCAAGTGTCCATTGTCCTTTTTGGATGAAGGCTGACGCATTTCGAGGCTTCGCCTCTTCCTCAGAGCCCTGGGCTCGATTTTCACCTCTGTTTGTGAGTAGCCATTTTTATGTTTTATTAATAAAGCCATTATTGAGGATAATGCACTAGGTCGGTGCGCCCTTATTTGTTTTTTTGCAGTGCATAGTGGTACATTTTGAGAGACTTAACTACCAACAGAGCCCTCTAGCACTGGGCTGTCACAGCTCTCCCTGATGCTTCCATGTTAACCCGTTCTTCCTTCCGAGTTCCGTCGAATCTTCGGCGGCTTAAATGGCCGGCTGCGGGAACTTCCCTCTCGCGCATGCACAGAGAGCGGGCCATAAATGCAGTCTGATCTGCGCATGCACAGCTCAGATCTCATTACTGTTGACAGGCAGGGCGGTCATTTATGACAGAAGAGACTTGTAGGCTCTCTTCTGGTTTTAAACCCTGCCTGTCAGTGGATTTTTTAATGCTTGTGTTTCCTACCAATTTTACCTTGAAAAAAACTGGGTGACAACAAAGATCCCAGAGTAGGAGCTCTACGTGATGAAAAGTGGCAACCATCCTTCAGGATTTCCTTAAACACAGGAAATGTGTGTAAGATAGGTGGATTTTTTCTAATAATATTAATTATAATATTATTATTATAATATTCACTACATATTCTACTATATTCTTTTGAATACATAGTCACAAAAATGATGCCCCCTTGGAGTGTGTACGTATTTTAATATGTCTACAGCTTCTTCCGCATTAAAAGAGAAGTATGGCTTTGGAAGAAAATAAACATTTATACTTACCTAAATGGATGCAGCATTGATCCGATGCTGCATCTGTCCCCCACTGGCTCTGTAGTGAGAACTAAGCAATCAAACATCCACTCATTTCTGCCCTCTGCTCTGAGCAGAGAGCCATGACTGTCAGTTAGCGGTTCACTGCTCTCCCCACTAGTACTTACCAGAGAGCTGGGCTGTGGAGCACTCCAGAATTCAAAACAGGCTTTAGCTTTCAGGCTATGCCCCACTAACGCGTTTCACCCATTCCTGGGCTTAGAAGTAAAGGTTTTTCTAAGGCTTTGAATAATCCCAGAGAGATAAGGCAGCTAAGATTTGTGGTTCTGCACACAAAGCCACAAGTCTGTATTTTAGTTTCAAAATAAATGTGTGCAGAAAAAATAACTGTCATAAAAAAGCCTTACGGCTGTTACAACTGCTACTAAGCTGACGGCTCACCTGCTAACTTTCCTTAATTTGGGTATATAATTAATTAGAGTCAATGAAAGTTTACGTTGCCAGGCACCACAAAGAGAGGTCACCAGTAACCTCATTAAAACTTTGCTTATGTTAACTACTTGCCGACCACCCACCACAGATATACTGCGGCAGGCTGGCTCGGCTGCGCGAATCACCGTACCCATATGTCGCTCCTGGGGAGCGAGCATGGGCGGGGGGTGGTTCGCGAAAGGAGAAGATGATCTGGGGGGCCGGCGGCTGCAATCACTCCTCAGGAAGACAGAATGGCAGTCTCCAGTTGTAAACACGGCAGACCATTGTTCCGTCAGTTATCATCACAGGGCTTTTTAGGAACACAGGTCCCTGTGTTGATCCAATAAGCCCATCCCCCCTCACAGTTAGAAAACCCCCAGGTTCACATCTAACCCTTTGATCGCCCCTGGGTTAACCTTTTCCCTGCCAGTGTCATTATTACAGTAACCGTGCATATTTTAACACTGATTACTGTAGTAATGTCTCTGGTCCCCCCACAAGTGTAAAAAATGTCAGTTAGGGGTCTGATCTGTCCGCCGCAATTTCGCAGTCCCGCCAATGATTGCAGCCATTACTAGTAAAAAAAAAAACCAAATAAAGATTACATAAATATTTTCCCTAGTTTGTAGACGCGATACCTTTTGTGCAAACCAATCAAAATATACTTATTGGGAATTTTTTTTTTACCAGAAATATGTAGCAGAATACAAACTTGCCTAAAATGGTGAACAAATTAGATTTTTAAGTTTTTTTTTTTTGGGAATGTTATATAGCAGAAAGTGAAAAATATTGTTTTTTTTTTTTTTTTTCAGAATTGTCACTCTTTTTTTGCTTATAGCACAAAAAATAAAAATCGCAGGGGGTGATCAAATACCTCCAAAAGAAAGCTCTATTTGTGGGAAAAAGGACATCAGTTTTATTTGGGTACAGCCTCGCACGACTGCACAATTATCTGTTAAAGTAACGCAGTGCCTAATCGCATTAAAAATGGACTGGTCATTAACGGGGTAAAACCTTTCCGGTCCAGAAGTGGTAAAGGGCACAGAAGAAATCTTCTAATGGAAGTCATTAAACTGGAACATTTATACATCTACAGAAGAATATTGTGTCCCTCTGACCTCAGATAAATAAAGAGCCTTTGACTGTTATAGTATCTCCTTTTGAGCATATGCCTTGACACAAATCGCAACATGATGAGACAAAGTGCTAAATACCTCTGAATATTACTCCTTTTTTATCTCCTTTATATAATTTGATTTATTATTAATTTCTGTTTTTTTTTTTATCCCCCATTCCATGTCTCTGCTCTAGTCCCTCACCCACCTCATTATTTTCCTGCTTCCTACCACCCTTCCACATCCCCACACCCTGAGTTACCAGACATTTTCCTGACCATGACCATCCTTTAACCTCAGATCTAACACACTTTAGTCCATATGAATGAATATATTTGAAATCTGTTCGGAATATACATATACAGATGGTTTCCTATTCTCCTGTTAACCATTCTGCATTCATTAATATTGGTACCTTAACATTAAATCTGCCCAAAGACTTATAGAAATTTGGCCAGTTCAGTAGGGACCGGATTAAATTTGATCAGTGTGTGATAAAAAAAAGGGTATTCTCGAGGACCAGTAAATCCTACCACATTCTATGGCAAGAAATAAAAAACACCAGGTTAGGTGGGTGCACAGGACATACAGTACTTATGCACATCAGGGTTTAATTACCCTGTCCTGAATATTGGGGAACTGCCCTGCCCTGGCTAGTGAGCCTATGTCTTTGTCCCCCCCAATCATGCTATGAGCCCCCCATTCTACTGTGCTGCCATCTGATTTTTAACTATTGCAACGTTTAATTTATCACCTAACTTCTGATAAACCTTAAGGCTCCGTTCACATGTAGGCGTTTTGGGGAGTTTTTCTGCTCTAGGATCAGCTCTCAAAACGCCCAACAAGACAAATCCTATTAATTTCAATGGCCCCTGTTAACATCTGAGCGTTTTGACGCTGTGAGCAAAACACCCAACGCTCAAAAAAGTACATGAGCTTCTTTTTGGGCAGATTACAGGCGTTTTCCATTGGTCTCTATTCAATCTAAAAACGCCTGCACAAAAAACGCCTGTAAAAACGCCTGTAAAAACGCCTGTAAATCGCGGTAAAAAAACGCCTGAATGTAGCCTTAAAGTGGTTGTAAACTCTCACATAGACCCAGTTAAGTGACAAGTCTCAAGTGATACATAGACATGAATTAAATCCTTCTACATAAGCTGTACCTGTTTGTCTGCAGCCATCTCTTCTCAAAAGCCAGAGCTCAGTGAGGAGAGCTGAGAGCAGACTGGAGGGAAAGAAACATACCTCCCTTCACACAGCACACAGGAACAGAGCTGAGGCTGTCAATCACAGGCTGTGTGCTGGAGCTCCCCCCCCCCCCATCACCTTTTATCTCTTGGTGTGAGAAAAACTTGTCTAAAATAACTAATGCAGATAGCAGAGGAATGAGACAGCTGACAGAAATGACACTTAGTGCTCTGGATTAAGACAGGTACAGTATACACTTTAGGAGGATATGCTTTGTTCCTATTTCATGTCAGAGGTTTTCAACCATTTTACTGCAAAACATGCTGAGAATGAAGCAATTTTCATCAGGATACCAGTATCCCCATTTTGTTTGTATTGGTTTATATATATATCCCTCTAGCTAATTGCATATTTGTATTTACTGGTCCTTGATATAGCCTCTTTTGGGGTGTGAATATATTGTTATTCACAGTAATGAATGGTACTTTTATATTTTAATATTGTTTTTATCTTCTACCTATATGTACCAATAAAGATGTTGATTTTTAATTTATTTTTGGATAAGATATTCGTTGGAGTTTCATACCTATAAAGCCTTGTTTTTTTTCTTTTTTCATTTCTTGCTGTGATCAGTGTGTGGCCGTCCCTCCTAAACATAGGTTGATTGTTTGTTTGGTTGGCTTCTATAAAGGGACACACTGCAAAACTTTTTTCGATCAGCAGCTGCAGCCAATTGGCTGAAGCTGCTGATCAGTCTATTTTGACAATGGACGGTTATCGGACGATTATTCGTCCGATATTCTCATCATGTGTACCAGGCTTAAAGCGTAACTCCACTTTTGTTGAGAAAAAAACATTCCCCCTTGGATGATCTCTGTACATTGCAAGGAATTTAACAAACTTTTTTTCAAATTACTATTTTTTGCGTGTTTCTGTGTCCATGTGAGAAAGTAAATCTAATGGGAATGATTTCATAATTATCAATCAGCTGGAGCACCTGCAGAGCACTAATGAGGAAAGCTACTGGGCCTGCATCCCTTTAGACGTGTTCCTATTGGGAGTATCTCACCAAAAATGACATTTTTGTTGCAGGGGATGCCTAAAATCGAACTTGTATCTTATATCTTAGTGCTGACTTCTGGGAAAATTGGTGAGCCAATCACATAAGCAGGAAATGATGTTTCTGGGGTGTGGTCAGTACACATTCTGTGTACAGAACACCTCCAGGTAGCCATATTGCATTGCATTTACAGAAAATTACAGAGGTGCAGATTGAAAAGGAAAGACGATTTATAATAACATTCAATTAAAATATTACTTGTGTCACAATCGCATACCCTATATTATTTTTTTCTTTATTTGCAATTTTTTGTTCCCATGGAAGTGGAGTTACTCTTTAAGTGTGGGCAATGTATGATGTTTATGTATCGAATCTACACCAAAGTACTATACTCAGAGCATTTGGCCACAGAAATGACAAGAAATTTCCTTGCTGTTTTCTATAAATAAAGAATCTATTAAAAATGCTATGAGATTTCATAATATAATAGCTTGAAGCCTGGCTTAAAGCTTCTGAAAGTGAACAGCAAATACTGGGTAGCACTGTTATAGGTTAAACATATCATGCTAGAGCTCACAAAAACAAGAACATTTTGTGCACATTAAGATTCATATTCCCCAGGGATATCTGACACCAACTCATCCTACAAAACTGCAGCCATTTCATAGAGTAGAAGAGGAACAGATGTTGGTGGACCTCCCGTGGGACATGCTGCCTCCCCGCTCCTCCACAGCTTCTGCAGGTTTTGACTTGGTTTTGACTACTTCCAAGTAACACACTGCATAGTCACAAAAATGTCAAAAGCAACAATTACACAAACTGATAAATACAGTCAGACTGCTTAATCTGCACCAGACTGTCACACAATAGGAAACCAGTACTACAAATTGCATACGTGTTGCCTGCTATTTCTTACTACTGAGGGAATTAGTATTTTTAGAAGGAGAGGTCAGCAGTGGCAATCTCCATATTTTTTTTTACCAAACGTGTCCTTTAGCATGAACATTTGTCAAAAATGAGGACAACTTGAGAAAAGACACATGTAAAAAGAGACAAAAATATAAATGAATCTAGAGTTAGCACCAACTTACAGCTTGGTTCGGGTAACAATTTTGCACATGATCATGAGGGAAATATACTGCAATGATAAATTGGGTACTAGTAATTACACAATGCTTACTACAATGCATAAACATATAAAAATAAACCAGTGCTTAGGCTACAAGAAACAAAATGTCACACTTATGTAGCACCCACATAGGTAAGTGCTAGTGAGAAAGTATAGTTTTGAGCCTTATCTGCTTACCAGAGGGGCTGTAGGTAAATCTATATTGTTCTCTGCCTACCAGAGGGCAGGATCTGTTAGTGAGGTCTGCTCATTGTGCTCAGTATGCAATTCATTATGTCTAGAGGAGTGTTTCACACTAAACCAATAGGGAGGCATGTTGGACGGTGGGAGGAAACCTGACGAATGAGTGCATAGGCTTTGATACAGTCCTGGGGATTGGCAGGGGGCAAGTTGCCTCAGTGCATTCTGGGATACTGTATAAAAGCTAGAAGCACATGTGCTGCAAAGTCTTTGGCTGGAGAGCAGAGTCCTGGAGGGAGGGGGCGGCTTCCTCCTACTCTGTAGCAGTGGCATGCAGTCGCAGGAGGTTGTCCTGAGGGCCAGAGGAATGGATGAGAGGAGCTGAACCCAGAGTTCCAGGAGAGCTGACTGAGGGGGAGACACTGGAGACCCTGGGACCACAGTATTGTGAGTTCAGGGACTCGTGTCAAGGGGCCTGACCTGAGGGGGGCCAACTCACGTGTAGGATAGTCAGTGGACGGGTGTCAGCAGTGAAGAGAAAGAGGATGTTAGTGAGAGTGTCCTGAAGATAATTGCTAGTCCACCAAGTCGTCTTAGAAAAAGAGACTTAATTCCCAAATTCACCCATAGTGGCAGGGAGAATCAACAGCCTGGCTGTACCTGAAGATAGGAGTCCTCAACCCCTTGTGCACAGTTAATTTGGAGTATCCCACTATTTCCTCCTTCTATACGTAATTTATAATAAACACAAAACATCCAAAATACCCCTGGACTGATTATTGGAGCGAGCCAAGGAAGGAGAAAGTAAGGGCTTGGAAGTGTCATTTTTGTATGCTGGTAACTCAGGGGGACCCGAAAATGTGAAACCTGGCAGTCCTTACGGGGCAGTGCTACACTTACCTAATGTGATGGTAAAAAAGAACTATACCCTTTAAAGCCGTGTTCACACTAGTGTGATTTCTCCTGCATCTGCAATTGTTGCAATTCACAACAATGGAAATCACATTTGCGTCTCGGTCTTTTGGCTAAGATCAAGTGTAGTATCGACTTTAGCCCTTAGGGGTGTCTCTGCTTCACAGCTAGGACGTTGAGAGACACTTATATTCATCCAAGTAGTTTGGTCCTTGTGGGGTACCCTCTGCTCGGCCTTGTAAGATCGTCAATTCAATTCGGCTTCACCTACTTGCTGCTATTGGGTTAGAGGCTTAACCCCCCACAGGGAACGAGACTGTGAACCTCCCTCCTCCCCCCTACTCTGCGTTACTACTCTCCAGTAGTAGACGCACAAAGGCCTTTTTAAAGGCTGTGAAAGAGTGAAGATGCCAAAGAACTTCAGAAGTGACTTTCAACAAACTTCTCAATGATGGGGAAGAGCAAAGGGAAGAAGAACAACGTTCCCGCCGATTCAACCGAAGCCCCGAGGGAAGTTGCCTCAACCTCCACCCCGGCTTGTGTTGACCAGTCAGGTTCAGCCAGGCCGACCCTGTCTGCAGACAGGCTCCCCACCCTGGAGCCCTGGATGAAGCAGACGGCCGTGCTACAACTGAAGGAGCTGGGTGGAAGAGTCCCCGACATGACCCCGGAGATATTTGGCAAGAAGATGATCCTTGAGCAGGGGTTTAGCCAGGCAAAGACGTTATCTGCACAGACTGTCATAAAAGGTATTTTTTACAAAACTTTTGAGTCTTTACAGGTCTGCAGGAGATATTGGGAGATTGTGAGGACTTGTGGGCCAGAATCCCCTTTCCAGAACTTCATTGCGAATACACCCATTCAACGGGATAAAAGGAGTGTGACGGTTTCCATTAGGAACCACCAAAAAGACATAGCCACCTACCTACAGAGATATTGCATTGTGGTGAAAGACCCAGTCAGAATCCTCGATGTTCTGGACAGGTAAGTTGGCTGTGTCTTGCAGGTTAAGGAGAGACTCTTTTAGGGGATCTCCAGCACCTGCAGCCCTGTTTCTCTCTGGGAGATTCCGCAGGAATCCTGCACTATGCTGACAAGCCCCACACCTGTCGGAGATGTGGCCAGCATGGTCATGTAGGTAGAGATTGCACCAAGCTTTCTTGCAGCTTCTGTCAGGTTGCAGGCCACGAGACCAAGGACTGCCCGAGGTCCCAGGTATAAAACCTCTGCGGATTGGCTGAGCATGTCTGCAGGGACTATTCCCAGAGATCCCTGACCTATGCTGGAGCCCTGACCCAGGGCAAGACACCTACCAGTGCTGGGAAGAAGAAGCCAGAGGAAAAGAAGCCAAAGGAGCCTTGGAAGGCCAATGGTGAGACCCTAACCCTACCCTCCCCTTCCCCCTCCCTGCCCCTCCCGGACCTGTCCTCGCTTGAAGACTTCCCTGCCCTATCCACCCCCACCAGTGGCCCTGCACCTGGAAGCCAGAAACGGAAGACGGCCATCCCGGCAGCAGAGGAACCCGCCACATCCACCAAGTGGCCCGCTGTGGTCCAGCACAATGACAACGCTGGACTGGACCCAGTGGTGGAGGACCTTGAGTCTGCAGGGGAAGAAGAAGAGGAGGAGGGTAAGGTCATGACCCACATGGAGACTGACTTCACTATCGGCTTGATGGAAGACGTCCTCGAGGAGCTCGGCCTAAACCAGAACACTGGACAGGCACCGGAGGCAGTGGAAGAATCAACCCCCCAGGGGAGGTAAGTTCAGGCCCTCTGCTGACTAGATCTTCATCTCCTCTACATGATGGCAGAGATCTCCATCTTTTCCATTAATGTAAGGAGTATCAAGGATGCGTCTAGGAGGCAGGCGGTGCTGGCCTTTCTTTCCACCCAGCAGAGTGACATCTGCATGCTCCAGGAGTGCGCCCTACCCTTCTTGAGAAGGTACACTTATCTGTCACCCCAGTGGACTCTTGGTCCCTCCTACTGGTCTGGAATGTGGCGATCTTAAGTCTGGAGGGGTAGTCATTCTTGTCAGGGGTGGTAATCTCATGGTTGACTCCGTCCAGGAGCTCGTCTGTGGCCGTCTTCTAGATGGTTCATGGGCGGGAGAGCCAGTTAGGCTTATCAACGTATACGCCTCCCCAGAAAATAATGCACGGTTGGAACTTTTCCAGACCCTGCAGACCCAACTTGTCACCACCAGAACAGTAGTGATCGGCGGTGATTTTAACTGTCCGATTGACAAGGATGGGCTCCAGCATGTACGCAAAACTCAATGCTACTTCTATGCTGCTCAGGGAGATGATCATGGAGGCTTCCTTGCAGGATGCCATTGGATCCATAGGGAGAGGCTCTGAACTATTCGTGGTGCTTTGGATCCGCACGCTTCAGGATTGACTTTGTGCTTACCTCAAAGGCAGTCAGGCATTGAAAGTTCTCCATGGTCCCCTGCTTTTTCTCTGACCACAGGGCCATTCACTTTTGGAGCTTCTGGAAACTGAATTGCACCCTGCTGGAAAATGAGGAATTGCTGGAAGAACTCAGGGAGGCCTACGTCACTTGGAAGAAGGAGAAGAGATTTTTCAGAAATGTAAGCGACTGGTGGGAGTTTATGAAAGTTAAACTGCGCATGGGACATTAGACAGGACCTGGAGGACACCAAGAAGAGCCTGAAAGGACACTTGGAGGAAGAATTCAGGCACATTGTCTTCCGTGCCAAGGTGGAGAATCTTGAAAAAGGTGAGAAGTTTAACTCTTTTTTTCAGGAAACTTCATTCAGGACACACACCCTTGGCAGAGCTGTGCAACACAGCAGTAGTGGAAGGGTAGATGGAATGGGACGAGTGGTGGTGGTAGTGGTGGTGGGGGGGGGGGGATGGGATTGGATGAGTGGCAGTGGTGGGGGGATAGGATGGGATGAGTGGCAGAGGTGATGGTGGGATGGAATCAGTGGCAGGGGTGGTGGTGGGATAGGATCAGTGGCAGCGGTGGTGGAATGGGATGAGTGGAGGTGGTAGTGGTTGGGGATGGGATGAGTGACAGCTGTGATGGGGGGGTAGGAACAGTGGCAGCGGTGGTGGTGGGTATTGGGTCAGTGGCAGCGGTGGTGGGATGGGATTAGTGGCAGTGGTGGGATGGGATCAGTGGCGGTGTTGGTGGTGGGATGGAATCAGTGGAAGGGGTGGTGGTGGGATGGGATCAGTGGCAGCGGTGGTGGCATAGGATGAGTGGTGGCGGTAGTGGTGGAGGGATGGGATGGGATGGGATGAGTGGCAGCAGTGGTGGGGAGGAATGAGATTAGTGGCAGCAGTGGTGGTGGGGATGAGATCAGTGGCAGCAGTGGTGGTGGGATGGGATCAGCAGGAGCAGTGGTGGTGGGATGGGATCAGTGGCAGCAGGTGTGGTGAGATGGGATCAGTGGCAGCAGTGGTGGTGGTGGGATGGGATCGGTGGCAGCGGTGGTGGTGGGATGGGATCAGTGACAGCGGTGGTGGTGGGATGGGATAAGTGGCAGCGGTGGGGGTAGGATGGGATCAATGGCAGCGGTGTTGGTGGGATGGGATCAGTGGCAGCGGTGGTGGTGGGTTGGGATTAGTGGCAGCGGTGGTGGAAATGGATCAGTGGCAGCTGTGTTGGGATGGGATGAGTGGCAGTGGTGGTGGTGAGGGGGGTGGGATAAGTGGCAGCAAAGGTGGTAGTGAGAGGGGTGGGATCAGTGGCAGCGGTGGTGAGAGGGGTGGGATAAGTTGCAGCAGTGGTGGTAGTGAGGGGGAGGGATCAGTGGCAGCAGTGGTGGTGGTGAAGGGGAGGGATCAGTGGCAGCAGTGGTGGTGGTGAGGGGGTGGGATCAGTGGCAGCAGTGGTGGTGGTGAAAGGGGTGAGATCAATGGCAGCGGTGGTGGTGGTGGTGAGGGGGGGGGAGGGATTAGTGGCAGCAATGGTGGTGGTGAAGGGGGATCAGTGGCAGCAGTGGTGGTGGTGAAGGGGAGGGATCAGTGGCAGCAGTGGTGGTGGTGAGGAGGTGGGATCAGTGGCAGCGGTGGTGGTGGTGAGGAGGGTGGGGTCAGTGGCAGTGGTGGTGGTGAAAGGGGTGGGATCAATGGCAGCAGTGGTGGTGGTGAGGGGGGGTGGGATTTGTGGCAGAAGTGGTGGTTAAGGGGGTGGAATCAGTGGCAGTGGTTGAGGGGGTTGAATATATGGCAGCGGTGGTGGTGAACGGGGTGAGATTAGTGGCAGCGGTGGTCGTGAGGGGGGGTAGGATTAGTGGCAGCAGTGGTCGTGAGGGGATGGATCCAGTGGCAGCAGTAGTGGTGAGGGGGGTGGGATTAGTGACAGTGGTGGTGGTGAGGGGGGGGGTGGGTTTAGTGACAGTGGTGGTAAGGGGGTAGGATCAGTGACAGTGGTAATGGTGAGGGGGGTGGAATTAGTGACAGCGGTGGTGGTGAGGGGGTAGGATTAGTGACAGTGTTGGTGGTAAGGATTAGTGACAGTGGTGGGGGTGAGGGGGTGGGATTAGTGACAGCTGTGATGGTGAGGGGTGGGATTAGTGACAGCGGTGGTGGTGAGGGGGGTGGGATTAGTGACAGTGGTGGTGGCGAGGGGTGGGATTAGTGACAGCGGTGGTGGTGAGGGGGTGGGATTAGTGACAACAGTAATGGTGAGGGGATGGGACTAGTGACAGCAATGGTGGTGAGGGTGTGGGATTAGTGACAGCGATGGTGGTGAGGGGGTACGATTAGTGACAGCGGTGGTGGTGAGGGGGGTGGGATTAGTGACAGCAGTGGTGGTGAGGGGGGTGGGATTAGTGACAGCGGTGGTGGTGAGGGGTGGGATTAGTGACAGCAGTGGTAGTGAGGGGGGTGGGATTAGTGGCAGCGGTGGTGGTGAGGGGGTGGAATTAGTGACAGCGGTGGTGGTGAGGGGGTGGAATTAGTGACAGCGGTGGTGGTGAGGGGGGTAGGATTAATGACAACGGTGGGGGTGAGGGGGTGGGATTAGTGGCAGGGGTGGTGGTGAGGGGGTGGGATTAGTGACAGCGGTGGTGGTGAAGGGGGTGGGATAAGTGACAGCGGTGATGTTATC
Organism: Pelophylax lessonae; assembly: GCF_965119305.1. NCBI lineage: Eukaryota > Metazoa > Chordata > Amphibia > Anura > Ranidae > Pelophylax > Pelophylax lessonae. The sequence continues at coordinate 501,941,371 of NC_138768.1, forward strand.
CTTCCCCCACCACCTCTGCCTCTTACTGTTCCCCCCACCACAGATCTCATTCTTAGCTGTTGTAGAGGTGATCAGTAAGAGGCAGAGGTGGTGGAGGTTGAGATCAGTTGCACTGGCAATTTGTCACTTACCTTCTCAGTCGATTCCCCCTCAGCATTCAGTACACGTGCCTCCATAGGGTCTCCTTGAGAGCTCCTCCCCCTTAACTCTATTGGTGTCAGCTGGTCAGCTGACATTTTTTTTCCGTGTCCTCCTCCCTACACGGCTTCTCTCTCTCCCTGGAGTGGACAGGAGGGGCTCCAGACTCCAGTGCTCAGCTCGGCCTCCCCTCCGCGGCCAGCCAGACCCCCCACACGGTGGAATGAATGAATAAACAAATGGACTAACAGACCTACAGGCGGTCGGGCCCCCCCACAGTGGCGGACCTCCAGGGCCCAGTTGCAATGGCGACTGCTGCGACTCTGGTAGTTCTGCCACTGGAGGCTGTGATGCAAGTGGTCAGCGACTACTACACCAGCCTCTACTCCCCTAAAGAAACTAACATGACTGGGGCCCACAGGTTCTTGTCAGGTATCTCTAACCCCATTGATCCTGCAGGTTCATTGCCCATCAACGCTTCCCTGGCGTTAGAGGAGGTGCACTCTGCCGTCAGATCTTTTAGGCAGAGCAGGACCCCGGGCTGTGATGGTCTCCCAGCAGAGCTCTTTGTATCGCTGTGGGATCTCGTGGGTCAAGACCTGCTCGAGCTGTATGAGGAGATGGTGGTGGAGGGCAGAATGCCTCCTTCGCTGAGGGAGGGGGTGATCACGATTTTGTGTAAGCGGAAGGGGGAGAGATGGGGTTTGAAAAACTGGTGTCCCATCTCTCTCTTGACCATGGACTATAAAAATCCTCGCCAAGGTTCTGGCCAACAGGTTTAAATCTGTCATCGGACAGATCATCCACCCAGATCAGACTTGCAGCATTGCTGGTCGCAGGATTTCGGACTGCCTCGCGCTTGTCCGGGACACGGTCCAGTGCATCCAAGGCCGCCGAGTGCAATGGGCCCTGGTCAGTCTTGACCAGGACAAGGCCTTTAACCGTGTCTCCCATAAGTTTATGTGCAGAGCTCTGCGCAGGTTTGGTCTCGGGGAAATGTTCTGTTCGTATGTCAACCTGATGTATAATGACATTTGTAGTGCAATGTTGGTGAAGGGCAGGAAAACTGACCCCTTCCCTGTATTCTCCGGGGTCAGACAAGGCTGCCCTCTCTTACCTCTGCTTTTTGTTTGCTGTATAGAACTCTTCATTGAATGCATCAGACAGAACCCAGAGATTAGAGGGATCGCCGCACCAGGATCGGACAGAAGGGAAGTCAAGTGCTCACACACGACGTGACGGTATTCTGTGCTGATCAGCGCTCTATCGATTCACTTGTCCAGACCTGTGAGGACTTCAGCAAAGCTTCAGGGGAGAAGGTCTACTACGGGAAGTCAAAAGTCATGCTCTTTGGAAAGCGGTTCCTGCCTTCTTCTGCATCCATCCCTTTCACTGTCAAGACAGACTTCATCAAAATTCTTGGGGTCCGGTTTGGAGCTAATGGTGCCGTCCGGAAGTCTTGGGATGAGAGACTGAGTGATTGAGGGTGTTCTTATGCTTGCAACTGCATCCGCAGGACTTTGGTGGACAGGTTTTTGGACTCTGGTGCTAACTCCATGTCCTGTTTTTCCTCCTGCCTCTTTGGAGGTCCTTCGGATGGGACAAAAGGGACATCTCCATCCCCTACAGTTGGGATGTTCCTTGGTATTACTTGGACACTTTTAAGTTTATCATGGAGCAGGGGCTGCATGGAGTTAAGCCCGACTTGTGGAAGCCAAAAACTATCTACAAGTTGATCAGAGCCATGGACACTGTGGAGACTGTTCCAGGCCTACCTTCAGCCACTTGCAAATTGGTCTGGAAGAATGTCTCTTCAAAGTAACTCACCAACAGGCACAAAGATCTGGCATGGATGACAATCCAGGGGGGGTTGCCGCTCAATTCATTTATGCATCCCAGAAACCTGTGCATATACACACACACATCATCCAGGAGGAAACTGCTTTGTACGTTTTCTGGGAGTGCCCCTTTGCACAGGGCCTGTTGAGGGCCTTGGAACCTGAACTCAAAGACTTTGTACCACAGACTGCTATCACACACTTTGGTATGATGAATGGACTTGTGAAACTTTTTTCCAGGAGGACATTGACAATGCCTGGTGGGTGTTGTGCTGCTTTAAGGATACTTTATTGTGCGCCAGAAAGCACCTTATCCACCAGAGGGAGAGGATTCCATTGAGGACTGTCGCAGACTGGTTCACAGTCTGCTCAGAGACTATAACTTGATGGATTTCATGGAGGAAAATGAGGTCTGGAGATTTCCCCTTCCCCCACTCTCCCTTGTGTTTCTTTGTCCTTTCAATAAAGCTTTGGGCTTGTGAACTCATTCCCATCCCCTATACCTCTCTACTACCCCCCCATCACACCAGTTGCTTATTGAATTCTATTATGGTTTGAAATGATGCATGCACTGTTCAGTAATATGTACATAGTAATGTGTTTCTAGTAAATGCTTTTGGGGCAAGCGGCGTCATGCATGATGTGATGGTTCGGGGTACGTTTACTCCACACAACACATTAGGCATCATACCGCAAGGTAAATGTATTTATTTGCATGATTGAAAAAGGAATTGTTATGTAGTGTATTTATGTGCTTCGTTGCAGTTCAGGGTAGAATGTACCCTTATTAAGTATTCATTTTTTTTATATTTTATTATGCAAAATAAAGTATACCCTTTTAACAAAAAAACAAAACAATGGAAATCACATTATTCTCTATGGCAGTGGTTCTCAATTCCGGTCCTCGGGACCCACTAACAGGCCAGATTTTAAGTATTACCTTGGGGGATGCAGGCTAGAATACTGCAATCACTGAGCAGCAAATGAGATCACCTGTGATGTAATTTAGTTATCTTGCAAACCTGGCCTGTTGGTGGGTCCCGAGGACCGGAGTTAAGAACCACTGCTCTATGGTAAGAGAACAAATAAATGTCCAAAAATGCCAAAATGCGAAAAAAAAGTCCCAAATTAATGAACGTGAATAGTGAAGAAATAATAGTTGAGATCTTGATCAGCACATAAACAATCTGGATTCCCTTAGGAAATACGCTTACCAGACAGGTAATTCAAGATCGCAAATTTCATATGCCAGGATGACTTGATTGCATAGATTTCAACGTTGGGGTACTCGATATAGTAGTGTCATAAATCATACTATACGCCGTTAGGTCACGGCGTGCTGACGTCATCTCCGGAAGCGCGTTGAGGGAGCGGATGCGCTTTGCCGTCCGGCCGGCGGCTCCACATCCTCCTTGTGCTTTTAATTCGTCTTGTCTGTAAGTGTATTTCTTTTTATCAATAAATCAGTTTTGAGGATTTCACACTATTGGCACTTTCTCTCTTTTGTCCGGACTGGTCCGGTTCACCTGCTGGCATGGCTCTGGCTTTTGAGACTACATATTGACCCAATTAATGACATCCTTCTGGTTCCTGTGGCTGTCTGCTCATACGCTGGGGAATACACTGAGCTACTACATCCTTGTGCACCTGAAACTGGGATCTGGTAAGAGGCTTTGAGTGTCTTTGGGTGTCAAATCTGAGGATTGGCTGTATCTGGAACCTTTATTTCTGAACTCTGCTGATCTATTTTTCAATCTGGTAAGAGGCTATATGGTCGGTGGTGGTTTTTTCCCTGTCACTCATCACTGGGATAGATATCTATGTTTGTGATTTATATCATTCTGGTAAGCAGCTTCACGGTTGGTGACGGATACATACACTTTTATGTGGTGGTGGAATTTGTTGTTCGAATATCTGAATATTATTTTTACGGTATCACGCTATGGAGTGTTCTTCCTTTTTTTCTATATGATTTATGACACTACTATATCGAGTACCCCAACGTTGAAATCTATGCAATCAAGTCATCCTGGCATATGAAATTTGCTATCTTGAATTACCTGTCTGGTAAGCGTATTTCCTAAGGGAATCCAGATTGTTTATGTGCTGATCAAGATCTCAATTATTATTTCTTCACTATTCACGTTCATTAATTTGGGACTTTTTTTTTTCGCATTTTGGCATTTTTGGACATTTATTTGTTCTCTTATCATTTAGCGCGACTTATTGTATGTAATTTGATTTGAGGGTGTGGTCACACTTGAAGTCGCTGCTTCACATTTTCTTTACCTTTAGCGCAGTTATATCTTTCTTTTTCACTATTCTCTATGGTGCCTGTTCAAATCAATGCAATATGGTGCAGTGGCATTTTTTGAAAGGTGCTGGTGCTTCTACTGTTGCAGCATAGTGCATTTTTATCCCATAGACTTCAATAGGAGCGCATGAAAAACGCATGTACATTAATTTTTGGTGCATTTTTGTCAGGGTTTGTGTTTAACAACCAGTTCTCCTCCTCCAACAAAATAAAAAAGCGCATGAAGCATGAAAACACGTTAATAATGCACATAAAAGCACACTATAAAGACACACTAAGAAATGCATGATTAGGCAGCAGCACTAATGTGAACCTAGGCTAGGAATGAATAGACACACTACTATATTGTAAATATTAACAGGTAGCACCTACATAAAAAAAAATCAAAATCAAAGTAAAATAGTTAATGTTCATGATAATAGTTAACCACTTCCAGCCCGCCCTATTACAGATTGACGGCGGGAATGTGGTTGTATTATCCTGACTGGACGTCATATGATGTCGGCAGGATAATACAGCTCTGGGCACCCCCCGGGGACACGCAGAGTGGTGATCGGTGATGTGAGGTGTCAGCCTGACACCCTGCATCTCCAATCTTGGTAAAGAGCCTCTGACGTAGGCTCTTTACCATGTGATCAGCCGTGTCCAATCACGGCTGGTCACATAGTAAACAGGAACAGCCGTTGATCAGCTTTCCTTAGTTCGTGCCTGACAGGCACGAGTAAAGGAGCGCCAATCGTTGGCTCCCCTGACGGGGGGGGGGTCGGTACTGGTAATCAGATCATTGATTACCAGTGCAGACCCTCGGGGGGGTGCCACTAGAACCACCAGGGATGCCCACCCATGACCCCCAGGGATGCCCACCTATGACCCCAGGGATGCCCACTATGGTCACCAGGGATGGCAATCAGGGCTCAGGGAGCCCCCATTGCCCTCCCCATCAGTGCTGCCCACCAGTGCCCTCCCTATCAGTGCTGCCCACCAGTGCCCATCATTGCCATCTTTCAGTGTCGCCCACCAGTGCTTATTATTGCCCACCAGTGCCGTCTATCAGTGCCCATTAGTGCCCGTCAGTGCCGATCAGTGCCGATCAGTGCCCACCAGTGCCGCCTATCAGTGCCCATCAGTGCCACCTATCAGTGCCCGTCAGTGCCACCTATCAGTGCCCATCAATGCTGCCTATCAGTGCCCAGCAGTGCCGCCTATCAGTGCCCACCAATGCTGCATATCTGTGCTACCTATCAGTGCCACATATCAGTGCCTATCAGTGCCGCCTATCAGTGCCACCCCATCAGTGCCACTCCATCAGTGCCTCCTCATCAGTGCCTGTCAGTGCAGTCTCATCAGTGCTCATCAGTGCAGGAAAAAACGTATTTATTTACAAAATTGTATAACATAAACAAAAAAATGTTGTTTTTTTTTCAAACTTTTCGGTCTTTTTTTATTTGTTTAGCAAAAAAAAAAAAACCCCAGAGGTGATCAAATACCACCAAAAGAAAGCTCTATTTGTGGGGGAAAAATGACATAAATTTGGTGTAGGTACAGTGTTGCATGACCGCGCAATTGTCATTCAAAATGCAACAGCGCTAAAAGGGGAAAATTGGCCTGGGCAGGAAGGGGGTGAAAGTGCCCTGTATTGAAGTGGTTAATACACACAGTGCATTTCATTAGAAAAAAAAAATAGACACTGAAATATGCAAAAAAGGAATGCCCCTAAACGCAACATCTGCCTATGTTTGTCCTGGCCTCAGACAGTTCAAACTAAAGTGAGATGGGGCACTTAATTTGCTTTACAGCCATAATAAACCCCCAACCAGTTTACTAATCATTAGATGTGGTGGCTGCATTTTTAAAGACATTCTCCCTGTGTTTTCACCTGGTGATCTGACCAGTAACACACCTCCTTGCATTAGAGTGCCTACACTCTGGATAAAGGAGCAACAGAAAAACCTTTGGACAACAGCACTGTCAGTCAGGGGGGGGGGGGGGGGGGGGAAGGGGCGTGTAATGTACTAGCAGATCTAAATACACTAAAAAATTGGAGCCGAACTCCAGGTCACACTTTAAAGGCTGTTACAGCAATAGTGGTTTTCTTTTGGGATAAAGGTTTTACATAAATAAATAAAAGGTGATCATTGTGACATTGTGAGCACCCCTGTCAGTGATAAATGGTTTGTCTCAAAAATCTTAACTGATATATTTGTAGCTTGTTCTCAGGGGTCAAGTCTTGGGAAAAAAAGTGTGGGAACTCACCCAAGATTACCACCCCCCCACCTCAAAAATTAAAAAAAAAAGTGTGTGTTCTTGTACAGTATATATACACCTTTTGAGGAGCGAGAACCACTTTAGCGACTTGGTAACCGGACACGGGCCACAATGAACAGAGCGGGCAGATCAGATGATAGGTCCATGTCAGCATATGCAGAGCAGACACGGACACAGCCTGTTCTACTCTATGGGCCCTCCAATCTGATCTGCCCAGACAGAAGGGGACACATCCCCTTCTGTTTTGTTACGTGGATTGAGTTGAGTTCCTGCAGGTATCACTGGCTGCTGCTGTCCCCCAGGTGGGTATGGCTGGTGGCTGCTAACTGGCTGTTCTCCAGGGCTGGTACTGCTGGCTGGTACTACTGGTGGGTACTATGGTGGGTTACGTATACTTTGAGTTGCAAATTTCCCTAGTTCTCCTCGATCTCTCGCCCCTCTCTATTCTTTCTTTCTTCACTCTCTCACTTGTTCTTTTCTCCTCCATCCCTCTCTCTCTTTCCATCTGTCTCTTTATATCACTCTATTTCCATCTTTCTCTCTATCTATCTTTCTACCTCTTTCCTTTCTGTACCTGTATATGTTTTCCTTACCTGTATGTGTAAACCAACCTTACTGTGAGTATTCTTTAAATAATCAGTATTCATACAACAGTGTTACCATGCAAATAGCTGTGAACACTGCCCAGCTATGTGCTATGTGTTAATTAACCACTTCCCAACTGCTGCTTAGCAGATATACTGCTTCAGGGAAACCATTCTGGGCAGAATCATGTATATATACATGGGATTCTGCACTTCCGCCTAGGGGGTCATGCCGCTTCTGCTGTGACTACTTAGCTGATCATCAAACAGAGACACAGGATGGATCGTTGTCTTTGTAAACAAGGCAGATCTCCATTATGACAGGGGGAAAGGGATGGAGTTTGTGTCCCTGCAAAGCAGGGAATAAAATCCATCACTTCCCTTAGTAAAAGCACCCCCCACAGTACACACATAAGCACTGGTTAGGCACACAGTCAACCCTTTGATTGCCCTAGATGTTTAACCCCTTCCCAGCCAGTGTCATTAGTACAGTGACAGTGAATATTTTTACCACTGATCACTATTAGTGTTACTGATTCCTGCAAAGTGTCAGTTAGTGTCCGATTGTTTGCCAAAATATCCTGGCATAAGTTGCTGATTGTCGCCATTACTAGCATAAAAATAAATAGTATATATATATATATATCCAATAGATTGTACATGCAAACCAATCAATATACAGTTATTGGGTTTTCTTTTCTTTTTTTTTTTTTACCAAAAACATGTAGCAGAATACATATTGGCCTAAATTGTTTATAACACAAAAAATAAAAAGCCGCGCAGTGGTGATCAAATACCATTGTGGGGGGGGGGGGGGAGACAAATGTTATTTGGGTACAGTGTCGCACGACCAGTGAAGGTGAAGTAACACAGTGCTGTATCACAAAAAATGGCCTGGTCATGAAGGGAGGTAAATATTCCCGAGTCAAGTGGTTAAGGATTGTTATTTTGTACATAGGGTGTTTATGTGGTCAGTTTAAACTTTGATTGTTCAGAGTTTAGATAACACAGGGTTAAATAGAAAAGTCATCAAGTAACTTATTATCTGGACAAACAGAGGGCTTAAGCCTTAGGGGATGTGTATACAGTGATGTGTATACAGAGATGTGTATACAGAGATGTGTATACAGTGATGTGTATACAGAGATGTGTATACAGAGATGTGTATACAGTGATGTGTGCCAGTTTGGGAGAAATGTCTTATCTGTGAGGAAAGCTGCAGACTCAGTCAGCTCCCCCACACACACTCATCCCTCTTCTAATCCTTATCAGTTTCACTCTTTTCATGTCCTGCAAACAAATTCTTATAAATCCTTACATGAAAATGCCAGCTTACCTCAGGAGCCATATAGACACTCCTCAGAAAAACATCAGCTCAGCTAAACTTTCTCACTGCACAGTGCACAGTGTCAGCACACCCGGCAGGATCTATGCTCCTCCTCCGAAATCTCTCAGCATACGGCACTGGAGATTGGGGAGGAGGGGGATCTGAGTGAAGGGGGACACAGATTGAGATGACAGGAGACTGCCAGGGGGATAGGAGATTATAAGCAAGTAATGATAGGGCTGCAATACTCACAGCCTTCGTTCTGGGACTGAGCTGCTGTAGCAGAAATGTCACTGACCTGGCAAGGATGTAATGCGCACCTGGCTGATTAGGGTGTGCCTGTGCACACTAAGCACACCCCCTGCGCATGCCTATGCTGATGGGGCTCCTGATTTTCAGGCAGCGCGGGCTTACTTGGCAGCTGCCCCGCCTCCCTCTCTCATCTGCCGAGCTGATGCTTCTGTTTTGCTTCTGTCACAGGCGGATTACATTTGGTATCCCTCCGCCTGTGACAGGAGCCGGCACTATACAGGAAGCATCGGCTCTGCTTCCTGCAGTGCGGCTCCTTTCCTCACATTGTGCTTGGGGATGGTGGGTCGGGACCCGCTATCTGGGCTTACCGACCCGCCATCCCAGAGCAGGACATGTTGCCAGGCGCTGGGATCCTGTTGGGGGACGCAGCTGCTAACGGGAACGGCGTTCCTGCTGTAAAAATAGTACAGGAATGTCCTTCCCATGCGTTCCCCCAGGACTTGAGCCCTGCTTGTTCTGTTAAAACACAACAGGCTTACTGGCCGGATCACCAGGGGGGATGTGACGGAAGTCGCTTTGGTTTGGGGACCTGTGGAACCCAGCTTACCTTAGAGACGTTGAGAAATCCCTGTCTCAGCCCCATAGGTCCATCTTATGTGTAAGTCACCCTGTGTCTATTAGGGACACAAGGTGACCAAGGAAATGATGGACTTCATGGACACTGAGAATATGGTTTGGATTGCTACAAATGGGACTGTAATATTTATCAACAATATATCTGAAGAAATATAAAGATTTAATCCCACTTTACACTGTGAGACCTATAGCATGTTGCCATGAAGTCTGTGACTCCTAAATAATCAAAGCAATGCTTAGATGTGTATTTCATGTACTTCAATGTAGGAGGCGGACAGAGTGCTACTGGGGTCTCTTGCTAGTGTCTGTATAATAAGGTGTTCTGTGTTTATACTCAGGATAATGTGTAATTTTGTATTTTTAGCCTTGTTGCCAGCAGTCTGGTCTTCCAGTCTGGTTTAAGTGCGCTGAGTTAATTAGCATGTTTAATGATAACCTTGTCTAGATGGGATAAGCCATGAGTCAGCTGTACGTCGTTATCTAACCATTGTGTGATGTTTTGGGTAAATATTCGGGTCATTGTTCATGTAGTGACTGACATACTTCTCAAGTGTATAAAAAGTCTGTTTCTTTTTCAATAAAGGAGTTAATGTTTTCAGACACATGCAAGCTAAGTTCAGGCTAGTTTTATATTTAGGGTGGCTGGAATATATATCTATGTTTAAAACTATAGGAAGCCGTATACTGACAGAAGCCCACAAACACAGTGTGGGTCACGGTTCCGTTACAGGGGAAATAAAAGAAAGAATACAAAGGAAAAATAACACATCCATCATATCTAAGAATTGGTAAGCTGCAATATAAGAAATGTTTGTTTTTGGGTTTGTTACCACTTTAATGCCCCATGTAATATTACCTTGGTGGATGAGAAGAGTACCACTCCCTCCGGGGAACCCAAAGACTTTCTGATATCGCATGCACACAGCACAACATGACACTCCACATACTACTCCAGGAAGTATTAACTGACCCAGGAAGTCTATATAAGTATATGGAGATGTAATAAGTCTAATTCAATTATCCCGACATTGACTGGGGAGAGGGGACTACACACTCACATAAGGGCCGTCAATTCACGGAAACCTTACAGGATAATTACATGTCACAGTTGGTGGATTCCCCTACCAGAGAAAACACAATCCTGGATCTATTGATCACTAATGACCCAGACCTAATCTCGGAGGTAGGAGTCCAGGACAACCTGGGCTCTAGCGATCACAGGATGATCACATTTAGCGTAAATAACAATATAGCAAGGCAAGTGGGGAACATAAGAACCCTTAACTTCAGAAGGGCAAACTTTCCAAAATTGTACTTGTTGATGGAAAGGGTAAACTGGGACCAAACCCTGGGATCACTGACCACAGAGGAAAAATGGGAATGCTTTAGGAACATATTAAGCAAAGGCATCTTGCAGTGCATTCCTATGGGAAATAAATTTAGAAGGGACAAAGCCAAACCTGGCTGGCTAAACCGGAGCGTTAAAAAACTTATTAGGGGAAAAAAATTGGCCTTCAGGAAATATAAATCAGAGGGCACAGTATTGGCTTTCGACCAATACAAGGAGGCAAATAGGAAGTGTAAACACAAAATCAAGATGGCTAAAATAGACTTTGAGAGACAAATAGCGGAGGATAGCAAAAAAAACCCAAAGAAATTCTTTAAGTATATCAACAGCAAAAAAACTAGGGCAGAGCATATTGCACACATAATTAACAATGATGGGAGGATGGTTACAGAGGACACTGAAAAAGCAACCGTACTGAATGCCTTTTTCTCATCAGTCTTTACACAGGAATCGGAGGGGTACACTGACCATGACTGTATAGTTAGTAGTAATACACAGGACTTGCCACTATGGCTAACAGAGGGGGAAATCAGGGAAAGGCTGGATAAACTCAACACAAACAAATCACCAGGCCCGGATGGCGTACATCCGAGAGTACTCAAGGAACTCAGTAAGGTTATATCCAGACCACTGTTCCTGATCTTTGCGGACAGTATTAGGACAGGAGATGTACCAGGGGAGTGGAGGAAAGCTAACGTGATTCCGATATTCAAAAAGGGTCAGAGGCATATACCGGGAAACTATAGGCCTGTCAGTCTGACATCAGTAGTATGTAAACTTCTGGAGGGGATGATAAGGGACTATATCGTAGAGTTTGCTAAGAACAACAGCATCATCAGTAGTAACCAGCACGGGTTTACAAATGGGCGTTCTTGTCAAACCAATCTCTTAACATTCTACGAGGAGGTGAGCTGTGAGCTAGATAGGGGCAGACCAGTGGATGTGGTGTACCTAGATTTTGCTAAGGCGTTTGATACAGTTCCCCATAAGCGCTTAATTTATAAAATAAGGTCTGCAGGTATCGACAGCAGGGTTTGCTCTTGGATACGGAACTGGCTAAAAGGGCGTATCCAAAGGGTGGTAATAAACAGCACATACTCAGACTGGTCTGAGGTAGTAAGCGGGGTCCCCCAAGGCTCAGTCCTAGGACCAACCTTGTTCAATTTATTCATAAACAGCATTGAGGACGGGATCAGTAGTTCAATATCAGTTTTTGCAGATGACACAAAATTAGGCAGGACAATAACAGCACAGCATGAAGCAGATATCCTACAGAATGACCTGGACAAAATAACGGAGTGGGCAAAGACATGGCAAATGAGGTTTAACGTGGAGAAATGTAAGGTTTTACACTTGGGGACTAGAAACATAAAAGTACAATACACGTTAGGAGGGGAACCCTTGGGAGAATCAAAAATGGAGAAGGATCTGGGAGTCTTGGTTGATGATAGACTAGGCAACAGCATGCAATGTCAAGCGGCAGCTGCCAAGGCTAGCAGAATATTAGCATGCATAAAGAAAGGGATGTATTCCAGAGATAAAACTATAATCCTTCCACTTTATAAAACTCTGGTCCGACCTCATCTGGAGTATTCGGTCCAGTTCTGGTCACCAGTCCTCAGAAGGGATGTGTTGGAGCTGGAGAGAGTCCAGAGAAGGGCAACTAAACTAATTAGGGGATTGGAGGACCTTGATTATGAGGAGCGTCTGCAATCGCTTGATTTATTCTCCCTGGAGAAGAGACGCCTGAGGGGGGACATGATAGCAATTTTTAAATATCTAAATGGGGATCTAGGCTTAGAAAAAAAGCTGTTCAGTCGAAGGGATTGCATGAGAACTCGGGGGCATACAATGCGATTAGAGGAGAAGCGTTTTAACCTCAGGCAACGTGGGGGGTTCTTTACTGTTAGGGCTACAAGATTGTGGAATTCTCTACCACATGAGGTGGTTTCTGCGGGTAGTATGGTGGCTTTCAAAAGACTCTTAGACGTACATCTCAAGGATCAGAACATTCAGGGGTATGCAAGATGATTACAGCCACACACATCTACACAGGTTGAACTGGATGGACTTTTGTCTTTATTCAACCTCACCAACTATGTAACTATGTACTATGTAACCTATGTAATTCAGTAGCACTATAAGCTGCAAATTCAGTGCTCTATGCTCAAGTCAAATGTGTCACATTCAACACGCATTTGCCACATTATAAATGCCTTTTGTTGTTGGGAAAATGTGTGGTTAATGTAATATCTGATAACTTTGCAGTGAATCCTTTTGAAAGGCTTCTGCTATTTTCTACCACTTCTATTATAACCAGCAATGTAATGGGGTATTAACACTGACCACTAATTTATCTGGGGCTTTTACACTGACAACTAATGTATCAGGGGTTTTATCACTGGCTGGCAATAATGCTGGCAATCATACACTTAACACCAATGTACTAGGGCAAAATACACTGGCCATCAATGTTTCAGGGGCATTTACAATGATCACCAATGTAACAGTAACATTTACGTTCACTGCCAATACAACAGGAAATCTCACACCGACTACTGTTGTAACAAGGGATTCTACACTGACCACCAATATATCAGGGGCATTTTAAATGACTGTCAATGTAACAAGAACATTACAGTGATTATTAATGTAGTGTGGCATTTATCAGGGTTTGGGTGTGGGTGATATTGGGGGGGGGGGGGGGGCAGTATTTAATAATACACAATTTTAGGGTGATAGGGACAAGCTCCTTTTTCCTATATCATACTGTTTCAATATGAGATGCTTTAATGCTGTTAGTCAATTTAACCACTTCTGGATCGAAAGGTTTTCCCCCTTTAATGACCAGGCCATTTTTTTTGCGATTCGGCACTGTGTTACTTTACCGAACAATAGTGTGGTCGTGCAATGCTGTACCCAAATAAAATTGATGTCCTTTTTTTCCACAAAAAGAGCTTTCTTTTGGTGGTATTTGATCACCTCTGCGATTTTTATTTTTTGCGCTATAAACAAAAAAAGAGCGACATTCTATAAATGCAAAAATGTATCAGATTTATTGCTTTGGGCAACTCCACTGTTTTTGTGTATGCTGCTTGTGCTGAAAATTTCACAAAGCAGTATCTGGAAGAAAAACTGTCTGTGTTCACAGCAAACTGACTTTTCCTTTCCTTTTTTAAATCTGCAGTGGGGAAATGACTAATTATAGGTAAGGGCTAAGATCAAAGTGACTCTTCTTTCTGACATTGAGATAAATAAGGTCTAAATTATTTTGTTCATAAGGGGCAGGCACATTTTTCAGAGCTGCAGTTTGCATTCTAGCTGGCATAAGAAGCCTTAGATGAGGTAATATGCACATTCATTTTATGCCAGGAAGTGATGCAAACAATGGAGGTAGCAATTGCAGAACGCTTATCCTAACAGTGCTTGTAGAAGAGACAAGCTTTCACCTATACTTGTAACACATACAAAATTGATTAGAATGAATGTCAGGCTTTTTTTTTTTAAGTTTGAATGCCCACTGGAGGAGTTTCCCCTCACTTCCTATTTTGGTGTCACAAAAAGTAAGAAGAAATCTCCCTGTTGGAAAATCTTACCTATAATAGCAGTCATAGGGACAATAGGAGATTTCACCTCCAATCCTGTTCTGGTGTCAATTGTCAACGGTTGGTCAGCAATCTGATCTACCACCCCCTCCCTCCTTCCTCCCCCCTCCCGGGACGGACGGCTTTGCCCAGCTGGACAGCCAGCATCCTTACCTGCTCCTTCCCGAGTGGCTGTGAGTCTCGTCCGGCCGTACGTTCCCTCCCTCTTTCTGGCCAATGGCCAGTAAAATCACATCTCTTTTTAGCCAATAAGGAAAGGGGTCTCACGACCCGCTTCTGATTGGCTGGGAGGAGAGTCAGTGTGATAATAGTGAATATTCATTCGCTATTGTCACACAACTGGGTGACACCCACCCTTTTCTGAATCCTATTAGAGCCTCTGGCTCTAATCATGTGCTTCAGGAAAAAAAAAATTCCCATTGAAATCCATGCGTCCGGCGTCCTGCATGAAGATTAGGTGGCCAGACGCATGGATGGGGGGGGCCCTGGGCCCCAATGCACCAGCCGCCACTGACAATCCTATACCCGCAGTTGATCCAGAGGAAGGCAAAAAACCCCAGCTAAGCATGATCCAATTTGCTACAGCAGGGGAAAAAAATTCCTTCCTGATCCCCCGAGGGGCAATCAGATATTCCCTGGATCAACTTTACCTATAAATATTAGTACACACTTATATTAAGTACACCCAGGAAAGAATCCAGGCCTTTTTTAAAGCATTCTAGTGAGCTAGCCAGAACCACCTCTGAAGGGAGTCTATACACCCCATACTTTCTCGCTTCTTACAGTCTGGCTGGCAACTTTTTATTCAATTACCTATTAGACAAGAAGTAATAGGGACAATGACAGCAATGAACAGCTTACAAAAGTTGTAAGCCTCTCTTTCTTCCCCTTAATTATATTTAAAGTCGAACTCCATCCATAACATGTTTTGATAAAGCAGGTTTTTATTACCAACTGCAAATATTTTCTCTCACTTTTAGGACAGGAAGATATTGGGATGTTGGAAATCTCTCTAGTGGTGATACAGACACAAAAAATTTGTGCTGTGGGAAAAAGTTAAAACTCTCCAAAACTGGGGAAATTCAGGAAAACCCCGCTGACACTTGTGTCACACTATGGCCCTTTAAAATGGCTTACGCCAGATTAAAAAATTTCAGTAACTTTTCCAAAAAGGTGCTGCAGATTCAGGTAGTTCAGGCCACAGCCGACAGCCTCCTAGCATTCAATGATACTGCAGTGGGAAGAGCCTCATGGGGAAGCTCAGACATTAGTTTGACAGAAGGCAGTAGGAAGATTTTATAGCCGATCGTAGGCAGTGTATTGGCTAAGGATCTGCCCACTCTGCCTGCTGTCCATCACAAGGGAAGTGGACCTGATGGGCAACTAGTGTCTGTGAATCCCCATCAGGCCTCGCCTTCCAGATACAAAACTCCCAACCTGTGTTACAGTTGCAGGAGCGAGAATGAAGTGCAGTTGCATTGATTTTGGAGTATTCGTATGGCCACGCTAACCTCAGTGTCCCTCCAAAGGTGGTGCGTGCCCCAGATTCATGTATCTGTGTGGAGGCACAACAGAATTCTAAAGAGTGCTTTAGATACTTTTTATGAATTCCCCTAAATATATATTTTTTTTTTTTTTTGCTGTATGTTCTTTTATGTTCTAGTGATACCCACAGCCATTTTTGTATGGACACCATTAAACATGGAAAGGAGGGGGTCACAGGCAAAAAAATTAAAATGTGAAACAAAAATGTAAGTCTTCCCCACTGTAACTAAAATAAAAATTTTATATAATTATTTTTTTTTTTTTTCAAAATTTACCAAAAAAGTTTCAGAAAGACTGAGTTTCTATGAAGCGTGTGTTGGCTTCTCATCTTGTATTATGTTTTTATTTTTATTTTACAGAGAAGTTTTCTTGTTCCGAAGGTCCATTGCTTTTGCAATATGTTGAATTGAATTATGTTTCTCTTCATTTTCGTTGTGAGTCTTTAGGTTTTTGCAATAATCACAGTGTGTTTAACAAAGCTTTAAATGCAGGAAACCTGATCTAAGCATCTATTATTTTAGGAGAATAGGTACTGCATTACAGTGGTAACAGGTGCAGCAAGGAAATTGTCTAGGAAACCCGTACACTGAACTGTAGGGTGGAGCTTACCTTTCATGTACAACAAGCTGCATCAGTCTACTGTGTGCTGAATCTCCTTTTGACGTTTATTAATATTCTCCTTCTTTGGATTCCACACAAGCTCTGGTAAGACCGGCTATTTATTTATATATATATATAGCAGCCAGTTGCAATTTGTTGTTATCGCAGTTTTAGTGATTAGATAAATGAAAACAGGTTGTATGTGAGTTTCACTGTCTTTTTGATTTTTTAAAATGGAAGTCTGTGAACTAAATACAAATGTAGGGTACACCATAGAAAAGTATGTGTAGTTACATAATGGTACTTGCTTGCAATTTTTAGTAGACATTTGTGTACTATTTGTTTTTTTGTTTTGTATTTAAATGCATTGTTAACATTTTTTCTGTTATTATATGATGCTTTCATTATATTTTGGTGCACAGCAATAATTTTTTTAAGTTTTTGTTGTATTTCCTGGCCTTTACTTGTTTCTCATTGTATAGAATGCATTTAAATTATGCATTATAAGGTAAACATGTCCTAAGGGAAATATCTTCATCATTGTGGTCACCTCAATATATTTAACGTAAATCACAAGCCA
The DNA here is from genome assembly GCF_965119305.1 of Pelophylax lessonae. Classification (NCBI taxonomy): domain Eukaryota; kingdom Metazoa; phylum Chordata; class Amphibia; order Anura; family Ranidae; genus Pelophylax; species Pelophylax lessonae. Next base: position 501,958,403 of record NC_138768.1, read on the forward strand.
ACTAAAATTTAAAGTCAAGATCAAAGCAGCAGAATGTACTTTACTCTTTCAAGAGTTCACACATTTCAAAACTCAACGTGTTGCTTTTTGTCAGAGTGAGAACATTCCATATACATTGTTTAATAACCTCTAACTGATATTGAAATAAAGGTACTATCTGATTAAGTTATTATACTAGCAAAAATGTACTAATTCCATAATAGTCAAGGTTGGAAATGTTACTAAATAATGTATAATATAAGTGAATCATGCAGTAGATGAATGGTGGGTGGGGTATCCACTGTCCGTTTACACCCAACTACTCTACCGATCTGTTCTGCCTAGATGGAGGTGGATGGATCCCCATTGTTTTTTTTTCTAGTGGACCAGATCGAATTGGAGAAACACAAGTTCATTTACACCCACTGGTCCAGAGGGGTGAATAGACTGTCCAATCAGATCCACCTGAAAAACTGACAGGTGTACCTGATCAGACCGGTCATGTTGAAAGATCCTTTTTCTGAAGATGGAAGTCAATCTGTCAAATTCTTTTCATCCACATTCAAATGTTTAGGCTGCAAGGCCAAATCAATCATTAGAACAATATTTCTGCTGTTTCATCTGCCATCTCCAGAATTACTGTATTGAATACCTACCGGTAGCTGGATTTGCAAAAAGCAATTCCTAACATAGTATTTGATTTCTTAGAGCCTTTTTTAAAAATCATTTTGGCCTCATCATCAATCTTTTGTTACTAAACTTCCAGTGCATTTATCTTTGCAAATTATAAATACAAGATTGTCTACTTTACAAGAACTACTCCTTTACACCAAAACATCACATGAAGCCCCTGAATCCTATAAGAAAACCACCGGCAGGCACAAATGAGTCATTCCATTCTATTTGGTAGGTGATAGGGTCTGGTTATAGCTTTAAGTAATACTAAAGGTTTATTTGTTTTTACCTAAAATTAAAAAAGAGGTTTATACTTATGTGCTCTGTGAAATAGTATTGCACAGAGTGGCCCCTTTCCTCCTCTTCTGGGGTCCCCCCATAGCAAGCCACTGGGCTGTGTATGTCCATAGACACACACAGCATGGCTTGGCCCCACCCCCGCTCCCTCCTCACAAGATCTGACTTGACAGCAGCAGGAGCCAATGGATCCCGCTGCTGCCTCTGTGCCTGACAAACACAGCGGTAGGATTGATAAAGGACTCAGGCAAGTATTTAGGAAGGGGGTGGTGTGAACAGCGAGCGGAAGGTTTTTATACCTTAATGCAATTAACACATTAAGGTTAAAAAACCTTTGGCTATAGAACCACTTTAGATTACCTTCTCCAAAACTTGGATTTTAGCTAATTGGTTCTTAAGAAGTAATGACCCAAATTACATAGTTAGATAGTTACAAACACCTGTCGTCTACAAACCTAAGCTACCTACATCAGTGAAGATCCATTTAGAAACTATATAGAATGTATCCTTTTCATGGATTTTTAACTTTTTCCATCAAAAATTATAAGAAAAATTATTTCTGTGCGTTACTGCATGTTTAGCGCAGAATATTTCTGTGCATTACTGCACGTTTTTACACAATATATTTTTGTGCATTACTGCAGTATATTGTAGTGTTTCGGTGGAGTGTGTCTGTGTAGTGAGTACGCAGGTTAAAGTGCACCAAATAATATTTACATTGATTTAAGTGCATCCACGTACATATTTCCACATGTTTATTACATTTTGTTAATTAGCACCTACCATCATGTCTTGGAGGCCAACAAGGAGAGGCAGATGTTCCCCATGGCACTGTGAGGGGGCCAGCAGCGTATGTGTCCACAGGCAAAGGTGGATGTGGTAATTCCTCAAGCAGGACATCATTTCCTCTGTTTAGTGATGTTGCCCATGCTATCCAGCCACACCATGCAGAGGAGATAGTGGACTGGCTTACTAAACCATCCCCATCCTCCTCATCCTCCATCACCCAAGCAGAGACTAGTGCGCAATCCACTGCAGCTGCCAGAGTGGCTAAATCTGCCTCCTTGTCCACAGCTATTCCTGCCATAGCCCCAGCATCAGGCATGGAGGAGTTATCTGAACACAGCATCAGCCACTTGCCCCTTGACAATGCACAACCATTACTTGATTCAGATGTTGGTCCTGAGGTTGAGGAAGGTAGGAACATGAGCCTACAGAAAGGGGAAAACACTGGTACATCAATTGGCAGTCACGTTCTCCCAGTCGCAGGGTATTGCCAAGTTGTCTTCAGCGACCAATTTTACACCTGTTACTTCTATCCAAAATCTGCGGAAGAGAATTTATCCAAAAAATCTCTAATCTTGTTCCCAGTGCACTGCATTGTGGCCTCATCATACAGACTGGCTCCCAAAGCCATTGTTTTTTTACAAAATAAAGAACGTTTGCTTTTTCATTTTTATTGTTATTTCTCATTTTGATGCTTTCACTTTTAGCATCAGTAAATCACTTCTAATTTAAAAATTAGGTTTTTTTACAAACTTTTTTTCATTGATACATATAATGGCTGCGTGTTGAGTTATTTTGAGGCTACAGCTAATTTACACTGTTATACAAGCTGTACACTCACTACTTTACATTGTAGCAAAGTGTAATTTCTTCAGTGTTGTCACATGAAAAGATATAAAATATTCACAAAAATGTGAGGGGTGTACTCACTTTTGTGAGATACTGTATATACAATATATATAAAGAATATATGCATTTTAGATAGCTCGATATATATATTTATACAGTATATATTTTTTTTCTATTGGTTGAACTAGATGGACTTGTATCTTTTTTCAGCCAGACTGTCTCTATGTTACTATATAACTATATATACAAAAAGAGTCGCGCTAAATTATAATGGTGTGTTCTCTCATATATGGACCTCCCAAGCCTCAAATTGAATGACAAGAAAGAACACAATAGACACTTGATGGCATCAGCAATGAATCAAAGAGAGATATATATAAAATCCACTCTAAGTTCAAAAGAACAGTAACAGTTCATAGAGGTGATGCGATGTAAAGATATCCACCCTGGTGTGTGTTAGGATGACACAAAAACACTCCGTGAAACCCTCCACCACATGAAGCCTCTTACCAGAGGATGGAAGGAATTAAGCAGTGAGTAGTTAGAGGACTACTACCACCTGTATCCAGCAAAAAAGCTCCGGTAGACTTCTGATATAATCCGCCACAAGGGAAAAGACCACCAAGGTAGATATCCAAATCAACTGGAATGGGCTGAATCAACTTTCACCAAGTGTATAACATAGGATACAAAACGAAACAAGCCCATAGCATAATACTGTTTGAAACTCAATTTATTAAAAAAGAAATGCACTCACCCACAGGTGAACAATAAGAGCCTGTAGCATGATAGATGACACCAAGGAGCAGGGCAGGCACTTCCAGTATTCGGGTGTGACGTGAGACGTGGATACGGCACCTCCTGAAGCTTTTCGTCCATAGACGTTATCAAGGGGGCGTAACCATCGTCTTGTCACACCTCATTAATATGTAACTGATCAAGAATGGGGAATAGGTTACAGCTGTAACTTCCTGTCGTGACCACCCGCCCAGGAAGTGACGCTGGCGCCTCATAGCTGAGGCACAAACACTCCACAAAACCGGAACTGGCATGTTACTGAGACCTCCGGCATGATGACCCGCTCCGGAAGTGACACCAGCGCCTCACAGCTGAAGCGCAAACAATGCCAGACCCGGAAGTGTGGACGATAATAAACCATAGACCGCCCGGCCTGGTGTTTCACACGGTTCTAACACAGAACCAGACCTCGCGTCACATATCCAAACGGTCGCAAGGAGACAAGTTTAAAAAACTGGCCAATATGGAATTAAAACAATTTATAACAATAAAACTAAATTTATAAATATATTACGACACGCCCGAAATGCGGAGTCCCACTGCAAATTGGTGTAATCTGGCAAACATGGCAATACAAAAATACATGCTAACACAGAAAAATTGTATATATCACATTAAATATTATAATAAAATATCTATGACATCATAAAGGAGATAATACACAATATACTCATCATAAAAGGCTCAAATATAGGCAATTAATCGTTAAAAAGATAAAAGGATGAAGCAAAGTAGAATAAAATGGAAAAAAATAGACAGCAGGAATAAATAGGGTATAAAGCTTATAGTAACCATGAGAGCATATGTGAGAAGAAGGGACCATGTATGTAAGCCAAATCAACTATTGTTGATGAAGGCATTGACATCCCACTCTATGTTGAGACCAAACGGCCTATAAGCCTTGAGCAAGTAGATCCACTTGGTCTCAAGTCTAGAGACTTCTCTCCTAACATGGCAACCCCTCCAATGTGGCTGTAGCACATCTATAATCATAAATGAGGTACCCCCAGGGTCCTTGGCATGTTTCTGATCAAAATGTTTTGACAGCGAATGTTTCGGAAACCCTTTTCTAATGTTAGCCACATGTTCATTCATCCATACCTGAAAGGGGCGGATGGTGCAGCCTACATAATGTAGTCCACAAGAACATGTGACGAGGTACACCACATTCTTGGTGCTACAGGTGGCAAAATGTTCTATTTCATATGATTTGCCAGTAACATTAGAAGAAAAGCTAGTGTATTTCCTACCCTTAAGGATGTTGAGTTTGCAAATAGAGCAACGCCTACAAGGGTAGGAACCCTTCATCTGAAAAAACGGAGTGGGCTTACGGGGGGGGGATCAACAATGTTAGGAGCGATGGAAAGTCTTAAAGGGGGCAAGCCCTTATAAGTAACCGCAGGGGTCTCCGGCAAAAGAGGCCGCAAAATCCTGTCGCTCCTAAGAACACCCCAGTGTTTCCTCAAAAGTTTCTTCACCAAAAAATGCTGTGAAGAATAATTGGTTAAAAATGTAAACTTAGGAGGGGCCCTAGGTCTCTTAGGGGGTTCATCGAGGACCACCGGCCTAGAGGAAGGGTTCAAAATGTGTTCCCGATCCAAGGAACCCACTTCTGTGGCGATGGAGTCCAATTCTTCCAAACTGTAACCTCTGGAAGAAAAACGTGTTTTCAAAAGCTCCACCTCACTCCAATAGTCTTCCAATCTGGAACAGTTCCTCCTAATACGCCTAAACCCTCCACCACATGAAGCCTCTTACCAGAGGATGGAAGGAATTAAGCAGTGAGTAGATAGAGGACTACTACCACCTGTATCCAGCAAAACAGCTCCGGTAGACTTCTGATATAATCCGCCACAAGGGAAAAGACCACCAAGGTAGATACCCAAATCAACTGGAATGGGCTGCCATCAAGTGTCTATTGTGTTCTTTCTCATCATTCAATTTGAGGCTTGGGAGGTCCATATATGAGAGAACACACCATTGTAATTTAGCGTGACTCTTTTTGTATATATTGCTTTTACATTCCAGGTGTTTCGAGTTCGCTGCTTTTTAAAGGCGCAGGTTCATTTTATTACATACTATATAACTATACCTAGCTATGCCTCTGAGACAAAGTAACTTGAGATAACAGTGGTGTTATATAGATGTCCAAACCAGCATTTAGTATAATAGAATCAGAAAATAATGAGAATACTTCAGCTGATTTCACAGGTACATGGAGCACATACTATAAGATGCCAAGGGATTTTTATCTCCCCAGTGTAGATACAGAGTAAATAGCAAGCATGAAGTCACCAGGACATTCTCTAACAGACCAACCAGTTGAAGCTTGGTTTTCTTGCAATACTTGAGATGTATAGTATAAGGTGACCAGATTTTTAAAATGAAATCCGGGGACATATTTTTTCTTTATTGGAAAATGGTACACTATTTTATAAGCTCATTTTCCTCATTTCCTCAATTAATGTATGCAATGTACTGTATTTGGTATGTGTTTATGGAATAATTGTATGATATAAAAATTATTTCTCACATTTCGTCCATGAGATAAAAAAAGATACTTCGAATTTTTTGGGATATCATATGACTACCAAATGTTAAGATAGGGAAAAAACTTTTCAATGTATATTTTGGAATTTCTTCTTACCAAAGAAGCGCAGAGGTGCATTATGTAAAGAGTTCAGGGATGCGCGATGTACAGAGTGCAGAGTTCAGTGGTGCACAACGCTAAAGAGTGCAGAGTTCTGTAATGTTCTGGTACCTTTGGTACCCTAATTCCACTTTTTCTAAGTGTATGCGCCCCACCATTCTCTTTTGGTAAGGTGCGCATACACCTTTAAGACCGATGCTGTCATCACTGAGCGCCGCTGGAGCGGCTATTTCAACCTCCGGCGGTCTCACTCACATGTTCGTTCAACGCCGCATAATCTGCCTTGAAGCTCTCATGCTTGCAAGCATACCTCGCTATCGGAACCACGCTGCTGATCCCTGTATCCCGTTACCGGATCATCCGCTCTTGCCGAACCTCTCCTCTACTACATTGCTACTAGTGATAAGTACCCCACAGGGGAAACCTCTGTAACCTTCATACTAAAGCTTACACTATCTAGCTCTGCATACTAAGGACATTTACTACATCTGCATTAACTAAGATTGCTAGCTCTTGAGCCTAATACCATCTGCTCTTGCACTGGGTTGGTCTATCCTGTATGTTCACCTGCTACTCTATCATCTGCTACCATACATGATTGTTAAACCTATCTGCATCCCATCTGCTACTATCTTACTTTCAAGAACATTCCTTTCAAGTGTCTGTCATCTACCATCTCTACCCAACCTGTCTCTTCAGCCTATCATCACTATATTACTATACATATAAGTCACTCTAGGAACATCTTATTGAGTGTGTGTATTTACTTGCTGAATTGAGACTATCCACACATGATGAGTCTTGGGAGTTGGGATTGGTGTCTCAGCGTTTCTCTACATGACTACTGAAGTGGAATATTTCTGCAGCTGTAAATCCACATTATACATAAAACGCAGGAGCGTTACAGATTGAACGAACCTCAAATGGATTCAGCAGAAATAACCACTCAGGTGACACAATTAAAACAGCAAGTAACTGCGTTAATACACGCACTTGCTGAATTAAGAGAAGAAAATCAGGCTCTGACGCAGCAGGTAACCAGACTGACACAACTTACCACTGCTCAGTCCCCTGAACCCAAAATAAATCCTCCTTTGGTATTTACAGGCGATCGCAAAAAATTTGGCGAATTTAAAAACGCATGTGAGTTACTTTTCTTGCTAAAACCCCGTACCTACCTTACTGATCACATTAAGGTTTGTACTATTATTTCTTACCTAACAGGCGATCCTCGGGCCTGGGCAGACTCTCTTTTGAGAAAAATGATCAGCTTCTCAAATCCTATGCCTTATTTCTAGCAGAACTTACTAGCCTATATGATGATCCCAATAGGCAGAGTACTGCCGATCTTCAATTAAGGTCCTTGAAACAAGGTAGGAGACCTGTGGAAGACTTTGTCGCAGAATTCAAGAGATGGACCCTTGATTCAGAATGGAATGATGCATCTCTGAAAACTCAATTTAGGCTTGGCCTATCAGAGGCCGTTAAAGACGAGCTCGCCCGAGCGGATCTGCCAAAAACCCTGGATGCATTGATACAACTCAGTATCACCATAGATAGAAGACTACGAGAAAGAAAGGCTGAAAAAATGGGAATGCCATTATCCAGTTCTTCTCGGATTTCGGCTGATGACCCCACTCCTATGGAGGTAGGAACCATACGCCCACCTCTATCAACTATGGAAAGAGCCAGAAGACGATCTGGTAATCTCTGCTTGTACTGTGCATCCCCGGATCACAAGATAAACGTCTGTCCCCTAGTCTACAAAAAGAAGGGTGAGTGTTCACATGTCCTCCTAGGGGGATTGACAACTTCAATTACTAACCCTTTTTGTTTGCTTAAAATTACAGTGGGACCAGAACAGGATTACTACTAAGGCCATGATTGACACAGGATCTTGTGGAAATTATATTGACATACGTTTTGCTGCTTTAAATAAAGTCCCTATTATTTCTAAACCTAAACCTGTCTCAGTGAGTCTTATTAACGGTGTTCCTTTATCCTCTGGTCCGATCACTGATCAGACACAGGCACTCCTAGTCACTACTAACGGGTCTCATATGGAGACCACTACCTTCGATCTAATACCTTCACCCCACTTTCCCATTGTTTTGGGACTTCCCTGGTTACACACATCAACCAACCATAGATTGGAAGGAAGGGACCCTGGCCTTCCTCTCTTGCTATTGCGAGGGTACGTGTAACCTCCCGTCTTCAGGGAAGATCCTGTCTGTGGTGACAGATGAGATTGCACTACTATGTTATCAGGATCTCTCTGAGGTTTTTCTTGAGAAAAATGCTCAAGCACTACCTCCCCATCGAGACTATGATTGTAGTATTGATCTACTCCCAAATAGCAAATTGCCGTTCGGTCATGTTTATCCTCTTTCACAGGATGAACTTTCCCATCTCAAAGAATATTTGGATGAGAATTTGAAAAAAGGTTTTATTAGACCTTCCACTTCTTCCACAGCAGCAGGACTCTTTTATGTCCGCAATAAGGACGCAAGTCTCAGGCCTATCATCGACTATAGGCAATTGAATGCTATTACAATAAAAGATCGCTATCCTCTACCGCTTATCCCTGAGCTCATTGAGCAGGTGCGTGGAGCTACCTATTTTTCAAAATTGGACCTGAAAGGGGCATACAATCTCATTCGAATCCGTGATGGACACGAGTGGAAGACTGCATTCAGAACCAGATACGGATTGTTCGAATATCTTGTAATGCCATTCGGGCTATGCAACGCCCCTGCAGCCTTTCAACGATTTATAAACAATATTTTCAGAGACTTACTAGATGTCTGTGTTGTGGTATATCTGGACGATATACTTATATATTCACGATCCTTGTCTGAACACATAAGACATGTAAGACTAGTATTATCGAGATTGCTTGCACACAACCTATACGTGAAACTGAAAAAATGCTTGTTTCATAAAGAAGAGGTACTGTTTCTAGGCTACATCATATCCAAAACAGGAATCAAGATGGACATGAGTAAGATATCCTGCATTCAGGATTGGCCTACACCAACCACCCGCAAGGCGCTACAGCGATTCCTTGGATTTTCTAATTTCTACAGGAAATTCATCAGGAACTTCTCTGCCATTGTGAGACCCCTCACACAGCTCACTAGCATTAAGAGACCATTCAAATGGTCAGATGAAGCAAATAAAGCTTTTCACCTGTTAAAGACAAGGTTTACTTCTGCTCCCATACTACGCCATACAGACCCATCCCTCCAATACATTCTGGAAGTAGATGCGTCAAACATGGCAGTAGGAGCAATACTCTCCCAACGACCAACTAACACTTCACCACTCCATCCAGTCGCCTTCTTTTCTAAATCCTTAAGCAGTCCAGAGGTAAATTACCCCGTGGGTGAAAAGGAACTGCTTGCTATAAAATTGGCTCTGGAGAATTGGCGACATCTACTCGAAGGCACCCGATTACCAATACTTATATACACGGACCATAAAAATCTTCAATATCTTCAGACTAACAAAACTCTCTCTCACCGACAGGTACGATGGTCACTATTCTTTCTAAGGTTTAACTTCCTAGTGACCTACACACCTGCAGATAAGAACAAAAAGGCGGATGCACTATCACGACTAACTAAAGAAAACTACTTCTAAATCCCTTCCGTTCCTATAATACCTTACAAGCGTATTATTGGAGTTGTCCGTTCTTTGAAGGAAGAGGTTTTGCATGATATAAGTTTGGATTCACCCCCACCACAACTAAATACCGACGCAGAAGGCTTCCTCTACTACAACGACAAACTTTACATACCACCTACCATGCGCACCAAGATCTTGGAATTATCGCATGATGTGCCTATGGCAGGACATATGGGTATGACAAAGACTCTTAATCTGATTACCAGACAATTCTGGTGGCCTGACATGAAAACATCTATACAAAAATTCGTCTCTTCATGCAATGTCTGTGCCAGGTCCAAAATTGACACTACGAGACCATCCGGTCTACTATGCAGTCTACCAATACCCCAAACTCCATGGGAAGTTGTGTCCTTGGACTTTATAGTAGAACTACCTCCTTCCAAAGGATTTAATACCATCTTGGTGTCAGCGGACCATCTGACAAAGATGGCACATTTCATTGCTATTCGCAGACTACCTTCGTCCAAACAAACGGCAGAACTCCTGATGAAACATGTCTTTAAGTTACATGGTATCCTAAAAACTCTTCTGTCTGACCGTGGATCACAATTTATTTCCAAGTTCTGGCAAGAACTATGTCACATACTACGAATTGAGCGGAAGCTCACTTCTCCTTACCATCCGCAGACCAACGGACAGACTGAAAGAGTCAACCAATGCATCGAGCAATATTTACGTTGTTACACTTCTTACCAACAGGATGATTGGGTGGATCTTCTCCCTCTGGCAGAATTTGCCTACAACAACGCAACCCACAGTACGACCAAGCAGAGTCCGTTCTACTTGAACTATGGGTTTCATCCCTCTATTCTTCCACCACGCATCCTTCCTTCAAATAACCCAGTAGCCTCAGACTATCTTACCCAAATAAAGGACTCTCTGGGTTTGCTTAATACTACCATTGCACACGCTCATAGTCAACAAAAGAAGTACTATGATCTTCGCAGAAGACCTTCTCCTCAGTATGCTATTGGGGACCTCGTTTGGCTCTCAACAAAAAATTTAAGACTGAAAATCCCTAGCAAAAAGCTTGGACCTCTCTTCTTGGGACCTTTCCCAATCAAGAAACTTATTGGAAAAGCTGCAGTACAGCTTACATTGCCAATAGACCTCAAAATACATCCCATTTTCCATGTGTCGCTACTGAAGCCCCATGTTCCTGACCAAGGAATAAGGCCTACTATCCCACTTCCTCCTCCTGTACAAGTTGAAGGTGGAGAAGAATATGAGATAAAAGAGATTCTGGATTCTCGTATCCACAGAAGAAAACTTCAATACTTAGTTCGATGGAAGAACTATGGGCCCCAAGACGACACCTGGCTAAACACCTCTGACATACATGCCCCTAGATTAATCCGCAACTTTCATGCGAAGTACCCAGACAAACCAGCTCCAGAGGCCTTCAGGAACCGGCCTTAAGGGGGGGGGTACTGTAATGTTCTGGTACCTTTGGTACACTAATTCCACTTTTCCTAAGTGTATGCGCCCCACCATTCTCTTTTGGTAAGGTGCGCATACACCTTTAAGACCGATGCTGTCATCACTGAGCGCCGATGGAGCGGCTATTTCAACCTCCGGCGGTCTCACTCACATGTTCGTTCAACGCCGCATAATCTGCCTTGAAGCTCTCATGCTTGCAAGCATACCTCGCTATCGGAACCACGCTGCTGATCCCTGTATCCCGTTACCGGATCATCCGCTCTTGCCGAACCTCTCCTCTACTACATTGCTACTAGTGATAAGTACCCCACAGGGGAAACCTCTGTAACCTTCATACTAAAGCTTACACTATCTAGCTCTGCATACTAAGGACATTTACTACATCTGCATTAACTAAGATTGCTAGCTCTTGAGCCTAATACCATCTGCTCTTGCACTGGGTTGGTCTATCCTGCATGTTCACCTGCTACTCTATCATCTGCTACCATACATGATTGTTAAACCTATCTGCATCCCATCTGCTACTATCTTACTTTCAAGAACATTCCTTTCAAGTGTCTGTCATCTACCATCTCTACCCAACCTGTCTCTTCAGCCTATCATCACTATATTACTATACATATAAGTCACTCTAGGAACATCTTATTGAGTGTGTGTATTTACTTGCTGAATTGAGACTATCCACACATGATGAGTCTTGGGAGTTGGGATTGGTGTCTCAGCGTTTCTCTACATGACTACTGAAGTGGAATATTTCTGCAGCTGTAAATCCACATTATACATAAAACGCAGGAGCGTTACAAGTTCAGGGTTGCACAACATTACAGAGTGTGCAGAGTTCAGGGGTGCGCTATGTACAGAGTTCAGGCGTGCGCAACATTAAAAAGTGCAGCGTTTAAGGGTGCTCAATATACAGAGTTCAGGAGTGTGCTACGAACAAAGTGCAGGGTTCAATAGTGCGCTACGTATACAGTGCAGAGATCAGGTGAATGCTGCTCTAGATGAGTGACTGACTCTCACACGTTGTGAACAGGAACCCAGGGTGCTGCACAGCTCATCTGTGAGATTCAGAGACATGCAAAAACCCAGGATATTGCTGCACTCCTTGGTAACTTTATTAAAGTATTAAAATCACATCACAGGTATGACAGTAGCACAAAAGGTAACGTGTTTCGTGCTAAAGTCAGCGCTTACTCAAACCTGAGGTTTGAGTAAGTGCTGACTTTAGCACGAAACGCCTTACCTTTTGTGTTCCTGTCATACCTGTGATGTGATTTTAATACTTTAATAAAGTTACCAAGGAGTGCAGCAACATTTCGGATTTTTGCATGTCTCTGAATTAGGAGTGTGCTACGTACACAGTGCAGAGATCAGGAATGCACTACTTACACAGTCCAGAGATCAGGAGTGGGCTACGTACACAGTGCAGAAATCTGGAGTGTGCTATGTAAAAAGTTGCAGAGATTGGGAGTGCGCTATGTACACAGTGAAGAGATCAGGAGTGTGCTACACACAGAGATCAGGATCACGCTATGTACACTGTGCAGGGTTCAGGAGCACGCTATGTACAGAGTGTAGCATTCAGGCATGCACTACATAGAGAGCAGAGTTTTGAATTAGCTGATTCTCTTGAAAAGATTGCATTTGGTGATGGTACTAACCACCAAACTAAATATGGGATATAATTTACACTAACATGAGAAGAGAGAGATAGTTCAGAGAGAAAGTTCACATTACTTTTATTGAGATTCAGAGCTCTTGCACACAGGTGGCTGAACCCATTCAATGTAATTGCAGCCCAGGTGCAGTGTTCAGCACGTCACTGACATAAATAGTTGTACGCTGCTGTTCTCATGTTTGTGATCACTGTATAGAGTAGCACACAACTATTCATGTCAGTGAAGGGCTGTACATTGCACCTAGGCTGCAATTATCCTGAATGGGCTCAGCCACCTGTGTGCAAGAGCCCTGGCTTGATGGCCTGGATAGAGGGAGGGATAGTTGGATGGATGGAGGGAGGGATGGTTGGATGGAGGGAGGGAGGGATGGATGGAGGGAGGGAGGGAGGGAGGGAGGGAGGGAGGGAGGGAGGGAGGAAGGGAGGGAGGAATAGATGGATTGGGGGGAATGATAGATGGATGGATTGAGCAAGAGATGGTCAGAGGGAGGAATGGATGGATGGAGGGAGGGATGGTTAGATGGATTAATGAGAGAGGGATGGTTGGAGGGATAGATGGATGGAGGGATGGATAGCAGGATGGAGGGAGGGATGGTTGGATGATGGAGGGATGGTTGGATGGATGGAGGGATGGAAGGTGGGAGGGATGGAGGGACAGAGGGAGGGATGGTTGGATAGAGTGAGGGACGTATAGCAGGATGGAGGGAGGGAGGGATGGTTCGATGATAGAGGGAGGGATGGTTGGATGGATGAAGGGATAGTTGAGGGAGGGATGGATGGAGGGAGGAGGACAGAAAGGGATGGAGGCAGGGATGGATGGAAGGAGGGATGGATGGAAGGAGGGATGGATGGAAGGAGGGAAAGAGGGATGGATGGAAAGAGGTATCGAAGGAGGGATGGAGGGAGGGAGGAATGGATGGATAGGGGGAGGGATGGATAGAGGGAGGGAGGAAAAGAGGTATGGATGGATTGAGGGAGGGACGGATGGATGGAAGGAGGAATGGATGAATGAAGAGAGGGATGGATGGAGGGAGGGAAGGAAGGAGGGATAGAACATACAGACATCCTGTCCTGGTGCTGCTCTTCTAACTCAGTATCACACACTGTGAAAACAGCCCCTGCTCTCTTATTGCTGGCAGAAGCTGTTTCTTTAGACTAACGGACTCACTGCAGAGGCTGAGAAATGATCCGTCTGGATCTTGTAATCTATTCTCCATAGCAGGCTGTGTTCTCTCCACTCCTCTCCTGTCCCCTCCTATCGATCTTCCGGCACCTTCTGCTGATATAGCTTAGGTTAGAAGTCAAATCAGGCGGGCTGAGGAAGGGGGCGGGTACAATGCTTTCACATTGGCTGAGGAAGCAGAGGAGAGGTTGTAAATCAATCCACCTCTCAAAGCAGGCTGCCGGGAAAAAAAGAGTTCCCAGCCTTCTGGCATCAATAGAGGATGTGCAGATGCAAAAAAAAAAAAAAAATTATGACATATGCAAGTAGTGGTATCTGAATTTTGGGGGTGCTATGAGGGTGCTTAAAGAGTTTTTGAGGGTGCTTAAGCACTTCCAAGCACCCACCTGGCGCAGTCCCTGCCGGGGGGCAAAACCGGGGACAGACTTGGTCTGGAGACAGTGTCCTCAGAGACCGGGGACGTCTGTTCACCCTAGTATAGTAGTGGGTATAATAATTTATAAACATAAAAATATATTCAGCGCTGGACCTATAACACCATATAAATGGACTAGCAGCTGAACACTCAAGGGCAATCCAAACAAACACCTCCTGAAATGTGTTATACAATAGTGCAGCGTAATCCTAATAATGCATCATTAATTATATATTAACATGCTCCAGAAAGAAAGTCCCAAGAACTCAGGTGTCAGTGTAGAAAAGGAAGAGATGACAGTCCCAGTGGTCAATAATCCTAGAGCAGATATCAATTCTGTGACAATCAGAACGGGTGCTCAAAAGATCCCACCACCTATCACTCTCTGCCTCTCACCTTATCCTTGTGACCCTACAGGATATCCACAGGAATCAGTGTGAACCACCTCCACTCCTTCTCTCCTTAAATCACAGTATGCCAGATGTATACACTTCAGATCCTCCTTAATACCTGGAGACCTCAATATGCATAGATGGATCCTCCAAGAAGTATCCCCGTGGTGTATATAAGAGAGAAAACAATCTTTCTGGAGCATGTTAATATATAATTTATGATGCATCATTAGGATTGCGCTGCACTATTGTATAACGTATAATAATTTATAACAGAGTTTGGCCATATTTGAACACCAAAACAAGCAAACTTTATAGGGAAGGCCTACAAATGTAGCTTCAATAATCAACACCTCTCTGTCTTTCTTGCATTTTTAGGCCTCTTACACATGACTGTAAAGAACAGTTTATGAACGTACAGTATTAATTACATCTGCTGTTCTGGCACCCGGGAGCCACAGCTGTTGCTAATTTTTGCCCATAGAAATACATTACAGAAAATGCCATGCATGCCTAACTGCCGGCTCAGGCATATACTTGCACATGTGTATGGGAGTATTTTGCCAAACATAAAATTGAACATTTTGAAAAATACACCCATACACATGCACGAGTATGGCAGTAATGTGTAGACGAATGCAGAACGGAAATATTTGTTTAGTTTTGTTGATTAGTTTCGGAATTCATTTAGTTTAATTTCATTTGGTTTCGTTTATACATTTTCTAACGAAAACGGATTGGTTGAAAAATTATCATCCGATTCAAATTCTGTTTGATGAATAACTGGCTGTAGAGGAGCGGGTCAGGAAGCCGGCCGCCACATCCTTTACAACCAAAGCATCATCAGCTTTCAGAAAAATGCAGAAAAAAAGAATGGCACCCCCCCCCCCCAATCCATATCAGGCCCTTCAGCCTGGTATAGATTTTAAGGGTAACCCCATGTAAAAATAAACGGCGTTGGGTCCCCCACCAAAATCCATATTAGGCCCTTATCAGAGCATGCAGCCTGGCAGGCCCGGAAAGGATGGGGGGGTGTGCATGCGCCCCCCCTCCTAAACCATACCAGGCCAAATGCCCTTAACATGGGCGGATGCTTTGGGACAGGGGGGCCGGAGCCTTAGCTTTCTTGGCAAACCCTTTAGTTATTTAAAAACTGTCAGATGGTGGAGCTGGCAGACTTCGGGAGCCTTCTTTGGGACCAGAGGTTTTTTTCTTTATTGGGATAGTGGTGGCGGCGGGTGGCATGATTGACGATAAATCTACACTGGGGACCTTTATTTTTGATTTTTTAACAAAGGACTTGTCAAAAACTTGTGCTATGTATTTATTCACTTTTTACACTTTTTTGGGGAACCTCATACTCATTCACTTGGGTGGGGGCCGGGATCTGGGGACCACCATGTTAAAGGGAGCTTCAAAATTTGGATAAATAAATCAAATAAAGGCCTCTCGAAACGAGTATATCAAACTGCCCCCCTTCCCCCCTCAAAGCTGAGAGAGATGGAGCATGCGCATCTGCATGTTTTGTAAAAAAACAGCCACTGTCCATCGCTCCTAGGGTTCTCACATTTTGTTCTATGGAAAACAAAACTGGATGGGGGTGGTTTAGGAACTGGTTTAGCCTGTCAAATATTTTTCATAATGCTTGTGAGCATAATAAAACACAGCCGGGTCTTCATCGATTAACATTTTAATTAGTGATCGACCGATTATCGGCACCACCGATATATCAGGGGCCAATCTGCATTTTCCCCGATATATCGGAATCGCCCCCTGAGGTAACCGATATTGCCGATATTTCGGGAAAGTGCTGTACTGGAGTGATGCCTGCAGCTAGAGGCATCACCTCGGTACCGGCGCCCATAGCCGACAGTCGGCTGTCTTGTAAAGACAACCGATGTGGCTGAGAAGCCGCTCGGCTGTCATTACAAGGAGCGGGAGGGGACGTCCCCGTCCCATCGGGAGACCCGGGCATCCTACCTGCACGGGCGCCGAAGACCCGATCAAAGCCGCATTCGGCTCTGATCGGGTCTCCATGTAAAATACCCAGAAGGGATGTCATGACATCGCTTCCGGGTACTCGGCACCAAATTAAAAAAACTGACAGCATTCAGAACAGCCAAACCTGGCGTTTTGAATGCTTTTCAGTGCCGAAAAGGGGTTTGGGGTCTTTTTGACCCCCAGATCCCTTCATGAGGAGTACCTGTGAAAAAAAACATGTCCGAAAATTTTAGCCGATACCGATATCCGATGACCAAAATATCGGCATTAAAAAAAACATATCGGTCGATCACTACTTTTAATGCCCAATATTGGTTCTTCCATCTAGGAACTAAGGTAGCTTAGTTTAAAGGCACTAGAATTTTGTTTCTGGCGCAAAGCTTTTTTAAAAGTAATTTAAAAAAGTTAAAGTTAAACAAAATGTTAAGAAATTAAAACGAATTACCTGTTGCCATCTGCATAACACATATATGTGCGGCAGCAAAAGAGTGGACTTTAACGTCTACATGCCACGTTATGAGTCACTAGGTGGCCTATGTGCCCGTGCTGAGAGCACACTTACTGTACGTTCCCAGCACAGAGACCGAGCTGTCAAAGGCAGCTCTTGGTCCCCACTAATGATTGGTAGCCAGCCTGACTGGTTCTTGGTCATGTGACCACCGTAACAGCCAATCACAGTGGTCACGTGATCACCAAATCTTCCCGCCCCCTGGGGGTTCATCACATTTTAAGGAGATGCTGGGGTGGGGTAGAAGGTGTTAAAAATAAACATATTAACACTTTACACATAACAGTAACATATAAATGAAGGTTACAGCATTAGTTTTCTCTAAACAAAGACAGGGCAGATGTCTATAAAACCCAAGCACTCACTCAGTTAGGAACCATAGGCGTGTCACTGTCCTCAAGTGGGGAAACTCCAGAAAACTGCCAACAGAGAAAAAAGGAGGCACAAATGCCTAGTGCAATACCTTTGGACACCTTTACAAAATTTTATTAAGAAGCCAAATACATATTTACAAAACATAGAGAATAAAATTGCATATCTCATATCAACTCCTATGTAGAGTAGGACACATCTTTATGCTTGGACTACTATGTGGAGGAGGACACGTCCCTGTGCTTGGACTGTTAACGTGTTTCGGGAGACAAGCTACCTTCCTCAGAGCAGGACTGGACGTTGACAGCTTAGTCCTGTAGTTTACATTTGGAGAGCCTCTTTCCGATACCAAACAATGGGCCTCTGCTGTCAGATTAACAGCCACTCTGTGCTTTGAATATCAGGAGTGCACAATCACACTGTGGATGAGAAGGATCTTGGTGTTCAATGTCAAGGTACAGTTTCTGAAGCTAGCAAAACACTTTCTTGTATTAAACTATTTTTGCTGACAGTTTAAAAATTGGCCAAAATGACCGTTTTCATTGCAAACATCAATACTGAAGTTACAAACACATAGCTAATGCTATTATCAATGTTTAAGGTATAATAAAAGGCAAAAACAAATATTTCTCCATTTACATGAAGGTCAGATCATGTAACCCAGCAGTTTTGTCATTTATGTCCAATTGGAAAGATTCCTCTTCAATTTGAGTTCCATAGCCACCAGAGAAAGTGAGGGGAAATCCCAGTTAGCCACCAGGATCACCCAACTAGATTTCTCTTCTATTCCTGTTCTGTATTTTATCTTATGCCCCATACACACGTGCAGATTATCTGCAGACTTTTGTCTGCAGACTTACCAAAACCATATAATATGAGGTCAAACCTCAACACTTTCAATTTGTATGCAATACGGCAGGCCCTTGCACTACATAGAAAAGGTAAGTCTGCAGACAAAAGTCTGTAGATAATCTGCACGTGTGTATGGGGCATTACTCTTGGTGATAATGCTAAACAGGCCAAATAGAGGGTGAATGTCATGGTCTGGAGTCAGGCTCGGAGGCCAATAGCTTTAGCAGTGGAGCAGCACCCAATGACAAACAGGACAGGTATACACGCAGCAAAAAATAGGAAAACTGCGCTATGGATAACCAATGCCTATGAGTGCTGCTGTTCAAAAAAATCTTACGATGTAGTATAAATTAAAAGGTGGTACACAGTGCAAAAATAGGGTCTATTTACAAAATACTAATGTGAAAATGGTATAAAAACCCTTATCTGCTGATATTACATAAATATTCAATGTAGTGAAAACTTGCATAGAATATTCAAAAAGTGCAAAATAGTGCTGTTGTGACAAATCTGCATAAATACAAAACAGTGCTAATTCACCATAATAAATAAATACATATATGAGTTAATATTAAGAAAAAATTGGATAAATTAATTAAATTAATTAGTTAATATGTGCACGTCTAATCCTGTTCCTTAAAAGTCCCAAAACAGTCCAATATAAGCAAGTATCCAGTGAAGGAAAAGTGCAATGTGCTCTGTGTTCTTCACTAAAACAAATCAGTGTCAGTCCGTGCCAATGAAGTGCAAAAACGTGCTATTCCACTCCCTTTTGGTGGTCCACTTACCAGACTGCCAGGACCCCATAGCAATACTGCATGTGGGTCAATGTGCTAGAGTCCGATTTGGAGTGGGTTTTTTTAAAATTCCATATGAGATGGGATATCCTTATGGACCTCTCTTTGTATCTGGTCTCCCCAGTTGGGCGGGTGTTTAAAAACCATAGAAAGAGAAAGACGCTCTCATAGTGTAGTATATCAAAAACACGCTATTTATTCAAGTAAAACACAAGATGTACACTCACAAAATTCCAAGTAATAGATCGCGATAGAATATAATGCACACTTCCTGCTGGCCAAGCAGATGTTGTTTGTCCAAGAACATTACCAATTCTGGACTGGAAGGATTTGCCCCTTTAAAGTGGAGTTCCACTCAAAAGTGGTCCTGACCCCACTGACATGCCACATTTGGCATGTAATTTTTTTTTTGAGGGGAGCGGGTACCTAATTTTGACAGGTACCTGCTCCCGCTTCCGTTCGGGCCGCCTAGGTGGCTCTGGCCGAAGTTCTCCTCTCCCCCTCCCTCCCTGCAATCTTCTGGGAGACGCCACAGGATGCGCATGCGCAGTGCGCACCTGGCTGTGAAGCCGCAAGCTGTCACAGCCGGGTGCCCACACTAGAGATGCTGGCCGGCCGGGAGAAGACGGAGAGAACCGAGGCTCCCCCCGGCCGCATCGCTGGACCATGAGACAGTTGAGTATGTGTTTAATTAAAGTCAGCAGCTACACTTTTTGTAGATGCTGACTTTTAATAAACACAAAAGCCAGTGGAACTCCGCCTAAATGACCAGGCCATTTTTTGCGATTCGGCACTGCATTACTTTAATGGAAAATTGCATGGCGTGCGACGCTTTACCGAAATAAAATTGATGTCCTTTTTTTCCCACAAATAGAGCTTTCCTTTGGTAGCATTTGATCACCTCGGTGATTTATATTTTATAAATATATATATATATATATTTTTCACATTCTGCTAAATAACATTCCCCCCAAAAAAATAATAAAATCAAAATTTTTCATCCTTTTAGGCCAATTTGTATTGTGCTACATATTTTTGGTAAAAAAAAAATCGCAATAAGCGTATTTTGATTGATTTGCGCAAAAGTTATCTCATCTACAAACTAGGGGAAAGATTTACAGTATGTCATGTTATTTATTTATTTATTTATTGCGGTGGACAGATCGGACCCCTTACTGACATTTTTGACACTTTTGGGGGGACCAGTGACCTTACTACAGTACTTAGTGCTAAAATATGTACTGTTACTGTAATAATGACATTGGCAGGAAAGGGGTTAACACAGCAGTGATCAAAGGAAAGTGTGAGCCTAGGGGAGTGTGGGCTTGTGAAATGTGTATGGGGGGTGGGCTTGTGAAATGACCACAGAGACCTGTGATCCTATATAGAAGGATTACAGGTGCTCTGTGATCATTTTAGAGAGGTCTGCTGTGTTTACAATCGCGGCCACAGGTCCTGTGGATTGGCATCCCCGCTGCTACGTTATTTCGCACAGTCGAGCCATTTTACTGCAGCAGGCGTTCGGCAAGTGGTTAAGGAAGGTATGAAAATGTGTGCTATTTAAATAATTCAAGGTACCACCAAATTATCACATGAATGAAGGTATTCCAGCTTGCGTTCCAGCCTGGTCATGGCTGGCCACTGCACACAGTTGCATCGTTCTCTCCTCCTGTGACAAACTGGTGTATTTAGGTTTTGTGCTGCCCTAGGCCTGACTAAACACACGCACCCTCTAATTTAAATATGAACCAACCCTTCCTGTCAAGGCCCCGCCCTTCCCGTTTAACCTTCCTGGGTGGGGCCGGGGGGCAGAGCAGTGCACCCTGAGCCCACCCATTGTGTGACAATAGCAAATGAATATTCAGGTAAGTGCACTGGTCACTTTGCATTGATGGGGGCATGCTATGGTCACTCTGCATTGATGGGGGCACGCTGTGGTCACTCTGCATTGATGGGGGCACGCTGTGGTCACTCTGCATTGAAGGGGGCACGCTGTGGTCACTCTGCATTGAAGGGGGCACGCTGTAGTCACTCTGCATTGATGGGGGCATGCTGTGGTCACTCTGCATTAAAGGGGGCACGCTGTGGTCACTGCATTGAAGGGAGCACGCTGTGGTCACTCTACATTGATGGAAGCCCTGCTTTATTTTCCTTAATGCCACACCTATACTCAGGGAAAGCACTTTTTTGCTTTTATGTTTACATTGATACTGTTAAAGTTGTTGTTGTTACCATTTTTTTGTAACTTAATTCTGAATAAAACATTTAACAGTGTAATTTTATGAGATATTTTACGAGGGTGTGTTTAGGGGCGGAGCAGGGTAGGGTTTGGGTGGGGCCACAAGTGGCGAGTAACTCTTAAGGCCTGGCTAGTAGCTCAGGACTTGAAATTTTGAGCCCTGTATATATATATATATATATATATATATATATATATACACATATATATATATACATATATATAGTATATATACATATATATATATATATATATATATATATATATATATATATATAAAGTACAGTAAAACTGCAGGATAGGGCACTGGGGGGCAAACTAATGTCAATGTATTTTATTTTGTAATGTAACCCAATAGGATTACAATATATCAGTGTGTTTGTGTGTTTTACTATTTGAATTTGCTGCCGGTTCCACTCCCCTGCGAGCATCACTTCGCAGGAGGCAGAAGCCGGGGCTCACAGCATCGGGCGGAATATTCGGCTGCCGTATGCAGCAGGGACACCTCGCGGGATCCCGGGGACAAGGTAAGTAACCTCTACCAGGATCCAGCGATGCTCCCTGGTGGTACCCCGAGTGTGGCACGGAGTTACCGCTAATGGCACTAAAATTCCACCCCGAGCCACACTTGGGAATACCGCTAAGGAGGTTAAGACCCGCCCTGCCATCTGTAAACCACACCTCTTTCTCTTTAGGTCCCACCTTTTGTAACGTGCATAGTGAGCATTAAGCTGGCCTTATACTTTAAAATCTGATTGTACAATCTCCTTTTGAGCTACCATCAAATGTGTAGTACAAGGGCCTGCCTGATTGGATACAGAGTGAATGTATGTTTAGCTATGTCCTTTATATTACATAGTTTTGGCAAATATAAAGGAGAATGTCCAATCTGATTTTTTTTAGTGTTGGGTCAGCTTTATGGAGATTGTTGGAGAAAGAGAAGAAGGGATGGATGGATAGAGTAGTTAATGGATGGATGGAAGTAGAGGTGAATGAATGCAAGGATGGACAGATTTATGGATGGAGGAATGAATGGAAGGAGGGATAGATGGATGGATGAATGGAAGGAGGGAAGGGGGGATGGGGGGACAGATGTATAGAGGGATGTATGGAGTGTAAGTAGCAGTAGGGCACTGACTTGATTTTCTCCGGACCGGCTTATTCCCCCTCTGCAGAAGTGGACTTTAGTGAACACCCCCGGATTTACCTCCCGCACAGGGATCAGTCATCTATGCTGGCGGCTGTTGGGTCTCTTTGAGGTACACACCCGGTCACTGTTGGATTGCCTTGCCTGTCTCTTCTGTTGAATGAGAGAGCTGGCTATAGCTGCAGCCATAGTCGGTGTGGGGAAGGCTGCAGGAGTGCTGAGTCCTCCTTATATTCTTCTCCAGGATGATGGAGGGGAGAGGAATCAGTACTTTCCCATCACTCCCAGTCCTGGAAGATCCCAATAGGTCACCACAGGCTGGAAGACGTCCTGGAAGATCCAGGAGAGAGGGGTCGGTCACAGGGTATTATTCCTGGTAGGCAGAGGAGAGCCTATGTAATATGGCAGCAAATCCCTGAGCCAGGCATCCTACATTATTCTCCTATGGGGGGGACACATCCTGGGTCACCCAGATAGGAACCTCCTGAGATCCATGTTAGCAGTGTCAATGTCAGATGAGGAGGACTGATGAAGCGGGTCCCAGGTAGGGAGCAGTGAGGATCGTCCACTGTGTACACAGCACAGCCCTCCCCTCCTCTGCTTTCCTTGGATCTCAGCATGACATTAAAGAGGATTTAAAAACCCTGTGGCATCACTTACAGAGGCATTCTAATTGGTCAGCACCATCACTTGGACGGCGTTGGCCAATCAGATTCCATCTAGTCCATCCAGTCAACATGTGGATGCCCCCCTCAGCGCTAGTGACACACACCACAACTGGTCGTTAGGACATGCGGGCCGGCAGACTGGTGGCCGCACCCCCCAAACCCCCATAGCAACACTACTGCTGACACTACACTAAAAGCGTAGCACAAGCCGGCAGGGACTATTTTAGTTTGGGAACAGGCTTTTATTTTGTGCAGGGGAGCTTTTTTCGCTGCCCCCCTGCAAAGTGCTGCCCTAGGTCTAGGCCTAGTCAGCCTAGGCCAAGATACAGCATTGCTGTGACAGCCCAATCTCCACACTGTGCTGACGTCTCTGGACTTCCCATCCTTGGGCTTACTTCACTCCTGGAGTCTCAGAGCTGCCCACCCACAAGGCTAATACCATACACAGACAAGCATTTGTCAGCTCACTAGGATTCAGCAGGAAGTGAACCCCGATACATCTATAGGATCTACGGGATTGTCATCTGGCACATCCGGAGGAGGACAATGAACTTTGCTAGCCCAATCTCCACACTGTGTGAGTGAAATCCATTTTATGACATATGTTCTAAGAATAAACAGATACACTTAGAAGGCTGCATCTTCTTGTTGTTTTATCCTTCAGGTGATAAGAAGTTTCCTATGTTACAAACATTAGAAATGGTATTATTTATACTAAAAAAAAATTTGCAAAATACGTGTGCAAAATGTGACAATGAATTAAAGTGTTTGTTCACGAATGCCAAAAGTCTGCCAAGCAAAATAGGTGAGTTGGAAGCTTTGATGCATGAAAAGCAATATGATTTAATTGGTATTTCTGAATCTTGACTTCATTTCATATATGACTGGGCTATTTATATTCATGGATATGCGCTCTTTTGGAAAGACAGGGTAAAACAAAGGGGTGGTAGTGTTTGTCTCTATGTGAGAAGTGATCTCAAAGCGAGTGTGAATGAAGACCTAGTTAATGGAGAGTGTGATGAGGCTGAAGCATTATGGGTGGAACTGAACATGGATGTGCGTACTACAAAAGTAATCATTGGAGTGCGTTATAGACCCTCCAGTGGTAATGAGGAGGTGGAGACTCAGCTCCTTACACAAATAGAATGGGCTGTAAGGGCTGGGACAGTAATAATATTGGGGGATTTTAATTACCCGAAAATTTACAGAACTAATGGCACTGCATGAACAGTTAAAGGGCAAAAATGTATAAAACCCGTTACAAGACAATTTTATGGTCCAGCTCAGTGTTTCTCAACTCCGGTCCTCAGGGCACACTAACAGGCCAGGTTTGCAAGAAAACTGAAATACATCACAGGTGATGCTCAGTGATTGCAGTATTCTAGTCTGCATCTCCCCAAGGTAATACCTAAAATCTGGCCTGTTAGTGTGCCCTGAGGACTGGAGTTTAGAAACACTGGTCCAGCTCATTGAGGCCCCGACTAGGACCTGGTAATTTCAAACCATGCAAAGCTTATTACCTATGTTCATATATGCAGTGAGCATAACATGATTTCATTTAACGGAAGCTGTCTGCATCGCATGCTAGAAATATAAAAACACTTAACTTTAAGAGAGGAAGTTTTCCAAGGATGAGAGCTGTTCTCCAAGTCTTAGACTAGGAGTGAATATTGACACAGATGAAAACAGAACAGAAATAGAAGTTCTTTAACCACTTGCCTACAGTACACTTTCACCCCCTTCCTGCCCAGACCGATTTTCAGCTTTCAGCGCTCTCACACTTTGACTGAGAATTACTCAGTCATGCAACACTGTACCCATACAAAAATTGTGTCCTTTTTTTCACACAAATAGAGCTTTCTTTTGATGGTATTTGATCAATACTGGGTTTTTTATTTTTTGTGCTATAAATAAAAAAAGACTGAAAATATTGTGAAAAAACGCATTTTTCTTTGTTTCTGTCATAAAATTTTGCAAATTAGTAATTTTTCTTCACAAATTTTGGCCAAAATTTATACTGCTACTTATCTTTGGTAAAAATAACCCAAGTAAGTGTATATTATTTGGTCTTTGTGAAAGTTATAGAGTCCACAAGCTATGGTGCGAATCATTGAAAATTGATCACACTTGATCACACCTGATGTACTGAAGGCCTATCTCATTTCTTGAGACACTAAAAAGTCAGGAAAGTACAAATACCCCCCAAATGACCCCTTTTTGGAAAGTAGACATTCCAAGGTATTTAATAAGGGGCATGGTGAGTTTTTTGAAGTTGTAATTTTTTCCCACAATGCTTTGCAAAATGAAGATTTTTTTTTTTTTTTTTTTTACAAATTGCCATATTAACAGGTTATTTCTCTCACACAGCACATGTATACTTGCAACTACACCCCAAAACACATTCTACTACTCCTCCTGAGTATGGCGATACCACATGTGTGAGACTTTTTCACAGCCTGGCCACATACAGAGGCCTAACATTCAAGTAGCCCCGTCCGGCATTCTAGGAGCACAAATTACACATATAATTTCCTGACAACCTATCGCACTTTTGAAGGCCCTGGAGCACCAGGACAATGGAAACCCCCATAAAATGACCCCATTTTGGAAAGCAAACAGCCCAACGTATAATTTTTGAGGCATAATGAGTCTTTTGAATATGTCATTTTTTTCCACAAGTTTTTGGAAAATGTGGAAAGAAAATGAAAACACATTTTTTTTTACACAAAGCTGTCCATTTATGCAATATTTCTAACACATAGCATGTACATAGCAAAAATTGCACCCCAAAATACATTCTGCTATTCCTCCTGAGTATGGCGATACCACATGTGTAACACTTTTTCACAGCCTGGCCACACACATAGGCCTAACATCCAAGTAGCGCTTTACACAAAGTTGTCCATTTATCCACTTTAAGACTGGGCCTATTTTTGACACTTGGTGTTTACAAGCTAAAATCATTTTTTTTGCTAGAAAATTACTTGGAACCCCCAAACATTATATATTTTTTTTTAGCAGAGACCCTAGAGAATAAAATGGAGATCGTTGCAATATTTTTTATCACACCATATTTGCGCAGCAGTCTTCCAGATGCGATTTTTTTGAAAAAAATTCACTTTTTTGAACTAAAAAATAAGAAAACAGTAAATTTAGCCCAATTTTTTTCCATAATGTGAAATATAATGTTACGCCGAGTAATTAGATACCCAACATGTCATGCTTCAAAATTGCGCATGCTCACAGAATGGCGCCAAACATTGGTACTTAAAAATCCCCATAGGCAACATTTTAAAAATTTCTGCAGGTTACTAGCTTAGAGTTACAGAGGAGGTCTAGGGTTCAAATTATTGCTCTCGCTCTAACGATCGCGGCGATACCTCACATATATGGTTTGAACACCGTTTACATATGTGGGCGGGACTTGCGTATGCGTTTGCTTCTGCGCGCGAGCTAACGGGGACAGGGCGCTTTAATTTTTTTTTTTTTTTTTTCCTATTTATTTTATTTATTATTTTTTTTATTTTTACACAGTTTAAAAAAAAAATGTTTTGATCATTTTTATTCCTATTACAAGGAATGTAAACATCCCTTGTAATAGAAATAGGCATGACAGGTCCTCTTTATTGTGAGATCTGGAGTCAAAAAGACCTCACACCTCACAACTACACTAAAAAAGAAAAGAAAAAAAAAATTGTTGAAAGAGGAAAAAAAAAAAGAAAAAAAAAAAGCGGCCCTTTAAACCGGTTGCTAGGCAACGTCTTTTGACGTAGCTCCGGTCCTCCAAGACCATAGAGTTGAGTGAGGGCCATCTTGCCCTCACTCGACTTCCTGTCTCTGAGGATCCGGGACCGGATAGTTTTCCCCGCTGCCGGCGGGTCCGGTAAGCTGGGAAAACGTCTGGGACGCGGCAGGAGGGGGGGGGCACCTCTTCCCCTGCACCGTAAGGGTAATTCCGCGGCGAATCCACCACTGGGACCACCCTTATCTGAAAGCCGACCGCCCGCCGTTTCAAAAAATACCGGGGTTATGGGGGCTATCTGCTGCCATAACCCCAGTATTTAGCTTTTAATGGCCGACGCATATAGTCGTTAGGCGGTCAGTAAGTGATTGCATGTATATGGCAAACAGGTGACGATGACTGATGGGGTGACAGGTGACGATGACTGATGGGGTGACAGGTGACAATGACTGATGGGGTGACAGGTGACGATGACTGATGGGGTGACAGGTGACGATGACTGATGAGGTGACAGGTGACGATGATTGATGAGGTGACAAGTGACGATGATTGATGGGGTGACAGATGACAATCACTGACGGGGTGACATGTGACGATGATTGATGGGGTGACAGATGACGATGACTGATGGGGTGACAGGTGACGATGACTGATGGGGTGACAGGTGACGGTGATTGATGGGGTGACAGGTGACGGGCGATGGTCACTGATGGGTGACAGGTGACAGGCGATGGTGCGCGGCGGTACTTATGGCAGTCTCTGGTGACCGGTGAATTTTAGGCTACGTTCACATGTGAACGTAGCGATCGCGGGCAGAATCACTGCGATTCTGCCCGTGATCCAGAAATCATTGCAAATTGCGGGACGCCTGTGCATTGCCCTGATTTGCAATAGCACCCCAAACGCTGTGCGATGTTGCTGTGATTTCCGCCTGCCGAATCGCGGTAACATCACGCAAACAACGCATGACGCCCCAAAGAAGCTCTTGTACCTTTTTTGGGCGTCATGCGATGTTTACTGCGATTCGGCAGGCGGAAATGGCAAAAACATCGCACAGCGTTTGGGGTGCTATTGCAAAAAACGGGCAACGCACAGGCGTCCCGCAATTTGCAATGATTTTCGGATTGCGGGCAGAATCACGATGATTCTGCCCGCGATCGCTGCGCTCACATGTGAACGTTATGGGTGTCAATTTCTGGGCACTGATGAGGTGACTGTTGGGTGACAGGTGACATTGGGGGGGGGCTGAGGACTGTGTGGGGGGACCTTTATTAGTGTGATTTTAGTGTGATTTTTACTTTTACAGGTACACAGAGCAGTAACTCACTATTTCTAGTTCTTCTCCCCTCATACTGGAAACGGTATGAGGGGAGAAGAGCTAGTAACAGTGAGTTACTGCTCTTTGTTTACATTTTCTGATCGGCTGTGAATGGATTCACAGCCGATCACATAGTAAACAGTCACTGTCAGTGACTGTTTACTACTGCCAGTGACAGCTGTGTTCCTACGGAACACAGTGCCACCGACATGACCGCGCTGCGCGCTCCCGATCGCGCATGCGCGGTCATCTGCCGGCCGCCTCCATTGTGATCGGCTGTGTCATTGGAACACAGCCGATCACGTGGGAAACAGCCACGCCCAGTGGCTGTTTCCCCCCTGCCGGTGACGGGGGGTGTCCCGGGGACACCCCGACACCGGCAGTGCACGGCGGCGCGCCCGCGATCGCGCGCCTGCCGTGCATTTCCTGGGTCACGTCATATGACGTCCGCCCAGGATAATAGCCGCACCGTCCCGCCGTCATATGACGGCGGGCGGGCGGTAAGTGGTTAAAAAGACTGTATGTGAACTGTATATTCCCATGGGCAATAAGTTTAAAAGGCTAAAAATAAAACCTATGTGGCTCACAGCCAAAGTGGAAAAAAGCTATAAAAAATAAGAAAAGAGCTTTTAAAAAATATAAAAATGAAGAAACCCTATCATCCTTTCAATGTTACAAAGTATATAACAGAATATGTAAAAAGGAAATCAAGGCTGCAAAAATTCAAAACAAGTGACAGATTGCAAAAGATAGTAGGACAACCCCCAAAAAATCTTTGTTGAACTCAAAGATCTAAGACTTTTTCTATGTACACAAAAGGCCTATTTCTCTTAAATATTATTCACAAATCTGTCTATATCTGGGTTAGTGAGCACTTCTCCTTTGCCGAGATAATCCATCCACCTCAAAGGTGTGGCATATCAAGATGCTGATCAGACAGCATGATTATTGCACAGGTGTGCCTTAGGCTGACCACAATAAAGACCACTCTAAAATGTGCAGTTTTATCACACACAGCACAGTGCCACAGATGTCGCAAGTTTTGAGGGAGCGTGCAATTGGCATGCTGACTGCAGGAATGTCCACCAGAACTATTACCCATGAATTGAATGTTCATTTCTCTACCATAAGCCGTCTCCAAAGGTGTTTCAGAGAATTGGGCAGTATATCCAACCTGCCTCACAACCACAGACCAAATGTAATCACATCAGCCCAGGACCTCCACATCCAGCATCTTCACCTCCAATATCGTCTGAGACCAGCCACTCGGACAGCTGCTGCAACAATCGGTTTGCATAACCAAAGAATTTCTGCACAAACTGTCAGAAACCATCTCTGGGAAAATCATCTGCATTCTTAACGTCCTCATCGGGGGCTCGACCTGACTGCAGTTCGTCCTCGTAACTGACTTGAGTGGGCAAATGCTCACATTCGATGGTGTCTGGCACTTTGGAGAGGTTTTCTCTCCACGGATGCATCCTGTTTTTCACTGTACAGGGCAGATGGCAGACAGCGTGTATGGCGTTGTGTGGGTGAGCGGTTTGCTGATGTCAACGTTGTGGATCGAGTGGCCAATGGTGGCAGTGGGGTTATGGTATGGGCAGGCGTATGTTATGGACAACAACCACAGGTGCATTTTATTGATGACATTTTGAATGCACAGAGATACCGTGACGAGATGGGGCCCGTTGTTGTGCCATTCATCCACGACCATCACCTCCTGTTCAAGCATGGTAATGCATGGCCCCATGTTGAGCATGTTTGGGGTGCTCTGGATCGACCCCCCCCCCTTCCAATACAGTAAAACTGCACATTTTAGAGTGGCCTTTATTGTGGCCAGCCTAAGGCACACCTGTGCAATATTCATGCTGTCTAATCAGAATCTTGATATGCCACACCTATGAGGTGGATGGAGAGGGTGGAAGGAGAATACTGTCTTCAGCTCTTTGTATACAAAGGAGCATGGAGGAGCTCATGTCCATTTTAGGGATGGTATTGACACAGCCCAAATAATCCACAATTGCTGAAATATTTATATGATCCAGAAATATTTAGACACAATAAAAGTGAATAAAGCACCTGGACCAGATGTCATACACCCACAGATCCTAAAAGAATTGAGCTCTATCATTTCAAAGCCAATGTTTCTAATTTTTAGAGACTCTTTAAGGACTGGAATAGTACCATTGGATTGGCGTAAGGCCAATGTGGTGCCTATATTTAAAAAAGCATCAAAGTCTTTACCAAGTAACTATAGACCTGTTAGTTTAACTTCTATAGTTGGGAAGATACTGGAGAGTTTAATAAAAGACCACATAGATGAATTCTTGCTTGAAAAATAAAAATATTTTAAGCAACAAACAGCATGGATTCATGAAAGACAGAAGTTGTCAAACAAACCTGATTTTTTTTTTTTTTTTATGAGGAGGTAAGTAAAACCTTAGACAGAGAGGCAGCTGTGGATGTAGTATACTTTGATTTTGCAAAAGCGTTTGACACAGTTCCCCACACACGGCTAATGTGTAAGGTAAAGTCTACAGGCTTGGAAAGACCAGTTTTTAAATGGATAGAAAACTGGCTAAAATACTGAATTCAGAGAGTAGTGGTTAATGATTCTTACTCTAAATGGTCTAAGGTTATCAGTGGTGTACCCCAAGGTTCAGTGTTGGGACCTTTACTTTTTACTTTATTTATAAATGATATAAGGTCCAGGATTAAAAGTACCATTGAACTCTTTTCAGATGACACCAAGCTCTGCAGTGGAATAACTTCCTTATAGGATGTCTCCAACTTACAAACCAACCTCAATGAACTGTTTCATTGGGCAACTATGTGGCAAATGAGGTTTAATGTTGATAATTGTAAAGTTATGCACATGGGGGCTCAGAATATGCATGCATCATACTAGGGAGAGTACAATTGGGGGTATCAATGGTGGAGAAGGATTTGGGTGTTTTGGTAGATCATAGGCTTAATAGTAGCATGCAATGCCAAGCTGTGGTTTCCAAAGCTAGCACAGTCCTTTCTTTTTTTTAAGAGAGGTACAGTATAGACTCCAGAAAGAGAGAGATATAATTTTACCCATGTACTAATCATTAGTAAAACCTCATCTGGACTATGCAGTTCAGTTTTGGGCACCATTTCATAAATAGGATATCGGGGAACTGGAGAAAGTGCAGAGAAGAGCAACCAAACTGATAAGAGGCACAGAGAGCTCAGTTATGAGGAAAAATTAGAGGAACTGAATTTATACTCTCTTGAGAAAATGAGATTAAGGGGGGATATATTCAACATGTATAAATGCATAAGTGGTCCATATAGGGAACTTGGTGGTGAGTTATTCACTTTAAGGTCAACACACAGAACAAGGGGGCACTCTTTATGTTGAGAGGAAAAGATATTTAATTTCCAAATACAGAAAGGTTTCTTCTCAAAATGAGCTGGGAAAATGTGGTTCTGGCCAGCTCAGTAGATTGCTTTAAAAAAGGCATGGATTATTTCCTAAATGTACGTGATATAACCGGATACTCACATTTCTAGCTAAAATTGATCCAGGGAATATTCGATTGCCTTTTGCGGGCTCAAGGAGGAATTTTTTTTCCCTGCTGGAGCAAATTGAATCATTCTATGCTGTTTTTTTTTTTCCTTCCTCTGGATCAAATGTGGGTATAGGATTCTGTATATGGGATGGTATGATTGATTTTTTTTTCATTCCTCTTTTATTGGTTGAACTAGATGGACTTTTTTTCAACCTGACTAACTATGTAACTATAATGCAGATATTGGTCTGTGTGGAAGTACTGCATATGTAAATTTTCTGTGTACATCATAGTAAAACATGGAATCATATGATTATAATACTATCTAAAAGGCCTTAGATCCACAGAGAACTACATTCCACATTATGATGTGTTTGCTAAAACTTACTAATCTGAGGCTAACAAGAGGAGTATTGTTTAGGTAAACATCTTGTTGAGCTTATATGAAGGCCAGGCCAAAGCCTGTCACAAAAATATATTATGTAAATGTCTAACTTAGGCAGGCCATACACTATGCAAATTTTGAACGATCCGTCGTTTGAAAAACGAAAGCAGCGCTCACATACAGCATGGGAGTGTACCATCAATGAGATTCGAAAACCATACTTCCAAACACTATCTTTTTGCCAGTATGGAAAGTGATGCAATGTTGTTTTGACCTTTTAACCACTTCTCTACTGTGATACCAACCAGAGGCGTAACTAGAACCTTCAGGGCCCCGATGCAAGAAACCATGAAGGGCCCCCCCGGGACCCCTGGCCAGGGCCCTTTCCTTCAACCCTGGGACTCTTCCCACTGATCCTGGGGCCCTTTACTCTCGTTGCGGGGGCCCCTTATTATGATCTTGCAGCGGGACCCTTTCACAAGTTCTGCAGTGGGCCCCCTTCCTGCCATCTTGGGGCCTCCCCACGGTGGTGGAATGCCAGGGCCCAGTCGCAAGTGTGACCTTTGCGATCCTGGAAGTTCACCCACTGGTGTCAGTTTATTTTCTGGTATTTTAATTGTATTATTTTTTTATCATTTTATTTTATTTTTTTACACTGTCACTGACTATGACTCTGTCCATTCAGAAAAGGAAAGAGCTGGTAAATTACTTATTTACCGACCCCTACCTGGTTCTCTATTGTGACACATCCCCTGCAGCAGCCGTCAGGAGAGGGGAGGGAGCACAGTGGGGGGGCGGGGGGCAGGGGAGCACACAGGGGCCCAGAGACAGCAGAACACAAGTGAAATGGATAGGAGGAGTGGCAGGGGCAGCATACAGAGGAACCAATCTCCTTCATTTTCCTCCTGCAGCTACAAGAGGAAAAAGGAGGAGAGTGATTTCTCTACATGCTGCCTCCGCCGCCCCTCCTATCCAGGTATACAGGGGAGCCACACGGGCCCCCTGGAGCATGGGGGGCCCGGTTGCGTTTGCAACCCCTGTAGTTACGCCCCTGATACCAACTGTATTCACAACACTTGATGTTTCTTATGTAGTACATGATTTAGGAAAGGTCCATTCAACATGCACAGACATTTGCATGTATTCCACTTGCAGACACGTCTGCGCCTCCTGTATGAAGCAGGCATGCTGTACCCTTTTTTCTGCAGTGAATGAGGTGTAAAACATGCAATAGGTCATTATTGGCTGCTTTCTTTATATTTTTTCCTGCCATTGCTTAAAAGGTGTGAAAGGTCCATTTTACATGCACATACATTTGTGTTTATTCATCTTTTCTTGCAGAAATGTTGGCACCTCAGCACACTTTGCTGTAACCTATAGTATTTCCTGCACTATGTATGGCCTGCCTTAGGCTCACCTCCTGAACCTCTCTTTTGACCAAAGAGGCTGCCGTAACATTAAGGACCATACAAATACAATTTAACAGAAAAGTCAAAATTGCATATAGCTTCAGGTAACCATATCACTGGAGATAATGGTTATTATGTAAACTTATTTGGTTTTGATATCATGTGTTTTGTTTGAACTGCCGATATTTAGGACTCTTTATAAAAAAGTTTGCAGAGAAACATAAATTCCGACAGCTATAAGCTTATCCATAATGTCTGCCTACTAGGTCCTATATAAGGGTAATTTGCAACATAATACAATACTATGGCAGTATACTGGAAAGGGTATCTCTAGCCAAAACTTTCATGTTCACTAAGTTGGTCTTGATCCACTTAGTAAATGCAGCAAAGGACCTCCTGCAGCTTTGACATGCAAAGAAGAATAGTGTTAATCATATGATTTCCAATTTACTCAGGAATATCATTCCCACTTTTCTCCCCGAATGTCTTAAAGCTCCGATGTTTCTAAGTAAGGTATAGTCATTACTGCTCACTTCCACTATCACAGAAGTGAGCTCTTTTGCTGATTCCATCCTCCTCACATGCATTTTCTTTCCCCTGATGCAGTAGCTCTGAGACCCGTGTTTGAGAGCTCACTCCTGTAATGGTGGAGGTGAGCAGTAACAACTAGGCTTCACAGCAAAATCCTGGGAGCATTCCAGTCAGGCTTCATGAGGTATGTAAATGGCCTACACCTATAGCAAGGGCATTATTCAACTTTAGTCAGAGCTGCACAGTGTGTTTTTATCTACGTAGGCAGTTTTTGGTAAAGGTAATCTAACCCTTTAAATCGGGAGAGAGCTAGATTTGCCAGATTTGCTAAAGAAGCTGAGAGTAATGGTGATCGACTGGCTAAGCATGTCTCCAGACCTAAACCCTATAGAGCATCTATGGGGCATCCTAAAATGGAAGGTGGAGGAGCGCAAGGTCTCTAAAATCTTCCAGCCCCATGATGTCATCATGGAGGAGTGGAAGAGGACTCCTGTGGCAACCTGTGAAGCTCTGATTAACTCCATTGCCAAGAGGGTTAAGGCAGTGCTGGAAAATAATATTGGCCACAGAAAATATTGACACTTTGGGCCCAATTTGGACATTTTAACCACTTAAGCCCGGAGGATTTGGCTGCTAAACGACCAGGGGGTATTTTGCGATTCGGCACTGCGTGACTTTAACGGACAATTGCGCGGGCGTGCAACGCTGTACCTAAACAAATTTGACGTCCTTTTTTTCCCACAAACAGAGCTTTCTTTTGGCGGTATTTGATCACCTGTGCGCTTTTTACTTTTTGCGCTATAAACAAAAAAAGAGCGTAAATTTTGCAAAAATAACAATATTTTTCACATTTTTTTTATATGAAATTCCCCAAAAAAAAATGTAAAAATCAAAATTTTTTAACATTTTCGGCCAATTTGTTTTATGCTACATATGTTTGGTAAAAAAAATCGCAAAAATCGTATTTTTATTGGTTTGCGCAAAAGTTATCGCGTTTACTAACAAAGGGAAAGATTTTTGTCATTTTTGTTGTTTTTTTTAACGCATAATGGCGGCGATCTGCGATTTTTTTTGCGGTACTGTGACATTGGGGCGGACAGATCGGATCCTTGACTGACATTTTTGACACTTTTGGGGTTACCAGTGACATTTCTACAGTAATCAGTGCTATAAATATGCACTGTTACTGTAAAAATACACTGGTAGCGAAGGGGTTAACTTTAATTGAGAGGGAGGGGCTGTGTGTGTCCCTAGGGGCGTGATTCTTACTGTGATTGGCTGTGACTTGAGGTGTAAGGACACTGATCAACGGTTCTACATAGTAGAACCGTGTGATCGGTGTTTTTACACCGAGGAGAATGACAGGTGGCTTGTTTACACAAGCCGCCTGACTTTCTCCCCCTCCCCCGACGATCGCCGAGTGACCGGCGGTCACACGCGCGGGGGGGGGGTCCGTGACCGCGCGGGAGCTCGCCTCCGGCGGCACGCGCTCGCTCCCCAGACCCTCCCAGGCTAGTGACGTTAATTAACGTCACTTTGCCTGTGAGGGGCAAGTGGTTAACTTAGTGGTGTACTCACTTTTGTTGACAGCGGTTTAGACATTAATGGCTGTGTGTTGAGTTATTTTGAGGGGGCAGCAAATTTACACTGTTATACAAGCTGTACACTCACTTTACATTGTACAAAGTGTCATTTCTTCAGTGTTGTCACATGAAAGGATATAATAAAATATTTACAAAAGTGTGAGGGGTGTACTCACTTTTGTGAGATACTGTGTGTGTGTGTGTGTATATATATATATATATATATATATATATATATATATATATTTGTACAGGGGCAAAATGAAGACAACACTAATGTGTTGTCTTCATTTTGCCCCTGTACAAATCATTAGTAAGACCTTATCTGGAATATGCAGTTCAGTTTTGGGCACCAGTTCTTAAAAAGGATATTGGGGAACTGGAGAAAGTGCAGAGAAGGGCAACCAAACTGATATGTGGCATGGACGAGCTCAGCTATAAGGAAAGATTAGCTGAACTGAACGTATTGCCATGATCATCATGTATAAATACATAAATGGTCCATATAGTGAACTTGATGTAAAGGTATTCACTTTCAGGTCCTTGGTCATGGTGGAAAAGAGATTTAACCTTCACATACAGACAGGACTGGAACAATGATTTTTGACACCCTAGGCAAAACCTAATTTTGCCGCCCCTGACTCCACCCTCTTTGCCCTGCCCATCTATACCCTACCTTTTTAATGACTTCTACCATTTTGGGGGTGGAATCAGTCACCGGCTTTTGGCAGGCTCTACCACCCACTGAACACAACACATTTAAGTGACTGGGGCTGGTCTGCAACAGCACTTGTGGTGCAATAGTGCGGGATTCAATTAGGTGAAGCAGGGGGTGAGAAGATAAAACATCTTATTACTGCCTGTCTAATGTTCTCTGAAAAGCAATCCTAGTGTTTATTGCTCTTCAGAAAGCACAGCTAGAGTGAATGAGCCTAAGGGTTAAAAATGAAGCAAGCAGAAGGGGGATGTACAGAACACACCAATCCTGCATTTTTTCTCACAGGGAGGCTCATGTGGACATATATCATATAGGAAACTTGATTTCTTATGGGAGAAAGAAATACTTGGTGTGTGTGTTCCCTCTGACACTGTCCCTGAGGATTTTAACAGTGTGTAAATAAACAGATCATATATAGAGAATGCTTTCCTCTGCTCCCTCCACTGCCTGCACTAAAACAAGGAACTTTGACTGTCCAGGCTGCTGCACAACATTATTCTTCCCTCCCTAAAGCAATGTACAGAAAAAAGACTCACGTGGGAATTTGAGAGCCGATGGCTCATTTTGACTTCTTGTTGCTCTGCTCTGGTATTTAAAATTAAAACAAGGCGGTAGAGAAAAGGGGAGGGGTTGCAGCATGGACGCAGGCTGATTGGATAAGCCTGAGAACCCTCTCCCCCCAGTCAGTGAAATGGTATTGTCTAGCCCTGCATCTGACTTGTCTTCCATTCTCTGAGCCCGACCCTGGACAGATAAGAGATCTGTTTTGCACACATGGGGTGGGCCGGGGGAGCCCCGTCTGCCTGCAGTCATCATGACAAGCAGGAGACCCGGGCTCCAAACAGTGATTATCTTCTGGGAGTGACCTAAGCGGTTGCTAATGGGGGTGTAATGGAAAATTTTGGGGGAGCTAAAGCACCCACCTGGCGCTGCCCCTGGCCAGTATCCGCTCTGACAGCTTTCTCAAACCCATGTAAGGTTATTGTTGGAGGGGGGTGAGAGTAGAATCCTCCCTCCAGCAGCTATTGCAGCCCCGCTGCGGGCTCTGTTCTCCATCTGCTTTAGATGCTAGCATGATCACTCCTCCTATTTAGGCAGATGAGAATAGAGCACCGACAAGCTCCCTGCGCTCCTCCTTCACAGGGCTGCAAAGCTTGTTTCACCTCTCTGACGGACCAAGCAGGGGAAAGAGCCCACCCCGCTGTCACTACTTCACTCGTGGCAGGGGGGCACCCCCCCCACTGATCTGCACTCTAGGCCAGTGCCTACCTTGCCTATAGGTAACGCGGCCCCGCATAAGGAAAGGCTTCTTCACAGTAAAGCTGTGAAAATGTGAAATAGACTCCCTCAAGAGCTATTTCTAGAAAACTTAGGAGATTGTTTTAAAAAAAAAAAGAGCTAAATGTAGTCCTAAATGCATAAAACATAAATAGATATTAAAGGCTAAGTTATAAAATAAATAAATAAATAAAATAGGCACATCTTTTTGCATGTAAGAAACTGTGCATTTATTAGGTTTTTACATTGCAGCCTGTAAAGCATTGCACCTGCAATCAGCAGATTGTGGGTGCAATACTTGGATCCTGCAAACTCTCAGTACAGCTTTCTGATCGTACCTCCAGTTTGGGCAGGCAGTTACTGAATGGCAGAAGGAATCAATAAAATATGAGAGCTTATCAGCACGTTCACAGTTCATTGAGGACTGCAAGCCATCTGCTGCAATGGCAGACAGTACTTGTAGTCTATTCAGGGCCGGCCCTACCATGGGTCCCACTGGGTCCATTGGACCCAGGCCACACTTGGAGAGGGGCAACACATTGACTCCCAAGATTTTTCACATCAGTTTTGTGTGTCATCAGTTTGTGGTGTGTTACAGGTGGCCTTTCCCCATCTCATACTGCCACCTATAGTGCAAACTGATGACTATGAGGAGGCGAACTGTCTACTCTGGGGAATCTCCCTCATGTGATCGTGGTGTGCCCAGTGACATCAGACATCAGCGCACTCCATCTCACGCAGGGCATGCTGGATCTTCTAGGGCAGTGGGCACGGCAGACACGAGTGACATGAGGACTGAGGACAGACAGTGGCTGTTTGGTGGACCAGTTCGGTGGTGAATTATGGAATAAGATAACATTATATATAATATTTTCTACATTTTATATTTTTTATATTTATTTAAAATAATGGATGTGGGGGCCTTTTGTTGGGTGTGATTATTTTTTTTAAGGCGGGGGGGCAGAATTTTTTTCCTGGACCCAGGCAGCACAATGTCTTGGGCCAGCCCTGAGTCTATTCATTCACAGGAAACTGTGAATCAATGACATGGCTGTGCAGGTGGCGCCATCCTCGTTGTCACAGAGAGGGGAGTGCACAAGAGCATGTTACATGTTACACCCTAAATATGGGTGTAACATTTAACATATTCCTAAAGGTAAACTTTAAGGTCCCTTTCACACTTGTGCGACTTGTCATGAGATTTTGGACTGCAAAATCGCATGACAAGTCGTTCTCCATTATTTACAATGAGTACCATTCATATCTGTGCGACTTGAAGTGGCACCGGCTTCAAAGTAGTCCCTGCACTACTTTGGCATGATTTTGAAGCGTTTTAAGGCCAAAGACATTCAAGCCCAGCCAAACTCGCATCAAAATCCCGGCAACAAAGTCGCGGCAAAATCGCGGTAAAATTGCGCGACTTTGAAGTTCAACAAGTGTGAAAGGGGCCTAGCTGGTAAAAACATCAGGGATTGTTGATCCAAGAAATTGCCTTCTGGGGGATCAGGAAGGAAATTATTTTCCTTTTTTGCCTTCCTCTGGATTAACTGTGGGTATAGGATTTTTTTTTCTCTATTGGTTAATTGTCTTGTTTCAACCGAACTACAGTGTGCAACTATGCAAATGTTCCTAACAAATTACTCTTGCATCTGTATTATTTAATGTATTGACTGCAACTTTACCCTTTGAACACCCAAAAATGTTTTTGTTTTAGGTTCTTATAAGCCGACAATGAGCCAGGATGAATCAAAGCATAGATACACATGGATATAATGGTGATCCAGGTAGGAAATATAACAACAAGAATTCAAATGCAAAAAAACGAAATAGGTCAATTGATTCTTGCATGAGGCACGCAAAAATATCTATAATATACTATTTTTAGCACTTAGTAAATTAAGGAAAGCAAAGTGATGGATGGTAGCTGGAAGCATAATGCTACAATAGTTAGTAGCAGTCCAACAAAGAAACCGGATTATGCAGCAGATAAGTCAGAGACCTTTCACTTAAAGGGACACTGTCTTGAGAGAAGGATGGAGACTGCCAATATTCTAGCTGCTAGCTACCTGTCTTTCATGATGATGCATTGGCTTTAATGCTTTTTTGTACAGTGCACATGTCCTTCATTTGAAGCCCTTATGGCACAATGCAGGAGCATACTGTAAATGGCACATAGTAACATAGTGCTGTCATCCTATAACAAGAAGTGTCTGAACACAGACCTTCATGACAGGAAGACCAGATTTAAATTTATTGAAAGTAGCATATTTAAAAATATTTTTGACATTGCATGAACATCTCACAGCTTAAATTACATTTTAGCATTTTGGTTTACAGTCACTTTAAAGTGGAGCTAATCCTTAAATGGAGCAGTTTTTTTTTGTTTTTTTTTAATACTGTTTTTTTCCTTTTTCATCTTTTATTTGCACTGCTTGTTTCCTTCTGCCAACTTCAGCCAATTCCTGCCTACAGTACATACACTCTCTCCAGTGTCAGCTGCACATCATTGCTCTTATAAAATTATGAGAAAATGCTGGTGCAAACTCTGTTTGCAGGACTTCTATGGTTCCTATAAAGTCTTAGCAGTTATGACAGCCAGCTATTGTGAGAATGGATATAAAACTGAGTGCTTGCTCATTTCGTCAGACATTGTGGTACGCTATCATTGTGGTATGCTATAATAAAAACGTATAGTATTAACAGGATCAAATTTAAAAAAGAAATGTGATTGGTACATTTCTAACACTAAAACCTTTAATCTTTATCTTATATATATATATATATATACAGCTGCAAGAAAAAGTATGTGAACCCTTTGGAATGATATGGATTTCTGCACAAATTGGTCATAAAATGTTATCTAATCATCATCTAAGTCACAACAATAGACAATCACAGTCTGCTTAAACTAATAACACACAAAGAATGAAATGTTGCCATGTTTTTATTGAACACACCATGTAAACATTCACAGTGCAGGTGGAAAAAGTATGTGAACCCCTAGACTAATGACATCTCCAAGAGCTAATTGGAGTGAGATGTCAGCCAACTGGAGTCCAATCAATGAGATGAGATTGGAGGTGTTGGTTACAGCTGCCCTGCCCTATAAAAAAACACACACCAGTTCTGGGTTTGCTTTTCACAAGAAGCATTGCCTGATGTGAATGATGCGTCACACAAAAGAGCTCTCAGAAGACCTACGATGAGGAATTGTTGACTTGCATAAAGCTGGAAAGGGTTATAAAAGTATCTCCAAAAGCCTTGCTGTTCATCAGTCCACAGTAAGACAAATTGTCTATAAATGGAGAAAGTTCAGCACTGCTGCTACTCTCCCTAGGAGTGGCCGTCCTGTAAATATGACTGCAAGAGCACAGCGCAGACTGTTCAATGAGGTGAAGAAGAATCCTAGAGTGTCAGCTAAAGACTTACAAAAGTCACTGGCAAATGTTAACATCCCTGTTAGCGAATCTACAATACATAAAACAATAAACAAGAATGGATTTCATGGGAGGATACCACAGAGGAAGCCACTGCTGTCCAAACAAAACATTGCTGCACGTTTACAGCTTGCACAAGAGCACCTGGATGTTCCACAGCAGTACTGGCAAAATATTTTGTGGACAGATGAAACCAAAGTTGAGTTGTTTGGAAGAAACACACAAAACTATGTATGGCAAAAAAGAGGCACAGCACACCAACATCAAAACCTCATCCCAACTGTGAAGTATGGTGGTGGGGGCATCATGGTTTGGGGCTGCTTTGCTGCGTCAGGGCCTGGACGGATTGCTATCATTGAAGGAAAAATGAATTCCCAAGTTTATCAAGGCATTTTGCAGGAGAACTTAAGGGCATCTGCCTACCAGCTGAAGCTCAACAGAAGATGGGTGTTGCAACAGGACAATGACCCAAAGCATAGAAGTAAATCAACAACAGAATGGCTTAAACAGAAGAAAATACGCCTTCTGAAGTGGCCCAGTCAGAGTCCTGACCTCAACCTGATTGAGATGCTGTGGCATGAGCTCAAGAAAGCGATTCACACCAGACATCCCAAGAATATTGCTGAACTGAAACAGTTCTGTAAAGAGGAATGGTCAAGAATTACTCCTGACCGTTGTGCATGTCTGATCTGCAACTACAGGAAATGTTTGGTTGAAGTTATTGCTGCCAAAGGAGGTTCAACCAGTTATTAAATCCCAGGGTTCACATACTTTTTCCACCTGCACTGTGAATGTTTACATGGTGTGTTCAATAAAAACATGGCAACATTTCATTCTTTGCGTGTTATTAGTTTAAGCAGACTGATTGTCTATTGTTGTGACTTAGATGATGATGATCAGATCACATTTTATGACCAATTTGTGCAGAAATCTATAATATTCCAAAGGGTTCACATACTTTTTCTTGCAGCTATATATATACTTTGTATATATATATATATATATATATACAGTATCTTATATATAAACTTAATCTGTACATTATGTTAGAGTTTTGAGAGTTAGGTTTATTTATCTTACATGTTTGTTGTTTTTTGATTTATTGTCAGGCTTCACCTGGGAAGTCAAAGCAAATGACAGAGTATTCAATCACTCATTTACAAGAAAGAGCTTCCTATTTTTCACCAAGAGGAAATACGCTGTAAGTTTTTTTTTTTACTATGTTCTGCATTTTGTAATTAATAACGAAATTCAGACATTTCCCAAGTTACTATTATATCTGACATGGAGCGAATATACAGAAGAATACATTGTAGCAGTACATAACACAATAGAAACAAAGTAATATGCAGTCTTGTATCTGTATTTTTTTATTGCATAATAATTTGATATCTGTTCCAGGAAGAGTGGTAGAGCTGACCAGTCAATCCCCAGTAGTCTAATTACACACAGAAAACCCACTGTATATTAATAAGTGATAATAAAACCTATTTTTTAAACATGAGACAAAATTTAAGTCAATAGATTAATGGATACCATACAACAAGAAACTAAATATTGTGATTAAGGACAGATATATTGTGAACCCCAAGTTTAATTTTAAATTGAAGTGTATGTAAACCCCATTCATGAAATTTGACCTGGGCACAAATATCTGTAGTGTTTACTTATCTCTTTCCAAAGCCCTAAGTCCTGTGTCTTTCTGCTGCTCCGTTCCTCTGTTATTAGCATGATAACTTCTGACAAGTTCTCCTACACAGGAGATAAAAGCATCTGGAAATTTGTGTCGGGATGGGTGCATAGAGACAGATAAGCAGAGAGCTGGTCTATTCACAGAACAGTTCTACATATTTCTTCCTTCCTCTGCCTATGCGGAGGGGGGTGCCTTTCCTCCAATCAGCTGTCACACAGTGTATGCCAAGACTCCACACCCAGTGCTGGAACAAGAAGAAAAAATTTGAACACAATGTTTACTTTTTAAACTGTAGAAATCTGAAGACGGCAGATATACAAATAAAAACCTATGTTGGAGGATTTGTTTAATCTCTGTGTATCATCTGAGGCTATTCACTTTACTGAGTATATGTGAGGGTTTACATCCACTTTAATGTTCTGCCACCATCTCCGTTTGCAAATAAATACATAGCAAGTACCACATGGCCCTTGGGCTGA
This sequence comes from Pelophylax lessonae, assembly GCF_965119305.1. Classification (NCBI taxonomy): domain Eukaryota; kingdom Metazoa; phylum Chordata; class Amphibia; order Anura; family Ranidae; genus Pelophylax; species Pelophylax lessonae. The sequence goes on from NC_138768.1 coordinate 502,001,931, forward strand.
AGGTTGGGCACCAGGAATTTAGACAGATGTCATTTTCACACACATCATAGGAGGGAGAAGCTGCATGACTGCTTTTATAAACAACAATGACACCTATCTGTCCATATTACACTCAGAGTTGCTGCTGAAGTATTACATTTGTCACTCATCACAGTGCTGACAAGAAAGCGAAATTTGAATGTCAGCAGTAACAGTAACAGTTAACAGTGGGTATAATGTAAATAAAGAAAAGTTGCTTTCTTACTTAATTCGCTATGATCAGTAAAACTGTAGAGTGTTCCTGTGTGAATAAAGCTTGCAAATAGTATATGCAGGCTTCATTCATAAATAGATCATAATAATAATCTTGAATGGTTACAATGTATTTTTATTAGTGCCTGCCCTTTCCTCCTTCCACACTTTCCTATTGAGCCAACCAATATTAGCGCAGAGCAATGAGAATGCATGGTTTAGCAGTAAACCCCAATACTAGCTACAAATGTCAGAGTTTTGTCTGATCAGATGGGCTCAGGAATTATGGTGAGGCAGAAAATACAAAAGGCTTCTGCAAGTATGTGCAGGCACCCCTTCCTCCTTCAGTTTTCTTAAAATACATTTTTAAGTTAGCCAAACATGGCTCAAATTTTGGCCAATTCCTGTTGAAATTTGAGTTGTAGGTGGCCCTGTTAGCACCACCTAGCTTGACAAAAATTGATTTAAACATTTTCTGAGCCCAAGTGTAATATTATATTAGATTAGATGTAGTCACTGTTCAAGTATTCGAGCAGCAGGTATTGCTGCTGCTTGAGTGTTAGGGTCCATGTACACGGGACGCTGGAAATGGACGTTTAGGAGCAGTTGGGCGTTTTTTTCAGAAGCCCCTGAACCCACCTGCATGTTATCTTATCTGTCTATGTACACCAGGTCGTTTACAGTCATTTGCAGGCAGTTGCGTTCAGGGACTTTTTTTAGAACGCAATTATTTGCGTTCGAACGTGTGTTTCCCGGCGTTTCAAATGCACAAACGCGTCCGAACGCGTCCGAACGCGTCTGAACGCGATGACCCGCGTTTAGCGTTCGCGTTTTTCCATTTTAAAGGGGAATAATTTTTTTGACCTCTAGAAACGCTTCTAAACACAAACGCCCAAACGCCGCTAAACGCGGGTACAAACGCGACCGAACGGACGTTTCAAACGTCCTAAAAATTCCAGCATTCAAAGGGACTTTTAACAACGTCCCGTGTACATGGAGCCTAAAGCTTACGGAGGAGATTCCTCCACCCATGCTGCTTAGAAGGATTTTTCATATTCAATCTGTGGGGCTGCGTAAGTGTCAGGACTAAGATATAGGGTGAGTGATAGGGAACAACACTATCAGGTTCCATTAAGCAGACCAAAATTATCAGACTGAGATTAATTTATTCAAACTAGAGGAACATAGGGATGAAATCCAGGCCATCTTTAGCGCACCCAAGCTGACATAAGACATTGCTGACTTCTGGAATTGCAAGTCCAGAGGTTGAAGGCTTTTTCCACATATGTCAAAAGGAGCATGAGGGTTGATTGCTCTGGTGGTATTATACCAGGCCTCTCATATGGCGATAAAACCCACCTCGTCCATGTAAATTATATTGGCAATTTGAGTGGGGAGTTGTTTAGCTAGAATTTTTAAAAAATAATTTAAGGTCTGTTTAGTAGGGCAATTGGCCATGTATCGGCCACATTGCTTGAGATCATTGTCCTGTTTACGTAGCACTGGTATATAGGCAATTAGGGCAACAGCACGAAGTAAAGCCTCTCAGTAAGGGAATTTACTTTTACTAAATTTACTAAAGAGTAAGTTGGTGGTGCAAAATTTTATAGTACTGCAGAGGAAGACCATCAGGTCCTAGAGCCTTCCTTGTCTGGGAGGAAGAGATGGCAAAATGTAGTTCTTCCATCGATATAGGGTCCTCCAGTATCTCCCTCTCCTCCAGAGACAATTTTTTACCAAATCAAACTTCTGCAGTTAATGGGATACACACCATTACACATAGCTAATGCATTTGGTGCTTTATCCACCCCACACCCCAAAAAGAAATTTAATTTTAGTTTCATTACATATGGGACAAATCACCGGATACATTTTTTAGTCTGTCTCTATAGTTTCTGGTTGGAATAAATTGCTCTATAATATTGGGCTACTGTATATTTGCACTATACACCAGCAGTTCTGGATGTTTGTTTTTCTATTGGGACATAAAGCAATGTTTTATATGGGTTTGCACTGTCCTAAACACAATAATCCTCTTATTTTGGAATATGTAATGAATGAAACATGTCTTCTGTTTTAAGAAGGCAGTATTGTGCTGTGGACTGGTTCATTTGGGCTTTTTAATTCCTTTAGTCCCTTCTCACCATAACCATAACACATCAACCCCTATTACCTACTTCTTATCCTTCTCCCCTTATTTATAATTATTCTGGTGATTTTTAATGTCAAATGTGCTCTTTGTTACAAATCAGCCCCCATTGCAAGTCAGCAGTACATGCGTTACTGCACATACTGTATTCCTGCTAGAAGCTAGAGGTTCAGGAAAACAATTATGCTAAATTCACACTTTGCACTGTGTTATGCACATGCATTTTTTTTAGATGCAAAGCCAATGCACCCCATGCAGGCAACCTCCACATAATCCTTTTTATAAAATCCAGTGCACCACAACACACAGCATCCTACCCCAAATTTGGTAGCCTAATTACACCATCAGAAATGCTCATTATTGTTCACTGAAACTCAGTTCAGAGAGGCTGCATATACTGTTGAGCTTTTTTTTTTTTAATTGTGGCTGATATATATTATTTCGTATTATTGTCACGGTGCCCCTTTAGCATGGATTTGGGAAGCCAGCATCATCACAGATTGTTTCATATATCCCAATCCTGTCCCAACTTTGACAGCCTATTTTGACCACCAGAAATTTTTGTGCAAAGAAATTCAGATCAGAGGAAAGATTAACTTTTCATTGAATAATTGCTAGCTGATAACAGTAAACAGTATTGTAATATTAGTAGTAATCATTAATGGATGTCATTGCAAGTAGAGATTTTCAACATGTTGAAAAACTTGTGCATGGCTGTTAACATATTATTTTCAGTCATGTTTCTATCTATTAACCAAAGCCAAGAAGCACTTATGTCTTGATGGGTTCAGTAATAAGCATGTATGCTTCAAACCATCATTCTTGAGGAAGCATCTGACATTTTTTGGCCAACATATTCAGGTATACTGATTTGTTATTCGTAAATAGGTAGTTTGTACTGCCCTTTGTCCATTCCAGTATCCAAGCACAGTCACAAACTTCAGTACAAAAGCTCTTGATGCTTTCAACTATAACAGTGTAATGGTCTAGATGGGTTCAATAATAAGCAGGTGTGTTCTGACCCATAATTCTCAGGAGTTCCCACTGCCAGTGTATGACCAACCTACACTTTAGCGTACCTGGGTAAACTGATTCACTGTTTTCAAATAGGTGTTTCCCACTGTCAAATTGCCTCGGCACATACAGGGTGATGAGTATTATAATCCACTGGGACATACCATTTTATCAGCTTTGCTGAAAAAAGTTGTTGTAAATGATCAGGGAATAGATTACAATTAACAGTAACCAAGACTGGATTTGCCAGCAGGTATTGTGGGCCTGTGCAGGAGAAGAAAGTAATACATTTTTTCATGATTTATTTATGGCCATACATTTATTATTTTCTCGTCAATGGAAATAGTCATCCCATATAAGCTTATTTACATATTGACACAATATTCAAAGCCAAGTTACAACCAGTAAAATATGAAAATGTTCTTAATAATAATGGTGTTGATTTGGGTACCAGCAAATGTTTGTCTACAGTCTTTAGGTGGATATCCAACATTAATAATAACAAGCCATTGCTATTGTTTATCAGCAATTTGACATTAAATTCAATTTGGGCTTTGCCATATAGAGGCATTGATTGTAGTATTCACATCACTATTGAAAGGTCTCATTCTATGCAGCTTCTCACTATGTAATGGACTGGGGATTTCAGATAAAGATGCTAAACAACTGTTCACCTCGTCTGAATAATAGCAAAGAAAATTCAAATTTAGTAATAAATGCTTACATCATATGAAAATAATCCTATCAAAATGCCTGATCATTTGTATGCAATCCCTACAGTAATACAAAAAATCCTATGTATTTTTTAATCCTGGACAAATATCTCAGTGTTTCTCATTTAAACCTCTAATCTAACAAAATATATACAGTATATTGTTTGTATTGTATTGTTGAATGAACTTGGTTGCAATTGAGAAATGCGAATGTATTGTAAATAGATCTTATGAAATAGAAATGTTAGCTCTGACTATCTACTCACTTGACATCCCTTGTTACCCATCACAAAATTGAACACATCATTTTTTTCATTTATTTAAATGTGATACAATGCAACTTTTCTTCAGGCAACAAAATGCTCAGATGTGAACAGGGGCCATCGAAATGAATGGGATTTTGCTTGTTGGGCGTTTTGAGACTTCAGAGATGAGCGTTTTACGAGCTGAAATACGCTCAGGTGCGAACAGGGCCTTATTCTATGCTCTCACTGTAATATTTAGATGTGAGAATGCACATATGTACTTCCCTTATAATTTTTCTTATTCTCTGCTAGGATATTGCTATTTGCTCTCTGCCATACAATGTTAGATTACTTAGCACCACAGCGTGCGTTTTGTGGCCCATTCATAAAATGCAGACAGCAGTCTGGGGCCTCTGGTAGCTCTTTCCGTTTAATGTAACAGAGAGAACATCTATGACTGAGGAGAAGCTATGTAACCTGACTTTGACAGACCTTGTGACCTGTCTCTCTTTCCTGCTTTTTGCTTCTTCTGATCTACCATTAAGAGTATAGCACTCCGATGGTTTCAGAGTAATATTAGGACACTTGCCTTCTGTTATCCAAGCTGGCGGCACCCAGCAGCAATCTCAGGGCCTTTGGGTACCCTTTATCGACCAGAGCCATTTTTTACATAGTTACATAGGTAGTCAGGTTGAAAAAAGACACAAGTCCATCTGGTTCAACCAAAAAAAAAACAGTATTGAAAACCCAACCATACAATCCCATATACATAATCCTATGCCAGCAGTTGATCCAGAGGAAGGCGAAAAAAAAACCCAGCAAAGAATACCTGTCCAGGGATCCCGTATTGTCGGCACCCCAACCAATTTTTCAGTTGGCTCTTGGGTGCTAACGCCGCCATTTCTTGTAAGAGAAACTGGCAGTGAAGCCTTGTTACCTACTGCACATGCGCAAAGCACGCTGCGCTTTGTGAATGGCCCGGCGGCGGGGGAAGGAGAAGGGGGGCCGAACTTCAGAGTGACTTCACCCCAGGAAGTAGGAGTGGATACCTGTCAAAAACAGGTACCCCCCCGCCCCCTCCCCCCTGAAAGGTGCCAAATGTGGCAGCGGAGGGGGAGAGGAAGCAAGCAAGCCGAGCTTCCCCTTTTGGGTGGAGCTCCGCTTTAACCGCTCTGCTCCATTGAAATGACATGATGCATCGGGTAAGTGTAGTAGTAAAACAAGCAGGCAGAACAGCTTTAGTCAGTAGCAGAAGCTGCTGTTAACCTTCACAGTGCTGCTCTGGATAATATCTGGCAGCTGTGAATGCAGGTATGATTTTTACCAGAAGCAGCAGCCTGCAGGTAATGTTATATAGACCATTACACATTTACTGTATAATATGTTAGGTGCTGTATACCAAAAAATATACTAAACTTTAGCGTTAAGAGCAAGCTATATCATTTTCCAGATGATTTAAAGCCACCCAATGAAGAAGCCTTAATAAATTGCTATATAAAGCTGCTAAAATTGTGATTTCACAACAAGTGTTAGCCTTTCTGAATATCCACCTCTGCAAGAACTCTGTTGCTGAAAGAATATATTTCTTGTCAAAGGATATCTTAAGGCTAGTAAGTAATGTGGCCTCTAAGTTTACCATATATTCAAAAGTACAGACAGATGATTGCTTAACATTGTCTTCATTTGATATGACCAACATCAAAATGTTACTAAAGAACTGCTGGATCTTCTGGATTTTATTTCAGTGCATGGTATTACAACTGGCCCTGACTTATTTGGCAAGTTAAAAAAACTTTCTCCGTACCCACAATTTGCCCCTGTCTAGGAGGAGCTGAAACTCCTGTTCTGAGGGACAGCCCTGTTGGAAGATTTTTGGACGGACTGAAAAATATGCACAGTAAGGCAATAATAAATCATTTCAACTGCTTATTAATTCATCAGGGAATGATGTGTGGAAAGATTCTAAAAGTGGAGCATGTCTTCTAGCCTGTTGTGAACATTCAACCTCATACATTCATGCAGCTTTAACCACAGGTAGTTTAATTATCTGCTTCAAATGAAAGGTGCCAAATTTATTTTGCTTAAGAAAATATATTGAAATGTTGTTAGCGAAATTAGAAGAAACCTTGATAGAATTGAAAAATGTAGAATGGTTTAGCTACGTGTGACCAAGTGAATGCATTTCAAGCTGAACTTTGACTGAGGTCAGTTTAGTGAAAAAATGGTAGCATGTTGCATTGTAATATCTGTCAAAACTTTGTAAGTCCAAAAGATTCAAAAGCACTTAATATTTAACATTTACAAATAAACGGATTTTCTCAGATGTGAATTTGCAAAGAGATTTAGTGAGAAGGGGAAGATGGAATTAATTATAGCCTAATTATGGTTAACTGAGGGTTTCGTTAAAGTGGTAGTAAACTCAGATACTTTTATACATTTGTATAGATGAGTGTACCAAGAAAAAACAAGTGTACCACACCCTAAAATAATTACAAAAAATGATTGCCAAGGATTTTTGGGCTTTTAAGGTGCCTGATCGATCAAAAAACTCATTTAATAAAATAATCAATATTTTATTGTGAAAAAAAAGTTACAAAATTAAAAACAATTTGCAATCTAATTACAACAATACCACAAACGATTTCTCAACATGTTTCGCTGTATATGTATATAGCTTCTTCAGATACTTTTCCCCTACATTTAAAATAATGAAATTCATTTAGTTATTTTAAAGCAATGTGTCACATAGGGAGAGTATATAGAACACTCCTTACGTGAATAAACATTCTTTTTTGGACAGCTCCTTTTCGTTTGCAGCCACCGCCATAGTGACTGCTGTCTTCCACGTGTCTTATTTCCAGCCTTATTCACTCTCCATGTCCATGATCTCCTGCGTGCGCAGTGCTTATCAAGTCAGGCCTCATTTTCGCTTCGGGTTCACCATGATGACCATGTTCCGCGAATCGGAGACGATCTTTGGGATCTCTGAGCTGACACCCGGCAAAGGAAATGACGTAGCCCCAGCATGTATACATAATTTTTCTGGCATGAAGAGTTTGCTGGAAAAATGGGACAAAGAGCGCATGCACCAGTGACGTCATTGCTCAGAAAAGGTAGAATTACACTGAAAGGAAGAAGGATAGAAGCGATCCACAAAGAGCACCCAGTTCACTAGTTGGGAATGATTAATATTCTGGAAATTGAACTGGATGGGTTTACTACCTCTTTATTTTTTCTATATTTTTATTTAAAATGTAAAACATATTTTCTCTTGCGTTCATTGAAGGACACAGGTCAATATCATTCTAGACTATAGGATTAAAGCGCCACCTAGACAGACTAGACAGTAAAAAAATAATGCAGCAGTGACCTTTGGGCAGCCCTAATTGGTAGCCAACCCTCCCCAATCTGTAATAGGCAGCTCAGCTTTTTTTTCTGCCTAGTGTGGGAGTGAGGACCTAGTTCCTTGCTGAGGCTCTTTGTTCCACTGTTTTTTTTTTTGTTTTTTTTTTGTAGTGCCACGTTATTATCTTTTGGGGAGACATTTCTTGAAAAGTGGACTTCTTCCCCAATCACAGATCCTCCAGTTTCTTGGCTGAGCGAGGCAACTTTTATCCCGGTGGAGGATTCTGCCTCTCTCGAGGATCCTGCTGACAGGTCAGCGGAATGTATAACACGATCTATTGTCACTGTGGCTAGTGTGGATCTTTATGCAAAAAAGTTGCGCTAAACAAAATCAAAACATTATTGTGACAAAAACTGTGATGTGAACAAACACCAAAAATAGTGATTTTTAAACAAAAGTAATAGTCCAAAAAGTGATATGGTATAAGTCCAACCATAGCGTATTCAAATCCAAGTTGAACCATGCAGAATAAAATGCCACCACCATAAAAACGTGTCCGCCAACATTCAAATGACCTGCTTACTAAGGATGATGGAACTTTTGAAAAGTTCGGTTCGACCAGAACACCCGAATTTTCCAAAAGTTCGGTTCGGATTTCAGAACCCCATTGAAATCAATGGGACCCGAACTTCGGTAATCAAAAAACACAATTTTGAAGCCCTAAAACCCAATAAATGCCCCTAAAAAGTGCCTAGGGTTCTGGGTCATGCCCCATTAACTAATAATCACACAAAAAAAGTTCTTAAAAATTGTCATTTTTGATAAAAAAGCCAATTATTGAAAACTTTTTTTTTTAAAAAAGAGAGATTTTTTGATTTTTATTTTGGATTTAGTATCTGGGGGGTCTAAAAGGTGTGCATGTGAAGTTTCAGCTCTGTAGCATGTCCAGAACCATGAAAAAAAAAAGATAATTTTTTAGTAGAACAGGGATGTGGGTCGGGACCCTCCTTTAACTTTAACACCTATATGATCTTTATTTCTGGTTCTGGACATGCTACAGAGCTGAAACTTCACAGGTACACCTTTTAGACCCCCCAGACACAAAATCACACAAAAAAAAGTTCTTAAAAACTGTCATTTTTGATAAAAAAGCCAATTATTGAAAAATTAAAAAAAAAAAAAAAGAGATTTTTTTATTTTTACTTTGGATTTCGTATCTGGGGGGTCTAAAAGGTGTACATGTGAAGTTTTAGCTCTGTAGCATGTCCAGAACCATGAAAAAAAAAAGATAATTTTTCAGTAGAACAGGGATGTGGGTCGGGACCCTCCTTTAACTTTAACACCTATATGATCTTTTTTTCTGGTTCTGGACATGCTACAGAGCTGAAACTTCACATGTACACCTTTTAGACCACCCAGACACAAAATCACACAAAAAAAGTTCTTAAAAATTGTCATTTTTGATAAAAAAGCCAATTATTGAAAAAATTAAAAAAAAAAAAAAAAAAAAAAAGAGATTTTTTGATTTTTACTTTGGATTTCAGATCTGGGGGGGTCAAGAAAGTGTACATGTGAAGTTTCAGCTCTGTAGCATGTCCAGAACCAGAAAAAAAAGATAGTTTGTATTAGAAAACTTTCTGACAAGGGGTTTGCTTCGCTCCTGTAACACCTTGCCGGTTTATTAGAAGGCATTTTTTTGGGATCTTTGCAGTCAGGAAAAACATCTGAACTTGTGTATAGTGGTACTGTGCACAAGTTCAGATGTTTTGCCTGCCTCCAAAACTCCCCAAAAAATGCCAGCCAAAACACACCTGGGCATTTTTTTTTTTTGACGCTAGCGTTTTTTTGGCATTTTTTTGGGTTCTTTTGAGGCAGGCAAAACATCTGAACATGTGTATAGGGGGTATATATACACATATATGTCTGAATATATACCCCTAGACATATATAGGTGTGATAGTAGCAGAAATATATTACTGTAAATGATTTCATTAGCGCAAGCATTTATTTCTGCTACTATCACACCTATATATGTCTAGGGGTATATATTCAGACATATATGTCTATATATACACCCTATACACATGTTCAGATGTTTTGCCTGCCTCCAAAACCCCCCACAAAATGCCAGCAAAAACAAACCTGGGCATTTTTTTTTTTGACGCTAGCGTTTTTTTGGCATTTTTTTGGGTTCTTTTGAGGCAGACAAAACATCTGAACATGTGTATAGGGGGTATATATACACATATATGTCTGAATATATACCCCTAGACATATATAGGTGTGATAGTAGCAGAAATATATTACTGTAAATGATTTCATTAGCGCAAGCATTTATTTCTGCTACTATCACACCTATATATGTCTAGGGGTATATATTCAGACATATATGTCTATATATACCCCCTATACACATGTTCAGATGTTTTGCCTGCCTCCAAAACCCCCCAAAAAATGCCAGCAAAAACACACCTGGGCATTTTTTTTTGACGCTAGCGTTTTTTTGCCATTTTTTTGGGTTCTTTTGAGGCAGGCAAAACATCTGAACATGTGTATAGGGGGTATATATACACATATATGTCTGAATATATACCCCTAGACATATATACAGTGGGTACGGAAAGTATTCAGACCCCCTTAAATTTTTCACTCTTTGTTATATTGCAGCCATTTGCTAAAATCATTTAAGTTCATTCTTCTTCCTCATGAATGTACACATAGCACCCCATACTGACAGAAAAACACAGAATTGTTGACATTGTTGCAGATTTATTAAAAAAGAAAAACTGAAATATCACATGGTCCTAAGTATTCAGACCCTTTGCTCAGTATTTAGTAGAAGCCCCCTTTTGATCTAATACAGCCAGGAGTCTTTTTGGGAAAGATGCAACAAGTCTTTCACACCTGGATTTGGGGATCCTCTGCCATTCCTCCTTGCAGATCCTCTCCAGTTCTGTCAGGTTGGTTGGTAAACGTTGGTGGACAGCCATTTTTAGGTCTCTCCAGAGATGCTCAATTGGGTTTAAGTCAGGGCTCTGGCTGGGCCATTCAAGAACAGTCACGGAGTTGTTGTGAATCCACTCCTTCGTTATTTTAGCTGTGTGCTTAGGGTCATTGTCTTGTTGGAAGGTAAACCTTCGGCCCAGTCTGAGGTCCAGAGCACTCTGGAGAAGGTTTTTGTCCAGGATATCCCTGTACTTGGCTGCATTCATCTTTTCCTCGATTGCAACCAGTCGTCCTGTCCCTGCAGCTGAAAAACACCCCCACAGCATGATGCTGCCACCACCATGCTTCACTGTTGGGACTGTATTGGACAGGTGATGAGCAGTGCCTGGTTTTCTCCACACATACCGCTTAGAATTAAGGCCAAAAAGTTTTATTTTGGTCTCATCAGACCAGAGAATCTTATTTCTCACCATCTTGGAGTCCTTCAGGTGTTTTTTAGCAAACTCCATGCGGGCTTTCATGTGTCTTACACTGAGGAGAGGCTTCCGTCGGGCCACTCTGCCATAAAGCCCCGACTGGTGGAGGGCTGCAGTGATGGTTGACTTTCTACAACTTTCTCCCATCTCCTGACTGCATCTCTGGAGCTCAGCCACAGTGATCTTTGGGTTCTTCTTTACCTCTCTCACCAAGGCTCTTCTCCCCCGATAGCTCAGTTTGGCCAGACGGCCAGCTCTAGGAAGGGTTCTGGTCGTCCCAAACGTCTTCCATTTGAAGATTATGGAGGCCACTGTGCTCTTAGGAACCTTAAGTGCAGCAGAAATCTTTTTGTAACCTTGGCCAGATCTGTGCCTTGCCACAATTCTGTCTCTGAGCTCTTCAGGCAGTTCCTTTGACCTCATGATTCTCATTTGCTCTGACATGCATTGTGATCTGGAAGGTCTTATATAGACAGGTGTGTGGCTTTCCTAATCAAGTCCAATCAGTATAATCAAACACAGCTGGACTCAAATGAAGGTGTAGAACCATCTCAAGGATGATCAGAAGAAATGGAAAGCACCTGAGTTAAATATATGAGTGTCACATCAAAGGGTCTGAATACTTAAGACCATGTGATATTTCAGTTTTTCTTTTTTAATAAATCTGCAACAATGTCAACAATTCTGTGTTTTTCCATCAATATGAGGAGCTGTGTGTACATTCATGAGGAAGAAGAATGAACTTAAATGATTTTAGCAAATGGCTGCAATATAACAAAGAGTGAAAAATTTAAGGGGGTCTGAATACTTTCCGTACCCAGTGTAGGTGTGATAGTAGCAGAAATATATTACTGTAAATGATTTCATTAGCGCAAGCATTTATTTCTGCTACTATCACACCTATATATGTCTAGGGGTATATATTCAGACATATATGTCTATATATACCCCCTATACACATGTTCAGATGTTTTGCCTGCCTCCAAAACCCCCCCAAAAATGCCAGCAAAAACACACCTGGGCATTTTTTTTTTTGATGCTAGCGTTTTTTTGGCATTTTTTTGGGTTCTTTTGAGGCAGGCAAAACATCTGAACATGTGTATAGGGGGTATATATACACATATATGTCTGAATATATACCCCTAGACATATATAGGTGTGATAGTAGCAGAAATATATTCCTGTAAATGATTTCATTAGCGCAAGCATTTATTTCTGCTACTATCACACCTATATATGTCTAGGGGTATATATTCAGACATATATGTCTATATATACCCCCTATACACATGTTCAGATGTCATGTCTGACATCAAACATGTCCTCAAAAAAGCACTGGCAGTGGCAGCCCCTGCAGCATAAAAAATGCTTGGCTGGTGAGAAGCCATATTCCAGTTACGAAGCTATTCAGAGAAATGATCATTTCTCTATAGCGGTCACCCTGCTATGGAAGGGTTTTGTCACCCTGCCATAGCAGTCACTGCCAGTTAAACCTACACTACACTACGGTCCCCTTACACTTAACACTTTCCCTACAGAAACTCAATTTTTTAAGCTAACTTAAGTGTAAAGGAGCACTCTAACTACACTAGATATCCCTTTCCTCACACTAAAAATAGCTAAATGACACTTTTAAAGTAAAATTAACAGAACTGCTTCCATTCTCTTCCATGTCCAGTATAACAATGCTAGGAATATGGCGGGGGGGGGGGGATCTTATATACTGGGGGGCGTATTCACTAATGATTGGTCTAGGGACCCCCTAGTCACTCCAATCACATTCCTAGCATTCTCCTGCCCTCTCAATTGGCTTTTGCTAATGGTTCTGGTCCAATCACGGGCTTTTAAAGCCCATTTCCTGAAGCATTGCATTTTGGGCGGTTCTGGTTGCCGAATTCCGAACTTTTTGGGCAAAAAGTTCTAAATTCGTCCGAACCTCGAACACCCAATGTTCGGGTCGAACCGATGGTGGACCCGAACCGTTCGATCATCCCTACTGCTTACCAGAAAGAAGAGACTTCAAGGTTCAACAATGCTGGAAGTATGCTAAGCTACACTGATGTCAATAGCACCAAATGGACCTCTCCTTGATGTTTCTCAAAGCGATGGACAGCGCATTAACCCTCTGCATCCAGTCACAATCATCTGACAGAATTTCCCAAGTTTCTTCTGCTCAGACATGCTGCATCATCTATCTGCTGTGTAAGATTCAGGTAAAAACCTTGAGGATTCTGTTGACGTCAACAGACCTTCATCAGCTAGCTATACTGCATCATCCAAAGCAACTCCCTCTGACCACACATTGGTACCCATGGAGACAACTCAACCAGACAAATCTGCAGTGACCACCAAGCCAGGAGATTTGTTCCACTAAAGATCTGAAGAAATCCTTGTGTAAAACTTGGGAAATACTGTCAGACGATGCAGAGGGTTAATGCTCTGTCCATCGCTTTGAGAAACATCAAGGAGAGGTCCGTTTTGGTGCTATTGACATCAGTGTATCTTAGCATACTTCCGGGAAGCAGGTCATCTGAATGTTGGCAGACACGTTTTTATGGTGGTGGCATTTTATTCTGCACGGTTCAACTTGGATTTAAATACTCTATGGTTGGACTTATACCATATCACTTTTTGGACTATTACTTTTGTTTAAATATCACTATTTTTGGTGGTTGTTCGCATCACAATTTTTGTCACAATAATGTTTTGATTTCAAATTTAGCGCAACTTATTTTTTGCATATGGTTTTAAGTGTATATCTCACTGTTACGTTGCAGTATATTTAGTTTTAGTTTTTCATTTAGCGCAGTTATTTGTGTGAATTATAGTGTGGATCTTTGCCAGGTTTTAGCTATGGTTTTGGTATCCCAGGGCCTGGGTATTTTCAGTATCTCCAGTATGCGTGGGGCTAGTGGACCACCTTGTCCAGGGCGCCAAATACATGTGTGATGCATCCCTGTATGCATTCCCATTGTTTTCAATGCTCTTTGTCTCAGTGTTTGTTCTGTGCTGGATGTCTGGCCTAAATTCTGGTGAAACTTCAAGTAAGCCCTAAAGGAGTTGCTCCTCCAGGATGTCCGTGTCTTTGTTGCAATGCTGGCTGACTTTATCTAGACTCTCCTGGAGAGTACAAGCACTTTTCTCCCTCAATTTGAAAAGGGCGAGGAGCTGCAGCAGAGACAAGGACTTTTCAAGCGTCCTTTTTTCTCCCTTGGAACCTCACACAAAAAAGAAGGGACTAGGGCTCCAAGTTCTTCCAGGTTCCCTCTAGTGGCCTGAAGCACATCTGGCCTCACAAGTCCAATGAGCTCATTGACTGGCCTTCCATTGCAGGCAGATTTGCCCCCAGATGTTTACACTACGGAGGAGGGTCATCTTTGTTTGACTGCAAACTTCTGGGCTCATCACCAACTGATATCATTCTCCTACAAAATAGAGTTCTTTCCTTCCAATCTCTATCTCTGTCTCATCTACGAGATCTTTGCATGGCTGTGCAGGACCTGCTTCTTTAGGGAATGATGCCCTGGTCCCTGCCTTAAAGGGGATAGTATTGACATAGTCCCAAAGTATCCACAATGGCTCAAAATTGACATGACCCAGAAACATGGATGAGTTTTTACATATTCCTATCTGTATTGGGCACCAAACATTTTCTGCACCTTGCAGTAGGGGATGCTCATTACCAATTCTTCACTCTCCCCTATAGTCTAGCCTCTGCCCCTGGGTGTTCACCAAGGGGCTGGCTCTGGTCCTGGCATCCCTGAGACAATAGGGGATTGCCATAGTAGGCTAATCTGGACAATCTCCCCTTTCAAGTGGAATCTTACTCTTCCCAGATGGACAATTTAGCATTTTCACTCTGCAGAAGTTTGACTGGATTCACTATGGTTCTGAAACAGGTGGCTGGAACGCTTGGGTCTGCCTCTGGATTCAATGTGGGTCAAGGTAGTTCTTTGTCTGGACTAGCTTTGGAAACTCATGTCTTCTGTTCAGTTGTTACTTTCCCGCAGGTGGTCCTCTCTGCAGTTCTGCATGCAGGTCCTGGGTCTCATGATCTCTACATTCAAGGTGGCTTCATGTGCGCAGTTCCACACATGGATTCTACAAAAGAACATCCTATTCCTATCTATTTTCAGCCTCTCTTAATAAATTGTAATTATAGCATTGTACAATGGTTTTATGAAGCTGGGATACACAGTTTTTACAACTCCTGGCTTCAGAATTCAGAATGAGCTGACTGTTGGATATTGTTTTCGGTGTACAAAGGACCATAGGAAGGATGTTACTTCCCTGGGATTTTCCCTGCAACAAGAAATGCTTAAAGCTGAGCTGCATTTTACCTTACTGTACTATGATTTTAATAAAAGAATATGTATTTTTGTACTAGTGTTGCTTCATACCCCATACTGCAATAAAGAGACCCTGGTTCTTTTGGAATAAGCCAGAACCAACATGCACCGACTCGGGTGGTTAATGCAACTTTACTGTTAAAATGCAACATGAAAGTACATAACGAATAACATCCTTTCCCTAATCCTAACTTAGATAATGTAGTGGCCCAGACATACCTTCATGAAGTGAGAGTCTATAAAGGCAATATCCATGGCTTGGATTCTGTCTGTGATTCCCAGTCTCTTCAGTGCCATGATCTAGAAGTCTACGATCCACCTATATTCATGTCCTGTTCTCCGGCTCACTCAATCTTAGCTGTCCCCCTCTTTATAAAACAGGTGGGCCTGCCAAAGCCAAAAGCCAGTGAACTTAGATGAAAATCTTTACCATTTCCCCAGCTTGGGCTAGCTGCTGGAAAACTAACTGTGCACACATTTCCAACCTGCCTGCAGGTGTGAAGTGTAGGTCACAAGCTGCAAACATTTTCTTTGCTGGCCAAATCTCAGGAATTCCTGACAGTTAAAAAGCTTTGACACTTCCTGATGCCAACATTTGCAGGTATTCAACTTGTACCTTCAGTGGTTTGTCCGCTTTCTTTTCTAATGACTGTACCTTGTTACTTTTATTTCATTTATTTTATTTTAACAAGGCTTTCCTGCTGCTTTGAGTGTCACACTCAGATTAATTTTCCATTTACTAAATTTTTAGACACCGAATCAAAATTCTGAAAAATGTGTTCTTCATCTAACAAATTAAATACAAATTTTTAGTGTACAAGTTTCCATAATTGTCTCTGAAGATTCCCATTTGTTAAGGCCATGGCATACTCAGTAGTTAGTCATATTAAACTTGACTTGTTATGTATGTTGATGACATTTTGATGCCTCTTTGTTTCTGCAAATAAGCAGCAAATATTATTTTTAGTAATAAATTATTATTGAATATTAATAATCGGCAGATGTAGAACAGGCAGTAATGATTTTCTAAATTCAAATTCTAAATTTTATATATGTTGTTATGTAGTTAAGAAAAATAAATGTGCACCACAATTATTATGGGCATAATGATAGCATACTAAATTAGATGAAATTGAAGGGTTTATTAGTGGCACATCTTGAGTATAACAGTAGTGTGCTTTGCTAATCACAGGCCTTTGCAACAGAAAATAGGGATATTTAGTTCACACATATTGAAATACATGTTTAAGCTGGCCAACTGTATCAAAGTAATCCCTCTTTAGCCAGTCCTACTCTGCTTTGCCACTGCAAATGCTACTGTTGTCACCATGCCAACCTGGGGCAAAAAGACACATTTTGTCCCTACTTTTTACTGCAAAGCTTTCTTTAAAGGGTTCATCCAGTATTTTATTGTTAATATGTGGTCACACTCCTTTAGCACCTGGTAGATTATATGCATGGACAAGCTTTTGGGATCCGAGCACAGGTATATCTTGTTTCTATTGTATTGCAGTTCAGTGGCTAGACCTAAACCGTGTAGCTCTCCCCCATTTTATGTCTTTTTGCCCCAGGTTGGCATTAGGGTTGCCACCTCATCCCTTTAAACCAGGACACATATGACCTACACAGGTTCTGAGGCTAATATAATGCACATAAGGCACTACGTGAGTTTAATTACCACCTTAATCAGCCACAGAACCTGTGTAACTAATGTGTCCTGGTTTAAAGGGATGAGGGGGCAACCCTAGTTGGCATTGTGCAAAATGAAATTAAAACAGCGCTAGCATTTCATATAAATTGTGAATGCAATAATATTAATAAATATATAAATATATAAAAACAAACATGTATTGCAAAAATTGGTAAAACAATCCTTATTAGTGATATGTTCAATAAAGTGCAAGGTTATTAATTAATTTATATATAAAACCAGCATATATTGCAACAAATTGATAAAACAGTCCTTAAATAATAGCGTGTCCAATAAAGTGCTCAGGTGCAGAAACCGATCGTTCAAACGGTGCTCAAGTGAGTGGCCAGACCCTCTAGGTTCCCTACTCACCACAAATATGAGTCTCAAGCGCTTGATAAGATCATAGATGGCTTTGGCAACCAGGGATAATTCCAAGATTATAGATGCCTTGTATGGGATCGCTCCGAATTAGGCCTCCGTTACTCCGGACCACAACAGCATGTAACGGAGCCGGTCTCAACCAAGCTGACAGCTTCTGTCTGGACAGGCGGAATGCAGCCTGGCTGGTCCGATCCCAGTGGGATCGCCCCCTAGCTCCTCCCAGGCGAGCACAGTAATTGTACATCTGCGGCGGCTGGACGTAAAGTGTTAAATGAAGGTACAACATTTAGCAACTCACATGGTTGATGATTAAAACAGGTACATCTAAGTATGCAGACATCCGCGGTAAAGCTGTCCACAAAGACCAGCACCAGTTCTTAAAAAGGAGAAAGTGCAGAGAAGGGCAACCAAACTGATAAGAGACATGGAGGAGCTCAGCTATGAGAAAAGATTAGAGCAGGGGTCTTCAAACGGTGGCCCTCCAGTTGTTCAGGAACTACAATTCCCATCATACCTAGGCCTGTCTGTGAATGTCAGAGTTTTACAATGCCCCATGGGATGTGTAGTTCCGTAACAGCTGGAGGGCCGTAGTTTGAGGATCCCTGGATTATAGGAACTGAATTTATTCTCTCTTGAGAAGAGGAGATTTAGGGGGGAATATGATCAACATGTATAAATACATACGGGGTCCATATAGTGAACTTGGTGTTGAGTTATTCACTTTAAGGTCTACACAGAGGACAAGGGGCACTCTTTACGTCTAGAGAAAAAGGTTTCTTTACTGTAAGAGCTGGGAAAATGTGGAATAGACTCCCTTCTGTGGTGGTTCTGGCTAGCTTACTAGATTGCTTTAAAAAAGTCCTGGATTCTTTCCTGGGTGTACATAATATAAAAGGATACTAATATTTATAGGTAAGGCTCGCAATCCAAGGTTTTACTGTATATGCACTAGGGATAGACCGATTATCGGCAAGGCTGATATATTTGTGGCCGATATGCACTTTCCCCTGGAACTGGCCGATATTGCCGATATTTATGTGACGTCATTCTGCCTTCTTAGGCCGCCTCCCTCGCCTTGGACAGCCTCATCTGGAGTCGGGACTAGTGACGCGGGAGTGTATCACAGCCATACACCCACCCACAGCAGCCCGGTGCCAGCCAGCCACCCACACCCACAGGCACTGTACCAGCCAGCCACAGGCACTGTACCAGCGAGCCAGCCAGCCACTCACAGGCCCTGTACCAGCCAACCAGCCACCTATGACACTGTAACAGCCAGCCACCCACAGGCCCCGTACCAGCCAGCCACCCACAGCCCCTGTGCCAGCCACCCACCCACCACAGGGTGCAAGCCAGCCAGCCACCCACCACAGGGTGCCAGACAGCCAGCCACCCACCACAGGGTGCCAGACAGCCAGACACCCACAGACAGGGTGCCAGCCAGCCAGCCACCCACAGGCCCTGTACCAGCCAGCCACAGGCACTGTACCAGCCAGCCAGCCACCTATGACACTGTACCAGCCAGCCAGCCACCCACAGGCCCCGTACCAGCCAGCCACCCACAGCCCCTGTGCCAGCCACCCACCCACCACAGGGTGCAAGCCAGCCAGCCACCCACCACAGGGTGCCAGACAGCCACCCACCCACCACAGGGTGCCAGACAGCCAGACACCCACAGACAGGGTGCCAGCCAGCCACCCACAGGCCCTGTACCAGCCAGCCACAGGCACTGTACCAGCCAGCCACCCACAGCCCCTGTGCAAGCCACCCACCCACCTAACACAGGGTGCCAGCCAGCCAGCCAGCCAGCCACCCACCACAGGGTGCCAGACAGTCAGCCACCCACCACAGGGTGCAAGCCAGCCAGCCATCCACCACAGGGTGCCAGACAGCCAGCCATCCACCACAGGGTTCCAGCCAGCCAGCCATCCACCACAGGGTGCCAGCCAGCCACCCACCCACCACGGGTTTCCAGACAGCCAGCCACCCACCACAGGGTGCCAGCCAGCCGGCCACCCACCACAGGGTGCCAGCAAGCCAGACATTAAGCATTAAAACAAAAATGATCATGTTCAGTACCAGATTTGTGTCAAAAATTGTCTTTATTTTTCAAAACTTTAAATGTGCAAAATATCGGCCCATATTGGCCGATGCCGATACATTGTGACCAAAATATCTGCATCGGCCCTGAAAAAAACATATCGGTCTATCACTAATATGCACCCTTATAGTATTTTCAACATTGTCTGTCATCCTGAGTTTGACTTTAGGCAGTCACTCTAGAAACAAACAAAAAACACAAAAGAAGGCACTCTGTAAAAACTATTTATTAAACAAATTAAAAACCAAGTTTGTAGAGATTATCCATCCATTATATAGTAATTCTGCCACTTCTCATAGCATTCTGCAAGGTATTTTGCTACAAACTGGAGTACTGTGCCACTACTTTGTCTCTTACATAGTATGCGATGCAGGCTAACACTTTCTGGGACAATTACCCTTCATCGGAGCCTACATCTGATGAAGGGTTTTTCCTAAAAATGGCAGCATCACAAAATATTAAACTCTGTGCATTTGAATAATAAGTGAATTAAAACACTCATTTTATTTATGATTTTTGTCCATTTGTCAGCTTATGAGGAAAAAAATAGATTTTTTTATTTTTTGTTTTTTATTTTTATGAGTATAATAAATAAAGGCCTTTTAGAGAATGTAAACATTATTTAGATAGGCAAATAGTTATCATCAAGTTAACTGCCACATTCTGAGAAAATTTTGCCTGGGCATCAAGGCTTCAATGAACCCTGGGAACAAGTAAATAAGACTTAACAGCGCTGTTCAGAATATGCAGTGGCTAAAATGCTCAAACGCTAACAGCCCATTCAGACTGGTGCGATCCAACTTCGAGGGGCGACCTGTGAAGTCGCGGTGCGCAGTGTGCACCGCGACTTCGGCGCGACTTGCATGGACTTCACATAATGGAAGCCAATGCAAGTCGCTCCCAGGTCGCCCCAAAGTAGTACAGGACTGGTGTCGCTCCTATTAGAACGGGTCCTGTGCTAATCAATGGCGAGCGATCGAGCGCGACTTGTCAGGCTGACAAGTCGCCTGACAAGTCGCGCTAGTCTAAATGGACTCTAAAAGTTTCCAAGCTGAATTATTCTTGTTTGCTGTAAAACTGAAGGACTTCTACATACTTCTTCACTTTATCAAATGTTTAAACTCCTTCTAAAGCAACTTTAAAATGCTGAACACAATAAACAAGTTTCTCTTCAAATTAGTGCATGTTCCCTGTAATCTATTTTAAAAGATGTTATGCATTTTTACAATTAAAAAGCATCCTGCAAGAATTGCAACCATTTTGTAATAACAAGCAAACGACTCCCTTAAAGTGTGTGTTGCTCTATTTATGTCATTTTGGCTTTAGATCAGTAAATATTGTGGGCATATTTATGAACACTTTAAAACATATCTATGGTCAAAATGTAAAATAATATTTAAATTTCCACATTGTACTTTGTACAATTGTACATTGTACCACATTCTTGAAGTTGTGAAGATGTGAAGATCTCCACACCTTTAGTTCCTTAAATTCTATGACACGTATTTACTATGCCCTATGAGTAGGCACTGCTGTGTCACACATTTCACAGAGCCTTCCTTATCAACCACAGAGGTGACGAGAGGAGAAGTTTTAGGAGGAGGAGACAGCACACGAATCACTGCTTGCAGGCAGTAAAGTATCATGGGATATGTAGAGGATTGGGATAGGACAGCAGTTAATGTCAAACTGTCCTAAGTCCAACCCTGCTTCTTCTTGGATAGAGACCCCCCCCCACATACCTGTCTTTGAAGCCACCATCTTGGATATAAATCTCCTGGCCATAGGCCCACTCATGACATCCTTGACCATAGGCCCATATTAAAAAAAAAAGAATGTTCACTCTTAGTATGAATTTTCAGCATTTTACTGCAAATAATACTTCTCCAAGTAACACGCATTTTTAGTGCAGAACACCATTGGCAACAACATTCATGCTACAACAGTCTTTTCAGTGCAGAGCACAAATGCACATTTGCAGCCATCTTCCCTTTCTCCCTGTTCTCAGATACACCACAGAGATGGGACAGCTCCCCAATTGTATGCTAAGTTCCTACACCGAGCCACGAGCCCACAGCTGAGGACTTCTACATAAACCCTGAGGCCATATACACCAAGCTACAGACCCACACAAGAATGTCAGGGGTAGTCAAGGTGACTCTATATATTCCCCAATAGATCTGATTTACTGTCATTGAGAGTTCAGCCCTACATAGGGCTCCTTGTGGCTACATCAGCTCAAACGTATATCTTGACAAACCAGGGTTGTCATATTCTCATAGCAAAAAGAACAAAAAAGGGCGCACCGACCTAGCGCATTATCCTCAATAAAAGGCTTTATTTAAATGACATAAAAAATGGCTACTCACAGACGTAGATAAAGATAAAGCATATCAAGCTGGATTGCTCAAAAGTCCGTGTTTAGTCCATATAATCGTCCATGATGAGATGACTGACGCGTTTCGAGGCCTAGCCTCTTCCTCAGAGTCACGGTGACTCTGAGGAAGAGGCTAGGCCTTGAAACGCGTCAGTCATCTCATCATGGACGATTGTATGGACTAAACACGGACTTTTGAGCAATCCAGCTTGATATGCTTTATCTTTATCTACGTCTGTGAGTAGACATTTTTTATGTCATTTAAATAAAGCCTTTTATTGAGGATAATGCGCTAGGTCGGTGCGCCCTTTTTTGTTCTTTTTGCTTTTAGTATCGGTGGACTACCCCAGTCCGATAAGGGCAGCAAGACTCTAGCCATCTGAGAAGCCAGTTGTCAGTCCCGTGAAGTGTGTGGCCAAGGGGCTTGGATACCAAGCGCAGGAGAAGGGTGGTTACACCTTATTGTTTTTTGGAGCTGTCATATTCTCATACCCTGTCCTGGGCCCCACCCACAGATGGTATTATATCTAGGCACTAGCTCTACCTATGACAGGGATCCTCAAACGACGGCCCTCCAGCTGTTGCAGAACTACACATCCCATGAGGCATTGTAAAACTCTGACATTCACAGACATGACTAGGCATGATGGGAATTGTAGTTCCTGAACAACTGGAGGGCCATAGTTTGAAGACCCCTGACCTATGACATCACAGGAGTGGTAACAATTAAAGGGCACAAACACCTGCCAACAGATCTATTGTCCTTAGCAGTGCAAAGTAAACAGCAGAGGAGAAGCTGCAAAGCATGCGGGAAATCCAGGAAGTTGTGGAAAGAGATGACCAGCAGACAAACAGCACTCACAACATCAAAGTAGATTTTTTAAAGTAAACCTACACTAGATTGTCATATATATCTATTGTTTGTATTATATTGGAAAGTGTGACTATAGAACTCCTTTAGACAAATCATTTATTGATAATAGGACATGTTATGTGAAAAAAAAAAACTATTTCTGTATTTATTAAACATGTCTTCTGATTTTGTTTTATCTTTCAAGGACAACAGTATAAGGACCAATAAATACAACATCTTTACTTTCATCCCTCTCAACCTATTTGAGCAGTTCCACAGAGTCGCAAATCTCTACTTCCTGTTTATAATTGTTTTGCAGGTAAGTGTTTTTAAACTGTGCTTTACCAATATGATAAAAAACACTTGATTACTATACTGTGTACTACCCTTTTTTTAAGGCCATTTTTTAGTTTTCAGTGCTGTAAACGTTTGATACAGTATCTCACAAAAGTGAGTACACCCCTCACATTTTTGTAAATATTTTATTATATCTTTTCCATGTGACAACACTGAAGAAATGACACTTTCCTACAATGTAAAGTAGTAAGTGTACAGCTTGTATAACAGTGTATATTTGCTGTCCCCTCAAAATAACTCAACACACAGCCATTAATGTCTAAACTGCTGGCAACAAAAGTGAGTACACCCCTAAGTGAAAATGTCCAAATTGGGCCCAATTAGCCATTTTCCCTCCCCGATGTCATGTGACTCGTTAGTGTTACAAGGTCTCAGGTGTGAATGGGGAGCAGATGTGTTAAATTTGGTGTTATCACTCTCACTCTCTCATACTGGTCACTGGAAGTTCAACATGGCACCTCATGGCAAAGAACTTTCTGAGGAATTGTAGATCTACATAAAAATGGGCTAGGCTATAAGAAGATTGCCAAGACCCTGAAACAGCTGTAGCATGGTGGCCAAGACCATAAATCGGTTTAACAGGACAGATTCCACTCAGAACAGGCCTCCCCATGGTCGAACAAAAAAAGTTGAGTGCATGTGCTTAACGTCATATCCAGAGGTTGTCTTTTGGAAAGACACACATGAGTGCTGCCAGAATTGCTGCAGAGGATAAAGGGGTAGGGGGTGGGGGTCAACCTGTCATGTGGTCAAACCATACACCACACACTTCATCAAATTGGTCTGCATGGCTGTCGTCCCAGAAGGAAGCCTCTTCTAAAGATGATGCACAAGAAAGCCTGCATACAGTTTGCTGAAGACAAGCAGACTAAGGACATGAACTACTGGAACCATGTCCTGTGGTTGATGAGACCAAGATAAACTTATTTGGTTCAGATGGTGTCAAGCGTGTGTGGCGGCAACCAGGTGAGGAGTACAAAGACAAGTGTGTCTTGCCTACAGTCAAGCATGGTGGTGGGACTGTCATGGTCTGGGGCTGCATGAGCACTGCTGGCACTGGGTGGCTACAGTTCATTGAAGTAACCATGAATACCAACATGTACTGTGACATACTGAAGCAGAGCTTGATCCCCTTCCTTCAGAGACAGGGTCACAGGGCAGTATTCCAACATGATAACAACCTCAAACACAACTCCAAGATGACCACTGCCTTGCTAAAGATGCTGAGGGTAAAGGTGATGGACTTGCCAAGCATGTCTCCATACCTAAACCCTTTTGAGCATCTGTGGGGCATCCTAAAATGGAAGGCGGAGGAGCGCAAGGTCTCTAACATTCACCAGCTCCATGATGTCATCATGGAAGAGTAGAAGAGGACCCCAGTGGCAACATGTGAAGCTCTCATGAATTCTATGCCCAAGAGGGTTAAGGCAGTGCTGGAAAATAATGGTGGCTACACAAAATATTGACACTTTCGGCTCAATTTGGACATTTTCACTTAGGGGTGTACTCACTTTTGTTGCCAGCGGATAAGACATTATTGGCTGTGTGTTAAGTTATTTTGAGGGGACAGCAAATTTACACTGTTATGCAAGCTGTACACTTACTACTTTTCATTCTAGTAAAGTGCAATTTCTTCAGTGTTGTCACATGAAAAGATATAATAAAATATTTACAAAAATGTGAGGGGTGTACTCACATTTGTGAGATACTGTATGTCCTTTGTCGTGCAACACTGTACCAAAATGAATATTAAATATTTTTGGTCGTATTCAATAACCACTCTTTATTTATTTTTTTACTATATGACAGAAAAACGACCAACAGTAAAAAAAAAAGGGATGTTCTGATGCCATTTGAATTTCTTGAGGGGCTAAAATGTCAGCACGGTAAAAACACTCCCAAAATTCCTTAGTTTAGTTTAGGGCATAGCATACTACACAGTGCAGCAGAGTACAAGGGTCAGGACTATGCAATGAACAGAACAACTTCCAGATTTTAGTTTTAGGAGTTAGGGCCACCTTATGGTAGTGATCAGTGGTAAGCACCCCTTTAAATCAGTTGTCTGTTGTCGGCGGTGTTTCCACCCCCCCCCCCCCCCCAAATCATTGGTAGTCAGTGTGCCGCATTTTAGTTTTTTTTCCCCCCAGTGTACCCCGCTCTCTTTGGTGTTCTATAGGAGCAAAAATACTTAATCTGTGATTGGCGGTGGAGGCGGAAGGGGAGGCTCTGTTTACTTTTTTTATTACATTTGTGATCACTGTGATTGGCCATCACAGTGATCACAGTACACAGAACCACTTTGGCTCTGTGCATATTGCCTATGATCTGTACTGACTAATGACAGAGCAATAATAGGCATTGTGCGTGCACAATAGTAGTGTTGGAGAACATGTTTTTTTTCAAATGTAAGATGTTTCTGAACTATGAAATTTGGGTACACCTAGCCTGGATACTATTGGGGTAGCCTGGAATGTCAGGACAGCAGGATTACCCAGCAGGGCATAGGTAACTGAAGAATGTATATCAGAACCTTCATCTAGTAGAAAGAAGGAGTCATGCATAACCCCTGGCAGTGGAGTATGTGAATTTTGAAAAAAACAAAAAACAAACCCTTTTTCTTTGTTTCTGTTATAAAATTCAGCAAATAAATAACCTTTCTTCATAAATATAGATGTACTGGCGGCCTATCTAATTTCTTGAGGCCCGAAAATGTCAGGACAGTACAATTACCCCTTTTTGGAAAGTAGACAAGGTATTTCGTAAAAGGCATGGTGAGTTTTTTGAAGTTGTAATGGCTATGAATGGAAGCCATTCATTGTGTACAATTGCCACATGATCTGCTAGTGATCACATGGTACTGGCAGTGGCCTGGTACACTGATCTGTCATCCGCCATGATTCTCAATAATGATAATCAATATATGTTTTTAATTACCTTGATTTAGGGCTAACTCGGGAAAACAGAAATCCCTAAGGTATCTGATCGGTCCTTGTTGCTTTGTAGCCCTCCTATTATTATTAAGAGGAAAGCCACAATATTTGCAGTTTATATGCATTTTGGAGTCGCTTATGCAACAAATCTTTATATAGTGTTTTTTAATTATTATTAGTAGGGTTGAGCGGACACCTAGATGTCCGTGTTCGACGGGTTCGGCCGAACTTTAAAAAAAAGTCCGGGTCCGTGTCCCGGACTTTTACCGAACTTTTCCCGGACACCGAACCCCATTGAAGTCAATGGGGACCCGAACTTTAAGGCACTAAAATGGCTCTAAAACACCAAAGGAAAGGGCTAGAGTGCTGCAAATGGCAGCAAAACGTAATTAAGAGCATGGCAAGTGCTCTGCAAACAAATGTGGATAGGGAAATAACTTAAAACAACAAAAAAAAACAGAAAAATAAAACAATGTTCTTCTTCATCTCTGAAGGACGAGGCCCATATGGAGTAGGAGGGAGGTTGAGGTGGTGGTGGATGTGGCGGTGACATAGGCGTGCGCACAGGGTGTGCTGGGTGTGCCTGGGCACACCCTAATCACCTAGGGCACATAGCATTGCCAGTGAGGAGATGGGAAAGATCTCCCTGGGACCTGCTCTGCTCTATTTCTCCTTGCCTACAGGTACATGGCCCCGATACATTACTCTCCCTGCTGGCAAACACATGCATGTGTATTTCAACTTTGGGGTGCACACCTTAATGCAATAGGCTGCGCACACCTATGGGCGGTGTAGGTGGAAGCGGCGGTGGAGGAGGACCAGGGCCGGATTAACAGCATCATGGGCTTGGTGCTGAGGATTTTGAAGGGCCTTAAGGGCCGTGCCTTGCCATGCACCCAGAGGAGGAAGGGTGCAGCCATGCATGCCTAATTCAACATGGGATGCTGTCTCTGAAGCCCATAAACACATCCATGCATCGCCAACTGTCCCTCCTTGTCCGGCCTTCACGCTGTGTGGGGAGGTTCTGAGGGTGCTGCCTGGGGAAGCGAGCATAGAAGCCAGACTTCTGTGTTTACAAGTGACAGAAGAGCGGTAACAGTGAATATGGCCAACCCGGGGCCTATATAAAAGGTAGGGGCCTGGAGCTGCAGCTCCAATAGCCCCTACATTAATCTGGCCCTGAGGAGGAGGACGAGGTAGCCAACACTGCTTCTTTTCAAAAATTTTAAATGAGGGTACACCCCAAAAGAGTGAGAAAGAGCAAAAATGGAACAATGGGTGGGTAAGGTCGGTATCCATTGCTATTCTGCATAAGGTACGGAAAAGTCCCGTGGGATCCATGCCTGGTTCATTTTAATGAACGTGAGCTTGTCCACATTGTCTCTGGACAGGCGGCTGCGCTTGTCTGTTATAACGCCCCCAGCCGTGCTAAATACCCGTTCAGATAATACACTGGCTGCAGGGCACGCCAGCACCTCCAAGGCGTAAAGGGCAAGCTCAGGCCATGTGCCCAATTTGGAGACCCAGAAGTTGAAGGGGGCAGACCCGTCATTCACTACATGTAGGCGTGTGCACACATACTGCTCCACCATGTTGGTAAAATGCTGCCTCCTGCTAAGACGTTCCATCTGAGCTGCTGGTGCTGCTGTTTGTTGTGGCGTGCTGACAAAGCTTTTCCACATTTCGGCCATGCTAACCCTGCCTTCTGAGGTGCTGGCGGTGCCCTGGTTGCGTTGGCGACCTCCTCCTCCTCCTCCTCTGCCTTGTGCTTCCACTGTGGCCCCGCTGTCAGATGGGAATGCCAGCAGCATGGCGTCTACCAGCGTGCGCTTGTACTCGCGCATCTTGCGATCGCGCTCCAGTGAGTGAATTAAGGACGGTACGTTGTCCTTGTAACGGGGATCCAGCAGCGTGGCCACCCAGTAATCAGCACAAGTTAGAATGTGGGCAACTCGGCGGTCGTTGTGGAGACACTGCAGCATGTAATCGCTCATGTGTGCCAGGCTGCCCAGAGGCAACGAAAGGCTGTCCTCTGTGGGAGGTGTATCGTCCGTGTCCTCTGTATCCCCCCAGCCACGCACCAGTGATGGCCATGAGCTGGCCTGGGTGCCACCCTGCTGTGAACATGGTTCCATCTCCTCCTCCAGCTCCTCCTCCTCCTCATCCTCCTCATCCTCCAGAACTGTGCCCCTGCTGGACAATTGCGTCCCTGGCGTTTGCGTGTGCAGGAACCCACCCTCGGAGCCCCTTGCGAATGACTGCCCTGAAAGCCTTGGAAATGTTACCTCTTCATCCTCCTCCTCCTCCTCATCCTGTGCCACATCCTCTTCCATCATCGCCCGAATTGTTTTTTCAAGGAGGCATAGAAGTGGGATAGTTAAGCTGAGAACGGCGTCATTGCCACTGGCCATGTTGGTGGAGTACTCAAAACAGCGCAACAAGGCACACAGGTCTCGCATGGAGGCCCAGTTAAATTAAATAGCGGAATAGAAAATATGATCCAAAAAAAGTGTATGTATATCACACGTACACAACCACACTGGGCCCCAATTACTATTGTTTGTACCCCTAAAAGGCTAGATGAGGAGTAGGGGGAGTATGGAACAGGCAGCACCCTCAAACCTTCAGAAGTATGAGATGAACCCCAACAACTTGGAAAGGTGGATCTCTCTCACACGTACCAACACAGACTATCCCCCAATTTAACTGATCCCCAAAGGTTTTTGATTAAATAGCGGAATAGAAAATATGATCCAAAAAAAGTGTATGTATATCACACGTACACAACCACACTAGGCCCCAATTACTATTGTTTGTACCCCTAAAAGGCTAGATGAGGAGTAGGGGGGGTATGGAACAGGCAGCACCCTCAAACCTTCAGAAGTATGAGATGAACCCCAACAACTTGGAAAGGTGGATCTCTCTCACACGTACCAACACAGACTATCCCCCAATTTAACTGATCCCCAAAGGTTTTTGATTAAATAGCGGAATAGAAAATATGATCCAAAAAAAGTGTATGTATATCACACGTACACAACCACACTAGGCCCCAATTACTATTGTTTGTACCCCTAAAAGGCTAGATGAGGAGTAGGGGGGGTATGGAACAGGCAGCACCCTCAAACCTTCAGAAGTATGAGATGAACCCCAACAACTTGGAAAGGTGGATCTCTCTCACACGTACCAACACAGACTATCCCCCAATTTAACTGATCCCCAAAGGTTTTTGATTAAATAGCGGAATAGAAAATATGATCCAAAAAAAGTGTATGTATATCACACGTACACAACCACACTGGGCCCCAATTACTATTGTTTGTACCCCTAAAAGGCTAGATGAGGAGTAGGGGGAGTATGGAACAGGCAGCACCCTCAAACCTTCAGAAGTATGAGATGAACCCCAACAACTTGGAAAGGTGGATCTCTCTCACACGTACCAACACAGACTATCCCCCAATTTAACTGATCCCCAAAGGTTTTTGATTAAATAGCGGAATAGAAAATATGATCCAAAAAAAGTGTATGTATATCACACGTACACAACCACACTAGGCCCCAATTACTATTGTTTGTACCCCTAAAAGGCTAGATGAGGAGTAGGGGGGGTATGGAACAGGCAGCACCCTCAAACCTTCAGAAGTATGAGATGAACCCCAACAACTTGGAAAGGTGGATCTCTCTCACACGTACCAACACAGACTATCCCCCAATTTAACTGATCCCCAAAGGTTTTTGATTAAATAGCGGAATAGAAAATATGATCCAAAAAAAGTGTATGTATATCACACGTACACAACCACACTAGGCCCCAATTACTATTGTTTGTACCCCTAAAAGGCTAGGAGTAGGGGGAGTATGGAACAGGCAGCACCCTCAAACCTTCAGAAGTATGAGATGAACCCCAACAACTTGGAAAGGTGGATCTCTCTCACACGTACCAACACAGACTATCCCCCAATTTAACTGATCCCCAAAGGTTTTTGATTAAATAGCGGAATAGAAAATATGATCCAAAAAAAGTGTATGTATATCACACGTACACAACCACACTGGGCCCCAATTACTATTGTTTGTACCCCTAAAAGGCTAGATGAGGAGTAGGGGGAGTATGGAACAGGCAGCACCCTCAAACCTTCAGAAGTATGAGATGAACCCCAACAACTTGGAAAGGTGGATCTCTCTCACACGTACCAACACAGACTATCCCCCAATTTAACTGATCCCCAAAGGTTTTTGATTAAATAGCGGAATAGAAAATATGATCCAAAAAAAGTGTATGTATATCACACGTACACAACCACACTAGGCCCCAATTACTATTGTTTGTACCCCTAAAAGGCTAGATGAGGAGTAGGGGGGGTATGGAACAGGCAGCACCCTCAAACCTTCAGAAGTATGAGATGAACCCCAACAACTTGGAAAGGTGGATCTCTCTCACACGTACCAACACAGACTATCCCCCAATTTAACTGATCCCCAAAGGTTTTTGATTAAATAGCGGAATAGAAAATATGATCCAAAAAAAGTGTATGTATATCACACGTACACAACCACACTAGGCCCCAATTACTATTGTTTGTACCCCTAAAAGGCTAGATGAGGAGTAGGGGGGGTATGGAACAGGCAGCACCCTCAAACCTTCAGAAGTATGAGATGAACCCCAACAACTTGGAAAGGTGGATCTCTCTCACACGTACCAACACAGACTATCCCCCAATTTAACTGATCCCCAAAGGTTTTTGATTAAATAGCGGAATAGAAAATATGATCCAAAAAAAGTGTATGTATATCACACGTACACAACCACACTGGGCCCCAATTACTATTGTTTGTACCCCTAAAAGGCTAGATGAGGAGTAGGGGGAGTATGGAACAGGCAGCACCCTCAAACCTTCAGAAGTATGAGATGAACCCCAACAACTTGGAAAGGTGGATCTCTCTCACACGTACCAACACAGACTATCCCCCAATTTAACTGATCCCCAAAGGTTTTTGATTAAATAGCGGAATAGAAAATATGATCCAAAAAAAGTGTATGTATATCACACGTACACAACCACACTAGGCCCCAATTACTATTGTTTGTACCCCTAAAAGGCTAGATGAGGAGTAGGGGGGGTATGGAACAGGCAGCACCCTCAAACCTTCAGAAGTATGAGATGAACCCCAACAACTTGGAAAGGTGGATCTCTCTCACACGTACCAACACAGACTATCCCCCAATTTAACTGATCCCCAAAGGTTTTTGATTAAATAGCGGAATAGAAAATATGATCCAAAAAAAGTGTATGTATATCACACGTACACAACCACACTAGGCCCCAATTACTATTGTTTGTACCCCTAAAAGGCTAGATGAGGAGTAGGGGGGGTATGGAACAGGCAGCACCCTCAAACCTTCAGAAGTATGAGATGAACCCCAACAACTTGGAAAGGTGGATCTCTCTCACACGTACCAACACAGACTATCCCCCAATTTAACTGATCCCCAAAGGTTTTTGATTAAATAGCGGAATAGAAAATATGATCCAAAAAAAGTGTATGTATATCACACGTACACAACCACACTAGGCCCCAATTACTATTGTTTGTACCCCTAAAAGGCTAGATGAGGAGTAGGGGGGGTATGGAACAGGCAGCACCCTCAAACCTTCAGAAGTATGAGATGAACCCCAACAACTTGGAAAGGTGGATCTCTCTCACACGTACCAACACAGACTATCCCCCAATTTAACTGATCCCCAAAGGTTTTTGATTAAATAGCGGAATAGAAAATATGATCCAAAAAAAGTGTATGTATATCACACGTACACAACCACACTAGGCCCCAATTACTATTGTTTGTACCCCTAAAAGGCTAGATGAGGAGTAGGGGGGGTATGGAACAGGCAGCACCCTCAAACCTTCAGAAGTATGAGATGAACCCCAACAACTTGGAAAGGTGGATCTCTCTCACACGTACCAACACAGACTATCCCCCAATTTAACTGATCCCCAAAGGTTTTTGATTAAATAGCGGAATAGAAAATATGATCCAAAAAAAGTGTATGTATATCACACGTACACAACCACACTAGGCCCCAATTACTATTGTTTGTACCCCTAAAAGGCTAGGAGTAGGGGGAGTATGGAACAGGCAGCACCCTCAAACCTTCAGAAGTATGAGATGAACCCCAACAACTTGGAAAGGTGGATCTCTCTCACACGTACCAACACAGACTATCCCCCAATTTAACTGATCCCCAAAGGTTTTTGATTAAATAGCGGAATAGAAAATATGATCCAAAAAAAGTGTATGTATATCACACGTACACAACCACACTGGGCCCCAATTACTATTGTTTGTACCCCTAAAAGGCTAGATGAGGAGTAGGGGGAGTATGGAACAGGCAGCACCCTCAAACCTTCAGAAGTATGAGATGAACCCCAACAACTTGGAAAGGTGGATCTCTCTCACACGTACCAACACAGACTATCCCCCAATTTAACTGATCCCCAAAGGTTTTTGATTAAATAGCGGAATAGAAAATATGATCCAAAAAAAGTGTATGTATATCACACGTACACAACCACACTAGGCCCCAATTACTATTGTTTGTACCCCTAAAAGGCTAGATGAGGAGTAGGGGGGGTATGGAACAGGCAGCACCCTCAAACCTTCAGAAGTATGAGATGAACCCCAACAACTTGGAAAGGTGGATCTCTCTCACACGTACCAACACAGACTATCCCCCAATTTAACTGATCCCCAAAGGTTTTTGATTAAATAGCGGAATAGAAAATATGATCCAAAAAAAGTGTATGTATATCACACGTACACAACCACACTGGGCCCCAATTACTATTGTTTGTACCCCTAAAAGGCTAGGAGTAGGGGGAGTA
Organism: Pelophylax lessonae; assembly: GCF_965119305.1. Taxonomy (NCBI): domain Eukaryota; kingdom Metazoa; phylum Chordata; class Amphibia; order Anura; family Ranidae; genus Pelophylax; species Pelophylax lessonae. The sequence continues at coordinate 502,034,977 of NC_138768.1, forward strand.
TGGAACAGGCAGCACCCTCAAACCTTCAGAAGTATGAGATGAACCCCAACAACTTGGAAAGGTGGATCTCTCTCACACGTACCTACACAGACTATCCCCCAATTTAACTGATCCCCAAAGGTTTTTGATTAAATAGCGGAATAGAAAATATGATCCAAAAAAAGTGTATGTATATCACACGTACACAACCACACTAGGCCCCAATTACTATTGTTTGTACCCCTAAAAGGCTAGGAGTAGGGGGAGTATGGAACAGGCAGCACCCTCAAACCTTCAGAAGTATGAGATGAACCCCAACAACTTGGAAAGGTGGATCTCTCTCACACGTACCAACACAGACTATCCCCCAATTTAACTGATCCCCAAAGGTTTTTGATTAAATAGCGGAATAGAAAATATGATCCAAAAAAAGTGTATGTATATCACACGTACACAACCACACTAGGCCCCAATTACTATTGTTTGTACCCCTAAAAGGCTAGGAGTAGGGGGAGTATGGAACAGGCAGCACCCTCAAACCTTCAGAAGTATGAGATGAACCCCAACAACTTGGAAAGGTGGATCTCTCTCACACGTACCAACACAGACTATCCCCCAATTTAACTGATCCCCAAAGGTTTTTGATTAAATAGCGGAATAGAAAATATGATCCAAAAAAAGTGTATGTATATCACACGTACACAACCACACTGGGCCCCAATTACTATTGTTTGTACCCCTAAAAGGCTAGATGAGGAGTAGGGGGAGTATGGAACAGGCAGCACCCTCAAACCTTCAGAAGTATGAGATGAACCCCAACAACTTGGAAAGGTGGATCTCTCTCACACGTACCAACACAGACTATCCCCCAATTTAACTGATCCCCAAAGGTTTTTGATTAAATAGCGGAATAGAAAATATGATCCAAAAAAAGTGTATGTATATCACACGTACACAACCACACTGGGCCCCAATTACTATTGTTTGTACCCCTAAAAGGCTAGATGAGGAGTAGGGGGAGTATGGAACAGGCAGCACCCTCAAACCTTCAGAAGTATGAGATGAACCCCAACAACTTGGAAAGGTGGATCTCTCTCACACGTACCAACACAGACTATCCCCCAATTTAACTGATCCCCAAAGGTTTTTGATTAAATAGCGGAATAGAAAATATGATCCAAAAAAAGTGTATGTATATCACACGTACACAACCACACTAGGCCCCAATTACTATTGTTTGTACCCCTAAAAGGCTAGATGAGGAGTAGGGGGGGTATGGAACAGGCAGCACCCTCAAACCTTCAGAAGTATGAGATGAACCCCAACAACTTGGAAAGGTGGATCTCTCTCACACGTACCAACACAGACTATCCCCCAATTTAACTGATCCCCAAAGGTTTTTGATTAAATAGCGGAATAGAAAATATGATCCAAAAAAAGTGTATGTATATCACACGTACACAACCACACTGGGCCCCAATTACTATTGTTTGTACCCCTAAAAGGCTAGGAGTAGGGGGAGTATGGAACAGGCAGCACCCTCAAACCTTCAGAAGTATGAGATGAACCCCAACAACTTGGAAAGGTGGATCTCTCTCACACGTACCAACACAGACTATCCCCCAATTTAACTGATCCCCAAAGGTTTTTGATTAAATAGCGGAATAGAAAATATGATCCAAAAAAAGTGTATGTATATCACACGTACACAACCACACTGGGCCCCAATTACTATTGTTTGTACCCCTAAAAGGCTAGATGAGGAATAGGGGGAGTATGGAACAGGCAGCACCCTCAAACCTTCAGAAGTATGAGATGAACCCCAACAACTTGGAAAGGTGGATCTCTCTCACACGTACCAACACAGACTATCCCCCAATTTAACTGATCCCCAAAGGTTTTTGATTAAATAGCGGAATAGAAAATATGATCCAAAAAAAGTGTATGTATATCACACGTACACAACCACACTAGGCCCCAATTACTATTGTTTGTACCCCTAAAAGGCTAGGAGTAGGGGGAGTATGGAACAGGCAGCACCCTCAAACCTTCAGAAGTATGAGATGAACCCCAACAACTTGGAAAGGTGGATCTCTCTCACACGTACCAACACAGACTATCCCCCAATTTAACTGATCCCCAAAGGTTTTTGATTAAATAGCGGAATAGAAAATATGATCCAAAAAAAGTGTATGTATATCACACGTACACAACCACACTAGGCCCCAATTACTATTGTTTGTACCCCTAAAAGGCTAGATGAGGAGTAGGGGGAGTATGGAACAGGCAGCACCCTCAAATCTTCAGAAGTATGAGATTGTGTTCACTGTACCCCACAAAGATTGAGTTCACTGCACCCCACAATGATTGTGTTCACTGCACCCCACAAAGATTGTGTTCACTGCACCTCACAAAGATTGTGTTCACTGTACCCCCCAAAGATTGTGTTCACTGCACCCCACAAAGATTCTGTTCACTGTACCCCACAAAGATTGTGTTCACTGCACCCTAAAAGGATGTTGTTCACTGCACCCCACAAAGATTGTGTTCACTGCACCCTAAAAGGATGTTGTTCACTGCACCCCAAAAAGATTGTGTTCACTGTACCCCCCCAAAGATTGTGTTCACTGCACCCCACAAAGATTGTGTTCACTGCACCCCAAAAAGATTGTGTTCACTGTACCCCCCAAAGATTGTGTTCACTGCACCCCAAAAAGATTGTGTTCACTGTACCCCCCAAAGATTGTGTTCACTGCACCCCACAAAGATTCTGTTCACTGTACCCCACAAAGATTGTGTTCACTGCACCCCAAAAAGATTGTGTTCACTGTACCCCCCCAAAGATTGTGTTCACTGCACCCCACAAAGATTCTGTTCACTGCACCCCACAAAGGATTTTGTTCACTGCACCCCAAAAAGATTGTGTTCACTGCACCCCAAAAAGGATTTTGATCACTGCACCCCAAAAAGGATGTTGTTCACTGCACCCCAAAAATGATTTTGTTCACTCCACCCCAAAAAGATTGTGTTCACTGCACCCCACAAAGATTGTGTTCACTGCACCCCAAAAAGATTGTGTTCACTGTACCCCCCAAAGATTGTGTTCACTGCACCCCACAAAGATTCTGTTCACTGTACCCCACAAAGATTGTGTTCACTGCACCCCAAAAAGATTGTGTTCACTGCACCCCAAAAAGGATGTTGTTCACTGCACCCCAAAAAGGATGTTGTTCACTCCACCCCAAAAAGATTGTGTTCACTGCACCCCACAAAGATTGTGTTCACTGCACCCCAAAAAGATTGTGTTCACTGCACCCCAAAAATGATTTTGTTCACTGCACCCCAAAAAGGATTTTGTTCACTGCACCCCAAAAAGGATGTTGTTCACTCCACCCCAAAAAGATTGTGTTCACTGCACCCCAAAAAGATTGTGTTCACTGCACCCCACAAAGGATTTTGTTCACTGCACCCCAAAAAGATTGTGTTCACTGCACCCCAAAAAGGATGTTGTTCACTGCACCCCAAAAAGGATTTTGTTCACTGCACCCCAAAAAGATTGTGTTCACTGCACCCCACAAAGGATTTTGTTCACTGCACCCCACAAAGATTGTGTTCACTGCACACCAAAAAGGATTGTGTTCACTGCACCCCAAAAAGATTTTGTTCACTGCACCCCAAAAAGATTGTGTTCACTGCAGCCCAAAAAGATTGTGTTCACTGCAGCCCAAAAAGATTGTGTTCACTGCAGCCCAAAAAGATTGTGTTCACTGCAGCTCACACACAGAAAAATGGATGTGGATCACTGACACCTGCCTATCTCCAATCCCACACCACACAGCAATATCGATTGTAGTTTGTAGAACACAGTTTCCCTAAAATTCAGCAGACTCTGTCCCTAACAGGATTGAGAAGAGATCGTAGATCAGGATTGAGTGCAGATTCACCCCACCCCCCACACAGCAATATCGATTGTAGTTTGTAGAAGACACTGACCCTATAATTCAGCAGACTCTATCCCTAAAATGCCTACAACTCGCCCTGCCTAAACACTCCGACCTGTCCCTCAATTCTATCCGGACACAAATGGTTTTTTCCTGCCTATCTTTCCCTAATCAGCAGCCAGCACATTGATGTGTGCTCTGTCCCTTAGCTAAGCAGCAGAATGACGCTGCTGCGGCGGCTGCCTCGAACTTATAAAGACTTGGTCACATGCTTCAGACGGCCAATCACAGCTACTAAGACATTTGCAGGCATGGCTGGGATGGCTTAAGGCACACCAGTTAAACGATTGTTGATTGGCTGTTGAAAGCCCGCCATGAAAAGAGCGCCAAAGCATGCAAAACCCGGAAATAAAACGACCGAACACGGATTTTTACCCGAACATACAGTAAAGTGTCCGTGTCCGTGTTCGGGTAAAAAAAATCCAATTATTCGGTACGAACACGAATAATACAGTCCGTGTTCGCTCAACACTAATTATTAGTTATTTGTATATTGTTTTTATTAAGCAAGTCAGTATCTATTGTTCCACTTCCCCTAGCAGCCATTTTCTGCATGTACAAGGCAGATTCTATTCCCAGTTCCTTACAGCTTTGCCAGTAAGATATGGCTGCATGTATAAATACTTCAGTCTCTTACATGGTAGGCACGCTTGAGAAAGAGGCAGGATTGCTTCGAAACACGTATCGTTCCCTTGACGCCTCCTGGCATCTGATGTCACTGACTTGGTTCCCACACTGTCAGAGGAGTCTCTCTGCTTTCTGGTTGCCTCTGGGTCGACACTGCTAGCTGCACATTGTACACTGGATTCCTGTGGTACTGTGGTTCTAGCAGCAGACCCCCAGATTGAGATACTGTTGACAGGAGCTTATTATTCTGATGCTTGTGAGTTGCCAATTATCTTTTTATTCAATAAATACATGTTTACTACACTTCGATTGCGCACTCTGCTGTCTGTTTTTTTGCTGTTCTAGAAATCTTTTCAGTCTCCTGAGGTGCTGCACTGAGTGTTTTGGAGCCAGTGGAATTTAACCCCGATGTACCTGTCAAGGATTATTATGTTTTTTCTTCTGTGTATCCACCAAGGAACTCAGTCTTCACTGATTATGCATTACCTGAAGCTTTTTCTGTTTTTTTCCCAAGACTGTTCCTGCTATTTCAACTTTACCATGGTTTGCCATAATGTTTCCCTTGCTCGTTCTGCTAATCATAAGAGGAATCAAAGATGTTATTGATGATTTTGTAAGTAACAACTGTTTTGTTTAATCTTTCTATTTACCCTACTATTTAAAAAGGCTCATGCTACTTTGGTTGTATACACCTTGGTGAAAAGTTTGAACTATTTAACCACGTATATTTACTGCAGGCAGGCTAGATCATGTACATGTACGTCATCCTGCCTGTTCTAGTTTAGGGGGGCACAACACGCTGCTCCACAGGACACAGTTGATTGCGAATCCTGCTATCCAGCCACCGAAGGCACCAAAACTGTTACAAATGAATTTCATTCATAATGCTGCTGCATGCAGTTTAATCTTCAACTCTTTTTTTTCTTTGGTTTCCTTTAGTTTGTTTCTTTTTACAAATTACAAATTAGTTGTTTAAAAAAAGACATTGTACAACTTATATTTTACTATTTACAGGCCCGTCACAAAAGCGACAAAGAAATAAACAACCGGCCATGTGAGATCCTTAAGGAAAAAAGGTAATTTTATTTTTTTTTTGTTAAATATTCCCATTTTCTAAATTTATGTTAGGGTTTGGGTTGAGTTATATGCAAATAAAAGTAAAACTGTGTATTGTTAACTGATTTCCACCCAGCCTATTGTGATATCCTCCCAGGATCAAGCCTTGCACGCACCTCACTTGCCGTGCTATGGCACGATCTGTCACTTGCTGTGACCACCGGACACAGTGGATGACAGATCAGTGTATCAGGCCACTTCCAGTACCATGTGATCACTGCAACCAATCACAGCAGTTCACATGACAATTGTACAAAATGAATGGCTTTCATTCATACCATTCATTGTGTATAATTGTGTTGACCTCTGTGATTGGTCACAGTGATCACATTGTAAAGACAGGGAGAATCACAGCCCATCTGTACCATGTTATTTGGGTTTGGGTTGAGTTATATGCAAATAAAAGTAAAACTGTGTATTGCTAACTGCTTTCCACCCAGCCTATTGTGATATCCTCCCAGGATCAAGCCTTGCACGCACCTCACTTGACGTGCTGTGGCACGATCTGTCACTTGCTGTGACCACCGGACACAGTGGATGACAGATCAGTGTATCAGGCCACTTCCAGTACCATGTGATCACTGCAACCAATCACAGCAGTTCACATGACAATTGTACACAATGAATGGCTTTCATTCATACCATTCATTGTGTATAATTGTGTTGACCTCTGTGATTGGTCACAGTGATCACATTGTAAAGACAGGGAGAATCACAGCCCATCTGTACCATGTTATTTGGGTTTGGGTTGAGTTATATGCAAATAAAAGTAAAACTGTGTATTGCTAACTGCTTTCCACCCAGCCTATTGTGATATCCTCCCAGGATCAAGCCTTGCACGCACCTCACTTGCCGTGCTGTGGCACGATCTGTCACTTGCTGTGACCACCGGACACAGTGGATGACAGATCAGTGTATCAGGCCACTTCCAGTACCATGTGATCACTGCAACCAATCACAGCAGTTCACATGACAATTGTAAACAACGAATGGCTTTCATTCATACCATTCATTGTGTATAATTGTGTTGACCTCTGTGATTGGTCACAGTGATCACATGGTAAAGACAGGGAGAATCACAGCCCATCTGTAGCATGTTATTAGCTGTGGCCAATCACAGCTAATCACAATAGTATACAGTGAATGAATGGATTTCATTCAGAAAAAATGGTTGCTTAAAAACAGTGATTATCCCTGATCACCTCCCCAGAGTAATACAGTGTTACTATGGTAACACTGTATTGCTCTAGTCGCAGTATGTAAAAAAAAAAAAAAATTGTAAAAAAATAAGGAATGAAAAAGAAATGTAATAAAGAAAAGAAAAAGAAATGTAACAAAAAAGAAAAAATAGAAATAAATAGAAAAATATATATATTATTATTTTGCTTGTTTTTGTTTTTTTTCATATTGAAACCAGTCAGTGTCCCTGATCACCACCATGCCAGTTAAATGATAATGCTGTTCTGCATGGGTGACAGTATGTGAAAAACAAAATTGTGAAAAAAAAAACAATTTTTAAATTACTTAATTTTCCAAAAGATTGTGACAAAAAATAAAACTTCAAAAAACTTATCATGACATTTACTAAATACCTTGGACTGTCTACTTTCCAAAAAGGGCTAATTTGGGGAGTACTTGTACTATCTTGGCCTTATGGCCGTCAGTACATGAGTATTGTTTAATGTTCAAATATACAGTATAGCGTGTAAAATAAGTATTGAACATGTCTTCATTTTTCTAGGTAATTATCTTTCTAAAGGTAACATTGACATGAAATGCTCACCAGTCACCACATGTCAGTAACAACCCGTGCAATGCATACATACAAAGAAACCAAAACAAATAAGTTCAGAAATGAAGTTATGTGTTAAAAAATGGAATGACACGTGGAAAAAGTTTTGAACATGCTAACTGAAATGTAATTAATACTTTGTACAAAATCCTTTGTTGATAATGACAGCTTCAAGACGCCTCAGGTATGGAGAAACTAGTCGCATGCATTGCTCAGGTGTGATTGTGGCCTATTTATCCACACAAACAGTTTTCAAATCTTGAAGTTTCCGTGGGCCTCTTCTATGAATTCTGACCTTTAGTTCTTTCCATAGATTTTCTATTGGATTCAAGTAAGTTGATTGGCTGTGCCTTCCTAGCAGCTTTATTTTCTTTCTTTGAAACCAATTGAACATTTTTTTGGCTTTGTGTTTGTCTTTATCGTTATCATTCTGGTAGATGCCAGCAGATTTTTATCAAGAATGTCTTTGTACATTTTTTCATTCATCCTTCATTCAATAATATTAAGTTTGCCAGCACCGTATAAATGATATAAAAGTTTGCCAGTACCGTATGCTGAAAAACAGCCCCTCACCATGATGTTCTCACCTCCAAACTTCACTGTTGATATGGTGTTTTTTGGGGATTATGTTCATTGCCATTTGACTTACAAACATGGTGTGTATTATGGCATCCAAAGAGTTCAATTTTGGTCTCATCTGACCAGACTATATTCTCCCAGTATTTCACAGGCTTGTCTAAATGTTGTACAGCAAACTTTAAACGAGCTTCAGCATGTTTTTTTTTTTCAGCTATGAAGTCTTGCGTGATGAGCATACATAAAGGCCATAGCAGTTGAGTGCATTACTTATTGTTTTCTTTGAAACAATTGTACCTGCTAATTCCAGGTCTTTCTGAAGCTCTCCACAAGTGGTCCTTTGTGAAGGTCTTGAGAGAGCTCTTTGCTTTTATCCATTATAAGATGTTTCTTGTGTGACACCTTGATAATGAGACCTTTTTATAGGCCATCAGTTGAGACTGAACCAGCTGATTTTAATTTGCACTGACAAGGGGCAGGATTGCTTTCTAATTACTAAGAGATTTCAGCTGGTGTCTTTGCTTTCCATGCCTTTTTGCACCTTCCTTTCTTTTTATGTTCAATACTTTTTCCTGTGTCATTCCATGTTTTTCACATAACTTAATTTCTGAACCTATTTGTGTTGGTTTCTTTAAATGTATGGATTGCATGGGTTGTAACTGAAGGGGAAAAGGGAACAGCCATTTTATTTATCAAACATTTATTTATGATCATCAAGCATGTATTTAGGATTAAGCAGATATATTGGATGTATAAGTTGTTAGAAGTCATATTGCATAACAGCTGTTGTGTTTAAATGCCATTTACACCTCCAGCTGTATAGATTGCTATCTCAGCCTTTGAAGAACTGTTCAGCTAAACAACTACTGGAAGTGACAAGCCTATGTAAACAACTATTTCGCATTTCAATCAAGATTTGACTTCCAAGAAAGTTTAGTTAGATAGGTCCCACCCTTTGTAAAACATAAATTGCCAGAAACATATAAATTGCCAAAAAGCCAGGTAGAGCAATTGTTTTGAAACCAACACTATGTAATGTGACTGTTATTTGCTCTACAGACATGTCTTTCTACCTACATGTTTGTAAAAAAATAATAATTTTCAATCTGGCTTCAACAGTCAAAATGTTACTGAAACCCATGAGTTTTGGGGTTTGACATGTGGTGAAAATTTCATGTCAATAGCACCTTTAGAAATATAGTTACCTAGAAAAATGGTGACGTGTTAAATATTTATTTTACCCACTGGATATACCATAGATTGTGGACTCTATAACTTTCCTACAGACTAAATAATATACACTGATTTGTTTTGTTTTTTTTACCAAAGAAATGTAGCAGTATACATTTTGGCCTACATTAAGACCCGGTTCACATTTGTGCGAGTGCCGGGTTCGCATGTAATGTCGGAGCGCACTGCTCCCACATTACATGCGATCAGCTGTGCGGTGCGAGTTTAGCCATACAGTTTGTGTGGCTAAATTCGCATCGCACCCGGTGCAAACACGCACAGGAGGCATTTTTGCAGCCGCATCAGGATCGGATCGCACAGCGGTTCACACTTGTGCGATCCCATCCTGTGCGAACTGCACGATCGCACTGCGATATGCGATCAAACTGGGGGTGTCCTTAAGATTACATTGACACCCCCAGCGTATCGCATATGGCAGTGTGAACTGCCGGGGGTGCGTGTGCGATGCGGGAACAGGCTGCGAATTCGCAGCCTTCCCGCATCGCATAAATGTGAACCGAGCCTTATGAAGAAAGACTATTTTTTCGCAACTTTTTAAACCAGAAACAAAGAAAAAGGCGTTTTTGTTCCCCAGCATTTTCAGACTTTTTTTTGTTTATTTAGCAAAAATAAACAAAAAATGTAAAATTGTATGAAGACATTTGATTTTATTGGATATGCTTTATAACAGAAAGTAGAAAATATCTTTTTTTTTTTAATTTTTGGTCTTTTTTTTGTTTATATATCAAAAAATATAAACCTTGTGGTGATTAAATACCACCAAAAGAAGTCTCTATTTGTATGAAAAAAATTATATTTCGTTTGGGTACAGTGATGCATGATCGCGCAATTGTCATTCAAGGTGTGAAAGCGCTGAAAGCTAAAAATTGGCCTCTGCAGGAAGGGGGGTGAAAGTGTCAGGTATTGAAGCAGTTAAGGAGAAAGTGGACTGTGGAAGACCAAAAAATGGCAGACAGAAGACAAAAGACACTAGTCAAACACTGGGATTGCCTGTGGTCTCCCTGCATCTGATCTTTCCCTTATTGCCTTGTTCTGCACTGCATCTTTGTGTGGATGGGGAATCTTAGTAGAGACTGTGCTGTGCTTCCTCATGTAAGAGCTTCCAGCAAGGAACACAGAGAGCAAAACAGTAGTGACACCACCAAATCTCACATTAAATCTCCCAAAATTAGCAATTAGAGGCAGCAATGCCTTTTCTGCCTTATCTGTACAGCTTCCATGCCGTAGGCACACAAGCGTCTAGGCATCTTTACATATCATGAAGTGCATTACTTTTTTCAGGAGAAATTCCAGACCAAAGGTACTGCTTAGGCAAAATTACCATCTCTAGATGCTCCCTAAAACATAGCCAATTTCACTTTTAGAGTTTAAGTCTACTTTATTGCTTTTCTCTGATTTGCAAACTACAAATTAGATTCTATATAATGGAAACACAGAAAATAATACTTCACTATGGACTGCAGCAAACTTCTTTAATTCAAAATGGCAGCAGGAATACACACTTATGTGTTTCATGGTACAAAAAGGTGCATTCTTAAATAGTAAGATAAAAACTTTATTTGCAGGGCTAAATGTAAACCCATAGTATGTATGTGAGCCGCTCAGACTGCTCAAAGTATAGTTCTGTGCCTGCTGCTGTGAGTGCTGGCCAGTAAGGAACCCATCCACATTGCAGACAATAACAGTTAAGAGCTGAAGATCTCAGGAGCTGCACATCAGAAAAAAACCTGCTGTGTGCAGACAAGTGGCAGTCTCAGCCTGGACCCCCACCAGGCCAAGCCACCAACGCGTTTCACTCCGCCCACTCGAGCTTACTCATGCTGGTCTAAATGCATAAGGGCTGTGTTTCTGCTGTTGTTTTGAATTAAATTAATTTTCTTCAATCTGGAATGCTGCTAACCCCTACTTATAAACAGAGGGAGATAACAGCAAGTGAGAGGAAATCTAGGAAGGGAAATTCACTCCTGTAAGAGTTATCATGGGAAAAAGCTTTATCACCAATCCTTGTTTCCACAACAACCCAAAATTTTCAAAATCCAGTTGTCATAGGGACAGAAAGCGAGGGGAAATCTTCTGAACAGGGGTATAGACAGAAAAACAAATGATACAGGGGTGTTACCCCTTCCCTGTGCTATCCAAAACATTTAAAAATTATTCTTTTAGCTTAAAAAATGTACCTGTTCTGACTTACAAAGAAATTTGACTTAAGAACAAACCTACAGACCCTATCTTGTTTATAACATGGGGACCGCCTGTATTCCCTTCTAAATTTACAACCAGCCAGACAGACAACTAGACATGCAGGAGTGAGAGAGGAACATGACTTGGAACACTTAGGAAAACATCAGCCACAAAATAAATATTTATTATATTTTGATCATTTATCCCCAAAATTCACCAAAAATAAATTTTCAGATTTGCCTATACAATTGTAAAGCAATGCTTTATCATGTAATAACCACATCAGCCTGTATTGTTGTGCCCCTCGAAAGGCACTACATGTAGGACCAAAAGCAAAATGCAACCTGGATGCATATGCAGGCGTTATGGACCAAAGACAAACAGACGTGTTTGTAGATGCTTTTAACCTGTATGTAATGGGCCATTTAATTATAAAACAATATGTATTGTTTATGAGAAAATGTATTGATTGATATATATTTTTTTTACATTTTCAGAAAATGTGCACTCTTTGTGGAATTCATTTTTAGATTTGTTGTTATGAAAGTAAAGTTTAAATAAAATAACTAGTATGACTATTTGATACATCTTGTTAATGTATACTTGCAGTTTCTTCTGGGAGAAATGGAAAGACATTCAGGTTGGAGATATAATTCGGCTACATAAGGATGATTTTGTGCCTGTAAGTGTAAATTTTAAAAATTCAGCAAGATCCTGCATATTAGAGTATCAACTCTGAATCATTACTAAATCCCGAGTTAACTTAATTAATAAATCTCCTGTGAGCAGACTTATTTTGTAGCTAACGTCTATAAAAGGATTGTGTACTGAGAGAAATATGTAGTCTGCTATTGCTGACTTCAATCTGAAAATGCTTGTTTACCGCTTACCTCAGTCTTCATTTCCTTGTGAATCATTGACCTGAATATAGCATGCTTCATGGGAAGTCAGGGTACGTGACCTACATAATGGTTTCTGGTTAGTGGCTCAGAATTTCAAAGCATTTCTCCCCTGTGCCATACAAAATGAATTTCCCTTTCAATGGTGTTCGGATACTCTTCCATACCTGGGTATTCTTCTAACTCCATCTCTTTCCACACTGTACCAAAAGAATTTTCCGCCACTATATAAAAAATTGTTGGAAGATCTTAACAGGGGGTCCAGTAATCCTCCATTGTGGTTCGATCAACTGTATTCGATAAAAACGAATGTCCTGCCTAGGATATTAGACTTGTTTAGGACCCTTCCAATTTTGATTAATATGTCGAACTTGAAGCTGTTCCAAAGGAAAATATTGCAATACATATGGGGAGATATAAGACCCAGGGCGAATAAACATACTCCGCATACTCCTAAAATAAGGGGGGGACTGGGAGTACCATATTTGCATAAGCATTATCAAGCTGCTCAACTGTCCCTGTTGACCTGTTCTGGTGGGTTCCTGAATCATCTCATTGACCAACTAGGGACATCAGCCATCTGATGTGGCTGAGAGCTAAAGACAGACCAACTATGTTGTGCCCCACTTTGTCGTTCTCATTAAATCAAAGGGATAGACTGATGACAACATATGGTTTCAAGTCACCTCATGCCCCCGTGGCCCTGTTTTTAGGCAATCCTGCATTCATTCCTACAAGAAAAATATTAGCTTCCTTATTTAGAGTCCTATCGCTATAGCCAGATAGCGCACCTGCTGGCTGTACTACATAGAACTTCTGATTTAACCACCTCTACAGCGATGGAATATTTTTGCAGGAACTTTGACAAACACACTGGTCACATTTCTGAAATATACACTATACTGCATTCCGCCTCTACTAAGCAGTTCTTAATGAATAAATGGGAAAGTGATATAAATGAGAATTGGGAAGTGGGGGACTGGTGTAAGTTGACACAATGTGCGTCTAAATCGCTTATCAACACTTCACTGATTGAAGCAAATTACAAAGTATTTTTAAGATGGTATATGGTGCCAGTGAGAGTGGCATCATGTGTTCCTTGGGGGCCTCTCCACTGTGCTTTATGTGCTTTATAGGTTGTGGTATGGAGGGCACGATGTTTCACATATGGTGGACATGCTAAAAAGTAAGGACATTTTGGATCCGTACCTATAATTTTATTTATTCGCTCACCCAGGTGAACCTTGTCAAGTCACCGATTCAGGCACTTCTGGGGCGACCAGTGGAGGGGACTCCAAGATACAGGAGTCGGCTTGTGACTTTTATCTTTATGGCGGCTAGAATTTCCATTGTCAGATCATGAAGGTCTCCTTCGATCCAGTTCGGTCTAGTTAAATCTAAACTGTCCTGGATCATGGTAAATTAACGCCTTTCGGCCGTCTTAAATAATAAAATTGCTCTTTTTGAATAAATTTGGGACCCATGGATTAAATATCTCTCGGATGTTGCATAGCATGTTTATATTACTGATATCTTGATAGGTTAGAGTGCACACCGGTCTCCGTCTGGCTCCCCTTCTTTCCCTTCCCCCAAACCCCCTACCCCTTTTTTTCTCTCTCTCCTTTTTCCTTCCACTCTTTTTCTTCTTCTCTCCTTTCTTGTTTTTCGAGGCCACTTGGCCGCGTGAAGTAATTTACGATACACTATGTGTCCATTTCTGTACAATGGGGATATGCTGTGAGTTGAGGGTGACGGGGAGGCTGTTCGTCCCCATTGGTTCCCCATTTGTAGGGCCCTAATCAAGGGGCCAATTATTTGTCAGTACACTACAGCATCATCCCCGCCTCTCCCCATCTACGATAAGCTGTTAGGGGAGAGCTCAATAATGATTGGGCAGGAGAGGGTATACCTTTATTGTGTACCAAGCCAGACCTTTGTGAGTTCTGTGCACAGTATAATTCATATTGACCATACAATGTTCTTTTTTATTTTATTTTTATGTTAATAGCTTTTTGTTGTATTTTGATGCACAACTAATGTACCCTATGTTTAGTTTATGTACCTGCTGAGTTCCCCTTTTTCAACTGAAAATTCTCAATGAAAACCATTGGAAACTAAAAGCATACCAGCCAAAATACTGGCATTTTCAGAGGGAAAGGACAAACAATAGCAGCCTACATAATTCTTCTGCAACTGTTTTTATCTGTCTTAAATCTCAGTGCAATAGTTAAGCTGATGTTTCTTTATAGTTATTACTGGGACAACTCGATATTTCCAGGACATTGCAACGTTATAGTGTGATGTCACCAGAATGTGGGTTTATCATTCATTGATATATGGTGGTTTGATAAGGATTTCCAAATAAATAAATTAATTAATGAATCAAATCTGTTTGTTAACCAATTGACCTTCTTCCAAATTGGCTGAATCCTGGACCAGGTCTAAAATGATGTCTGTGGATGAAGCCATAGAGCCTGCAGTGTAGAGCTAATGATCATGGATAATTTATGGAGAACCTTTCTAGGGTCAAGTACCATTCAAATAACACCTTATAAGAACACATAGAAGTTTTAGAAACATTCTCCCATGATAGGTTCTAGGCGTTGGAGGACTAAGAATAGTTAAATTCTTACTCCAAATAAGGTATGTATCCATGGAGGAGGTCAGAAGGATTTATGTGAGAGCCTAAATGAGAAAATAATTTTTAAAATAAAGTCCTAAACTAAGAAAAACCTCAATACCAGGGGTTGATGCGTGAAACTACAAATTCCATGAGTCATTGCAAGACTTTGACCGCCACAGGCAATATTTCAAAAGAAAGAGGCATGATGGGATTTGTATTTTCATGAGGTTGCCTACCTCTGCTTTATGCGGATAGATTGAAACAAAAAAGCAGGACCACAAAGTTATAATAGAGAACAGACACTGAGCAACACTTTGGAGCTGCAGATGAGACCTGGCATTGCTAATCTTGTAAACTGACAGACAGCCAGATTTTGATAATGTTTTGTTAGAATTTGGAAGATGCACTGTTGTATTAGATAACCTTAATAGAATATTCACAGTGAATTAGGAAAGCTTATATTACGTACCTTCAAGTAAAAGCAATTGAAAGGTAGTTACCAGGGTTTCAATGCATAACAGAAAGAGTAATGGAGAAAGCGAGCATGGTGAGTTCCATTATCAATTGGCACCCTTCTAAGCTGAGTGCAAGGGAATTTAAAAGTAAAAGGAAGGGGAGTATATATATATATATATATATATATATATATATATATATATATATGACATGAAACCCCAAATCCTCTACTCTGCAAATCTAGTGCTGGTCAAGGTAATGAAAAACTGTCTCTGCATTTAAGCCAAAGAGGATAGGCATTTTTAAAGCATTGGCCCAGCCGATGAGGTCAATATTCCTGCCAATATGATCTCCTGTACACAATGTATTCTTTTTTTAAAGGGAATGTATTGTGGATTAAGGATAATTTCTTTCTTTATTTATTATATTCAGAAGCCTGAGGGCCCTCTAACATGCTGGATGGAGAGCCTTATGCCTCGTACACACGTTCAGATAATCGTATGATAAAACTCGCTTTTGACATGATCGCACGATAATCTGATCGTTAGTACACAGCTTTCGACAGCAGATCATGACAGTTCGTACAACAGAATAGGAAGAGGGAGAACTACCAATAAGAAACTTTTATGAGCTGGCCAGAGTTCAGGAAATGTTCAAGTCTTATGGACTTTCTAGTTGCTTCTTTGATGAAAGGAGTCAATTGTTTTTTTTTTTCTTTTTTCTTTTTAGAGCAGTGACTGATTGCATTAACTCATGCTTTTTCAGATTTATCAACCAAAACTTTAACATAAACAAATGGTGGCCCTAAACAGAAGGGTTTTTTTGGTGTCTCTAACTGACCTATAGCACTCTGTGAATTCTTTGTCTTGGTTTTAATGTCTACTTGAAAAACAAATATTTGTATATAGGTAGTAAATAGAGAGACATTAAACAACAGTTGAAGAACATATATACGCTTGACCCAAAATCATTGACGTTCCACTTAAAATAACACAGGCTGTTCCAAATAATTGAAGCTATGGGTAACCCATGCTAACCAACCAGTAATAAAATGCTAAAAACAGTGAAATGTGCCCTATATACTGTACCTATGTATGCCATATATGTAGAATTGTTCTGTAAAAAATAAAGGGGTCGATTTACTAAAACTGGAGAGTACAAAATCTGGTGCAACTCTGCATTGTAGCCAATCAGCTTCTAACTTCACCTTGTTTGATTAAGCTTTGATAAAACAACCTGAAAGCTGATTGGTTTCTATGCAGAGCTGCACCAGATTTTGCACTCTCCAGTTTTAGTAAATAAACCCCATAGTTTCAGGTTGACAAGCATGCATTGCAGCCATGCAAATCAATTTTAGTAAATGCAGTAACAATAGGGTCGGTCTTATATAATGCATTTTTCAGTTGTGTAGTTGGTCTGTAAATGTTTCAAGTGAAGCTGCTTTATTTTTACAGGCAGATCTGCTTTTGCTGTACTCATCAGAACCGAATAGTCTCTGTTATGTGGAGACAGCAGATATAGATGGGTAAGGAATACATTCAAATTCACATTGTGTTATAAGCATTTCAATTTATCTCGATGGCAATGGTACATATATAATCCAACAAAGTACAGACAAATGTTAAAAACTTGTTAAGTACATAATCATACTGTATATCTCCTAAAGACAAGGCATCTGAAACATTTGCAGCCTTGCAATAATTAAGATGAATATTAAAATAAAGCATTTGCTTTTTAGAGAGGTCAGACAGGTAGGTTTGCGTAACATCGGGTGTAGTTGTGACAACTGCATAAAGAAACCGTGCTTTTTAACAAAATGCAAAACATCCTTTTATTGACATTGTAACCTCTAATTTCCATTGCAAATCTGCATAAATTTCCATTGCACACTTGAAACCAATGAGACCAGTACTTTGCAAATGGCAAAAACAATTAACAAAAAAAAAAATGTTTCTTCTGATAAAGACATGTTGTCCCATCATACATAAATTAAACAATTCTACAGGTGATTGCAAAAGAAAAAGAACCACTTTCATTCTAGAATACGATTTGTAAATATGCAATAAGATATTGGAATATACATATAGACATACAAATTCTGTACCATTGACAAGAACAAGTGGCACATTAAATGAGAGAAACCATCTCAAATTCTCCATATTTATGTACTTAGTTTTTTATGGGTGCATGCACAATTGTTTATTCATGGAAAATAAATTACATACATTTATTATGAAAAGTGTAACAATAGTGTGGAAAATACATTTTAAAGGAAAGCTTTTTTTTTTCATTTACTTTATTTGAATAAAGAGTAGAAAAGAGAAAACATTCCATAAAATGTGTAGTTAATAAGTAGAACATTTGAATTAGGGCCCTTTCACACGGGCGCTCCGTATATCCGCAAATCATCCTATTTTTTTGCAGATGATTTGCGGACATAATGTAAGTCTATGGCATTGCGGATGTCAGCGGAATACCATCCGCTGACATCCAATTTTCCTCCTGTCAGTTCTGTTCCGTTTTTTGGAACTGAAAAAATCCTATTTTTGTTCCGTTCAAAAAACGGAAAGGAAGGAAAATCGGATGTCAGCGGTGTCATCCGCTGACATCCGCAATCCCCCATAGACTTACATTAGGTCCGCATATCATCCGCAAACGGATGGGATGATATGCGGACCTACGGAGCGGATGACAGAAATGTCATCGGCTCCGTGAAAAAAAAAAAAAAAAAGTCCCGCAGCGGACCTTTCACATTGAAAGCCCGTGTGAAAGAGCCCTTAAGGTTTTTATTCAAACAGGACCTACCAATATTGTTTTGAATATTTTGCCAAAAAAAAAAAAAAATTAACCAATTACAGCCTGGCTTGAAGAAAGCTATTATTCTGTTATATAGAAATTCTTAGTATACATGTCATAAAAATAAATATAAGAAGGCAAATTAATATTTTTAGGCTTTACCACTATTAATAATGCCTACGATATGATGCTTAAAATGTAACCAAAAGTAGAACTTGTTTTTTGTTTTGGGTAGAGTGAAGAGTGATTAGGACACCTTTCAGTTTTTGTTGCTGTCTGTGTCCCCGTTAGGGAGATTCATCCTCTCTATCTGTCCTGAATACTGTTATCAGTAAAAGTAAAAAAAAATCCCAAATTTTAGGTTGCTTTCAGAAAAGTAATAGAAGGGAATTCTTCCTAAGAAGACACTAGTTCTGGTGACCATGTCGCACACTGTGATTCCCTCACTTTGGAGGGATTTCCTCCCACTTCCTGTTTTGGCTATGGGACAGGAAATGAAGGGAAATTTCTGCAATGGGACACAGATGGCAAAAAAAACACCCTCCCTTACTCTTTCCAAAATGAAAAAAAGTTTTGTCCTTAAAGCGCAGAGGCAGTAAAGTTGTAAGAGCCGAAGTAAAGAAAAGTGGAAGAGAAGGACAGTCAGGCAAGAAAAAAAAAAGTATAAATAGGAAGATACAAATTGCAAAAAAAGAAAAGAAAATATATATATAATATGTATATAAGTTGCAAAAAGGTGCTCAGATTTTGTATAAAAAAATCTGTGCACCTTTTTTAACCATATATATATATATATATATATATATATATATATATATATATATATATTTTATAATATATTTTTTGCACGGTGTTTGCACATTTTATATGGACTTTAATTGCACAGATATGTCAATTTAGGATGAGTTCATCATATGTTTAATGCACTTTTATTGTGTCTCTTATGTGAATTATTAACTTATACCTAGCACAAGGATAGCACACTTTTTATTGTTTGGATACTGCTTGTTACATATCCTACTTGTGATTTAGATGCTGTCCATTTGATCGAATTTCATTTTTATTGTACTTGTTTTACTTATAGGCGTTTCGGATTGCGGGCAGAATCGCGGCGATTCCAAACCATTGCAAGTCGCGGAATGCCTGAGTGATTCCCATGGCTTGCAATGGCACCCCAAACACAGCGCATTTGCCTTCTTTTGGGCGTCAGGTGTCCTATGATTCTGTTTGCGCGATTCGTTTGGGCGACAATCGCGGCAAAATCACGCTGCATTTGGGGTGCCATTGCTTGGGCATCCCGCAACTTACAATGGTTCGGAATCGTGGGCAGAATCGCGGCAATTCTGCCCGCGATCCGAAATGCCTATATGTGAATGGAGCCTAAGTTTGTTGTCACTAAGGTTTACGTTTTTTTTTTTTTTTGCAAGCACACAAATATTATCTTGGGTTTAGTAAGTCTAGCAACTGATACACATGCATGCCAAACTTTAGAGTGTAGCTCTCTAAAAGCCTGTCATATTAAAAAAAAGGGGTCCATTTATCATTCTACATTTCATTTAAATTGAGTGTTTTCAACCAAGAATCACACAACTTTCACGCAGGATTCACGTATTTCCTAATACAATCTGACTAGAAAAATGTGTGTATCGTGCATGAAAAGCTATGTGATAAAATGTATAATTTGCCAGACCGATCTTAAAAAGCAAAAAGACTGAAAACTTTTTAACTGTTTTTCGTATTTCATTGGACTTAAAAAACTTTGTATTTATTTTTGCTCTGCTAGAGAAACAAATCTAAAGTTTAAACAGGCCTTGATGAGTACACACCGTGAACTTTGCACAACAGAGGCACTGGCCGCATTCGATGGTAAGAATGCTATTGGAAAATAATTCAAACATTTTTGTGTATGATGTAAAACAAGAAAGAGAAGGGTTTATCACACTGTTATACTCGACAAACTGACTCACACACGAAAACACTGATTTACATAGGCAAAATGTATGTAAAGATGTATATATATATATATATATGTAAACTGCCTATATGGCGATATTTTTTTTTTTTCTTTCCCCAGCAACACTTACACTGTACAGTATTAGTTTAGTAATAGTAGTACAATATAATTTGGGAATTATGCATTTACTAGAATGGTTTCATATGTTTGCTGTAAATATTACAGGTAAAATCATCTGTGAAGAAGCCAACAGCAACATGCATTCCTTTACAGGAACACTGGAGTGGAATGAAGAGAAGTGTTCTTTGGACAATGACTGTATTCTTCTAAGAGGCTGTAAGATAAGGAATACTACGTATTGCTTTGGACTAGTAATTTATGCAGGTACTTAAACATAACATTATAACTTTTTACATAACAAATGTTATTCTCGGTACATTGGCTTTGTTCAGAAATTAATCTTTACATGAACCTGACCTTCTGACAAGGGGCAAAGAATATTTGATAAATTCGGTAACTTCAAAGTATTTTGTGAAAGTCATCAAAGTAAAGTCATTTCAAAAAATAGATGATGGCTGATTGATTATTATGGATTATAGAATGTTCTACATTTCATTCAATACTGTGCATAACTTGATGGTGAGGGTAAAATAAAAGACCCAACTCACAGACATGGGAGTAAGTCACACATGTGCAAGTCACAAGCAAGTCTCAAGTCTTAACCTTCAAGTCTCAAGCAAGTCCCAAGTTACTGTGGCGAAAAGCAAGCAAGTCAAGTCGAGTCCCTGCTAGAAGTCAAGCAAGTCAAGTCAAGTCATTTATTTTGATCAAGTCACAAATCAAGTCAAAATACTGATCTACCCCAATTTTCACCTTTAAGTCAGTTAAAAGTCAGTGGTCAGGAAAGGTTTTGTTTTATTTTCAACATTAACAAAAACTGCTTAGTGCTTTTTTCTTGGCATATTAACCACTTACCGCCCGCCCGCCGTCATATGACGGCGGGACGGTGCGGCTATTATCCTGGACGGACGTCATATGACGTGACCCAGTAAATGCAGGGGAAGCGCGCGATCGCGGACGCGCCGCCGTGCACTGCCGGTGTCGGCGTGTCCCCGGGACACAGCCGGTCACCGGCAGGGGGGAAACAGCCAATAGGCATGGCTGTTTCCCACGTGATTGGCTGTGTTCCAATGACACAGCCGATCACAATGGAGGCGCCCGGGAGATGACCGCGCATTCGCGATCGGGAGCGCGCAGCGCGGTCATGTCGGTGGCACTGTGTTCCGTAGGAACACAGCTGTCACCGGCAGTAGTAAACAGTCACTGACAGTGACTGTTTACTAAGTGATCGGCTGTGAATCCATTCACAGCCGATCACAAAATGTAAACAAAGAGCAGTAACTCAGTGTTACTAGCTCTTCTCTCCTCATACAGTTTCCAGTATGAGGGGAGCAGAGCTAGAAATAGTGAGTTACTGATCTGTACACCTGTCAAAAGTAAAAATCAAAGTAAAAATCACACAAATAAAGGTCCCCACACAGTCCTCAGCCCCCCCCCCCCAATGTCACCTGTCACCCAACAGTCACCTCATCAGTGCCCAGAAATTGACACCCATAACGTTCACATGTGAGCGCAGCGATCGCAGGCAGAATCACCGCGATTCTGCCCGCGATCCGGAAATCATTGCAAATTGCGGGGACGCCTGTGCGTTGCCTGTGATTTGCAAAAGCACCCCAAACGCTGTGCGATGTTGCCGCCATTTCCGCCTGCCGAATCACGGTAACATCGCGCAAACATCGCATGACGCCCAAAAAAGGTACAGGAGCTTCTTTGGGGCGTCATTCGTTGTTTGCGTGATGTTACCTCGATTCGGCAGGCGGAAATCGCAGCAACATCGCACAGCATTTGGGGTGCTATTGCAAATCACGGGCATCGCACAGGCGTCCCGCAATTTGCAATGATTTCTGGATCACGGGCGGAATCGCAGTGATTCTGCCCATGATCGCTACGCTCACATGTGAACGTAGCCTAAAGTTCACCGGTCACCAGAGACTGCCATCAGTACTGCCGTGCACCATCGCCCGTCACCTGTCACCCATCAGTCACCATCGCCCGTCACCTGTCACCCCATCAATCACGGTCACCTGTCACCCCATCAGTCATCGTCACCTGTCACCCCATCAGTCATCGTCATCTGTCACCCTATCAATCATCGTCACTTGACACCCCATCAGTGATCGTCACTTGTCACCCCATCAATCATCGTCACATGTCACCCCGTCAGTGATTGTCATCTGTCACCCCATCAATCATCGTCACTTGTCACCTCATCAATCATCGTCACCTGTCACCTCATCAATCATCATCACCTGTCACCCCATCAGTCATCGCCACCTGTCACCCCATCAGTCATCATCACCTGTCACCCCATCAGTCATTGTCACCTGTCACCCCATCAGTCATCGTCACCTGTTTGCCATATACATGCAATCACTTACTGACCGCCTAACGACTATATGCGTCTGCCATTAAAAGCTAAATACTGGGGTTATGGCAGCAGATAGCCCCCATAACCCCAGTATTTTTTGAAACGGCAGGCGGTCGGCTTTCAGATAAGGGTGGTCCCAGTGGCAGATTCGCCGCGGAATTACCCTTACGGTGCAGGGGAAGAGGTGCCCCCCCCCCTCCTGCCGCGTCCCAGACGTTTTCCCAGCTTACCGGACCCGCCAGCAGCGGGGAAAACTATCCGATCCCGGATCCTCAGAGACAGGAAGTCGAGTGAGGGCAAGATGGCCCTCACTCAACTCTATGGTCTTGGAGGACCGGAGCTACGTCAAGACGTTGCCTAGCAACCGTTTTAAAGGGCCGCTTTTTTTTTTCTTTTTTCTTTTTTCCTCTTTCAACAATTTTTTTTTTTTTTTTTCTTTTTTAGTGTAGTTGTGAGGTGTGAGGTCTTTTTGACCCCAGATCTCACAATAAAGAGGACCTGTCATGCCTATTTCTATTACAAGGGATGTTTACATTCCTTGTAATAGGAATAAAAATGATCAAAACATTATTTTTTTTTTAAACTGTGTAAAAATAAAAAAATAATAAATAAAATAAATAGGAAAAAAAAAAAATTAAAGCGCCCTGTCCCCGTTAGCTCGCGCGCAGAAGCAAACGCATACGCAAGTCCCGCCCACATATGTAAACGGTGTTCAAACCATACATGTGAGGTATCGCCGCGATCGTTAGAGCGAGAGCAATAATTTGAGCCCTAGACCTCCTCTGTAACTCTAAGCTAGTAACCTGCAGAAATTTTTAAAATGTTGCCTATGGGGATTTTTAAGTACCAATGTTTGGCTCCATTCTGTGAGCATGCGCAATTTTGAAGCATGACATGTTGGGTATCTAATTACTCGGCGTAACATTATCTTTCACATTATGGAAAAAAATTGTGCTAAATTTACTGTTTTCTTATTTTTTAGTTCAAAAAAGTGTATTTTTTTCAAAAGAAAATCGCATTTAGAAGACTGCTGCACAAATATGGTGTGATAAAAAATATTGCAACGATCTCCATTTTATTCTCTAGGGTCTCTGCTAAAAAAAAATATATAATGTTATAAAGTGTGAGAGCGCTGAAAGCTGAAAATCGGTCTGGGCAGGAAGGGGGTGAAAGTGCGCTGTAGGCAAGTGGTTAAAGAAACACTTTGAATGCCCAAACAGCTGAAAATCCTTTGTCCGGTCATGTTTCAACACCACAGTCACTAAAAACATGTTAAGTATTTCCATTGTTAAACAGCCAGTGTCCTAAAAATCAGAACACACTGAAATGTTTTAAGTGACTGTGGTGTCAGAAACATAACAGGCACATTAATTTTGCTTTAACACATCTTGAGAAAATGCAAATATTTAATAACTTAAAAAAGTAAAGTCATTTCGAGTCATATGTCTCAAGTCATGAATACCAAGTCAAAGTCAAGTTGAGTTTTAATAATTTTAGTCAATTTTTAGTCAAGCAAGTCTCAAGTAGTGATGTCGCGAACATAAAATTCGCTGTTCGCGAACGGCGAACGCGAACATCGGCGAATGTTCGCGAACCGGCGAACATTGCGAACCGCCATAGACTTTAATAGGCAGGCGAATTTTAAAACCCACAGGGACTTTTTCTGGCCACAATAGTAATGGAAAAGTTGTTTCAAGGGGACAAACACCTGGACTGTGGCATGCCGGAGAGGGATCACACAAAAAAAGTTCTTAAAAATTGTAATTTTTTGATAGAGAGCCAATTATTGGAAAAATTAAAAAAAAAAAAAAAAAAAAAATTCTTTGGATTTAGCATCTGGGGGGTCTAAAAAGTGTACCTGTGAAGTTTCAGCTCTGTAGCATGTCCGGAACCAGAAAAAAATACAAATTAGGGTTAGGGTTAGGGTTAGGGCTAGGGCTAGGGTTAGGGTTAGGGCTAGGGTTAGGGTTAGGTTTAGGGTTAGGGTTATTTTTATGGCTAGGCTTAGAGGGTTAGGGTTAAGGTTAGAGGGTTAGGGTTATGGTTAGAGGGTTAGGGTTTGGGTTTAGTGTTAGGGGCTAGGGTTAGGGTTACGGTGAGATACTTAGGTTTAGAGTTAGTAGCCCTACCCCTACCCCTCTAACTCTAACCCTAAGCACTAAAAATAACCCTAACCTTAGCTCTGACCCTAACCCTAGCCCTAACCCTAACCCTAACCCTGATTCTATTTTTTTTCTGGTTCTGGACATGCTACAGAGCTGAAACTTCACAGGTACACTTTTTAGACCCCCCAGACAATAAATCCAAAGAAATTTTTTTTTGTTAAGTTTTTTTTTTTTTCCAATAATTGGCTCTCTATCAAAAATGACAATTTTTAAGAACTTTTTTGTGTGATTTAGTGTCTAGGGGGTCTAAAAAGCGTACCTGTGAAGTTTCAGCTCTGTAGCATGTCCAGAACCAGAAAAAAAAGATAATTTTTCAGTAGAGCAGGGATGGTGGGAACCCCTTTTACACCTATGTGATCTTTTTTTTCTGGTTCTGGACATGCTACATATATATATATATTTAAAAAAAAATACTCAAATACCAGCCCTCAAAAGGGCTTTTGGGGACAATAGATATATATATATATATCACAGAACAAAAAAATTACACAAATACCAGCCCTCAAAAGGGCTTTTGGGGACAATATATATATATATATATATATATATATATATATATATCACAGAACAAAAAAAATTACACGCGAACGTTCGAAGTTCGCCGGGAACCGTTCGCCGGCGAACCGTTCGGTACATCTCTAGTCTCAAGTCCTCAAACTGGTGACTTAAGTCTGACTTAAGTCAAGTCATGTGACTCAAGTCCCCCACCTCTGCCAACTCATGGCTGTTGCTTCACAAAGAAAAATTCAACTGGCTGCAGGCCCGTTACACAATGCTTTTGTGACCAGTGTTGAAGTGATTAAAAGCTCTTACATATACGCACTGAATTGACTAGCCTCAGGCAATATACGGAGATTAATTAACCACTTCTGGACGTAAAGGTTTTACCCCCTTAATGACTAGGCTATTTTTTGCGATTCGGCACTGCGCTACTTTAACATATTAAAAAATGTTTATCTATTTTCTGCTTGCACGTGGTAAAATGAGCTAAAAAAACCACTCACAACTTAGAGATTAAGTATTAAAGTGTTATGTGAAGCCAAATGTACCAATGTATATATGCAGTATGGCTGGTCCTATGCCCTTAAACCAGCATTGCAATTCCTTCCTGTCTTTTTATACAGCTGTGCTGAAAAAAAAATATTTTTATCAGATAATGTTTTTTCCACAGTAAGGTGAAAACATTCACTGCCCTGCTTGCAATGGAGCACTGATAATATCACCCCCGTGTAGCAAGTAGAGATGTACCGAACGGTTCGCCGGCGAACTTCGAACGTTCGTGTTCGCCGCTGCGGGCGAACATATGCGATGTTTGGTCCGCCTCCTATACATCATCATTGAGGCAAACTTTGACCCTGAACATCACAGTCAGCAGACACATTCCAGGCCAATCAGCATACCTCCCTCCCACCTCCTATAAATAAGCAAGGGCAGCATCCATCTTAGATCATTTCTGTGTTACTGAGAGCAGGGAAAGTGCTGGTGCTGCTGCTGCTGTTATAGCTGGGGACAGTTCCCGGTCTTGTTAGCCAGTGTTCTTGGTACACTCCTGCTGTAAGGACAGCACCCCAAAAAGCCCTTCCTAGGGCTGGTATTTGAGGTTTTTTTTGTATATATATATATATATATATATATATATATATATCTATTGTCCCCAAAAGCCCTTTTGAGGGCTGGTATTTGTGTAATTTTTTTTTTGTTCTGTGATATATATATATATATATATCTATTGTCCCCAAAAGCCCTTTTGAGGGCTGGTATTTGTGTATTTTTTTTGTTCTGTGATATATATATATATATATATATTGTCCCCAAAAGCCCATTTGAGGGCTGGTATTTGAGTATTTTTTTAATATATATATATATATATATATATATATGTAGCATGTCCAGAACCAGAAAAAAAGATCATATAGGTGTAAAAGGGGTTCCCACCATCCCTGCTCTACTGAAAAATTATCTTTTTTTTCTGGTTCTGGACATGCTACAGAGCTGAAACTTCACAAGTACACTTTTTAGACCCCCTAGACACTAAATCACACAAAAAAGTTCTTAAAAATTGTCATTTTTGACAGAGAGCCAATTATTGGAAAACTTAAAAAAAAAAAAAAAAAAAAAAAAAACTTAACAAAAAAACATTTCTTTGGATTTATTGTTTGGGGGGTCTAAAAGGTGTACCTGTGAAGTTTCAGCTCTGCAGCATGTCCAGAACCAGGAAAAAAAGATCATATAGGTGTAAAAGGGGTTCCCACCATCCCTGCTCTACTGAAAAATGATCTTTTTTTCTGGTTCTGGACATGCTACAGAGCTGAAACTTCACAAGTACACTTTTTAGACCCCCTAGACACTAAATCACACAAAAAAAGTTCTTAAAAATTGTCATTTTTGATAGAGAGCCAATTATTGGAAAACTTAAAAAAAAAAAAAAAAAACTTAAAAAAAAAAATTTCTTTGGATTTATTGTCTGGGGGGGGGGGGGGGGTCTAAAAGTGTACCTGTGAAGTTTCAGCTCTGTAGCATGTCCAGAACCAGAAAAAAAAATAGAATCAGGGTTAGGGCTAGGGTTAGGGTTAGGGTCAGGGCTAAGGTTAGGGTTATTTTTAGTGCTTAGGGTTAGAGTTAGAGGGGTAGGGGTAGGGCTACTAACTCTAACCCTAAGTATCTCACCGTAACCCTAACCCTAGCCCCTAACACTAAACCTAACCCTCTAACCATAACCCTAACCCTCTAACCTTAACCCTAACCCTCTAAGCCTAGCCATAAAAATAACCCTAACCCTAAACCTAACCCTAACCCTAACCCTAGCCCTAACCCTAACCCTAGCCCTAACCCTAGCCCTAACCCTAATTCGTAATTTTTTCTGGTTCCGGACATGCTATAGAGCTGAAACTTCACAGGTACACTTTTTAGACCCCCCAGATGCTAAATCCAAAGAAATATTTTATTTTTATTTTTTTTTTTAATTTTTCCAATAATTGGCTCTCTATCAAAAAATTACAATTTTTAAGAACTTTTTTTTGTGTGATCCCTCTCCGGCATGCCACAGTCCAGGTGTTTGTCCCCTTGAAACAACTTTTCCATTACTATTGTGGCCAGAAAGAGTCCCTGTGGGTTTTAAAATTCGCCTGCCTATTAAAGTCTATGGCGGTTCGCAATGTTCGCCGGTTCGCGAACATTCGCCGATGTTCGCGTTCGCCGTTCGCGAACAGCGAATTTTATGTTCGTGACATCACTAGTAGCAAGGTGCAGCCTGTAATGCTGCCCAACTAGTTCACACATCTGTAAGGTTTGATAGCTGCTGTCAAACAATTGAGGCTGCCTTGCTATGCAAAGTTAAGCAGCGGAGTTACAGTCAGCTTGCTGCATACACTGTAATGTAAAATAATGAAATAATTCATGAAAAAATTATTTTGGCTGGTTGGTGAACCTAAAATTCAGGTACACAAATGTAAATGCTGAACACCATGGAAAACACAAGACAATCGATGATTTTGTATGGAGGTACTGCAAATTGCAGTTCTGGGCAATATTTTATGAAACAAGAATTTCTTACAAAATACTGTGTATTAATTAATATTTAATGGACCTTTTCTCTTCAAAAGGGGTTGACACCAAAATAATGAAGAACTGTGGAAAGGTCAATGTAAAGAAAACAAAATTGGACATTATGATGAATTATCTTGTGGCCACTGTAAGTATATAATTTATATAGTGCCAAATTTTCATGTGATTCCGAAAATGATTATCAATTCTATACCTGTCTTTACATTCCATCTACTGAATTAAACCGTTTTGGATCATATACTAAAACTGGAACTCTTCTTTCGTGTCACAGACATGGATTATTGCTAATAAATCACATAAAATTGTAAATAAAATAGGTTTCCTGTATAATTTTATAAGCAATACATTTATGACCTTGCTTTCAGGACCGTTTTATGAAGTTCTTCTCTTATAATGAACTGTCATTTTCCATGTATGATGCCCACATACTGTACATCCTAAAACCTGTAAAATAAAACTATTTTGTGCCAGTACTTTAAGTCATTCTCTTTAGTAGGCTTCTCCCCAATGTTTAACCAAAGTGCTGCCAAATTAATAAGCAACCAGTGTCCATGCAGTGAAACTATTATGTCCATGCGGTGAAGGCAAGTTCTACACATAATAGCATACTTTGAATGTGCTGTATTAATCTTATGCATGCTTGGTTGTCAGGGAATATAACTGGCTAGTGAGATCCTTGTAACTAAAACTGGCCTTACAGGTATTGATTTATTTTGATTAGCCTTTGGGCTGAATGATAAAAGTTGAACAGATTTCTTCATGTAAGCTAAACAGTGCAGATGGACAAATCCCCACTCACAGCTATTTTTGTAAGCCATCAGTTGTCAGAATTCCCTGAACAGTGCCTGTAGATGATAGGCTGCAGTCACTATTCGGCTGACAGTTCCCCACCTGGCTCTTTTGACCTTTAGACTGAAGTTTGTTAAATCGGGTGGTGCTGGCAGGGCCATTCAGCAAGAAATAGAAGAAGTTCGATCTGTGTATGGAGAGTGTGATGTCATCACTCCCTGTACACTGTGACACCTGGTATATTGTCGAGGTTGGGACAGAGAAAAGAGAGGAGGGGTAGCAATATGAAAGTCAGTAGAACTGGGAGTTGTTGGCAAAGAATAATCACTTACACCAAAGTACCAGTGGTATTTTCATCTACGTTAACGTCTGTTTACTGCACTTTCTACAAGGTCTATGTACATAGTCTATCTCTGCCTTCTTTGTCTTTGCTAGGGTTTCCATGACCAGTTCTTCCCCTGTATTCACCCCAGTTGACACTTGATCAGCTACCGTTTTCTCTCTTCTGCACCCTTTTGCAACAATCATTTCTAGCTTTGCTTTTTTGGCCCACGTTTCTGATAATCCCCTATCTACCTCTTTTTTCCACACTCTGCCTTTTCTGCCTCTTCAGATGTTCCATGTCAGCTGTTTATTCTTTCTTCCCTTCCAATGTGCCTACTTTTCACATACTTAAAACACAAGTTGCCATTCCTTTCTTCTATATCTCTCTTCCTTCCAATTCATGTTCAGCCACCATTCTGCCTTCTTTCTTACCCTCATCGTCCATAGTTGGCCCTGCTCTGCCCCTATACCCCCCTTTCTTATTAATGACCAGCAACTTAAGGCGGATCTTCACTGCATCTGAGCACCACAAACCAAAAACTCTATTTAATTTATTGTTAGTGTTCAAAGAAAACTCCCTGACAATCCATGTCTCCATGCTTTATTTTGGTGAGTAATATCTTTGAAAAACTCCCCCTAGCATTTCTGGCTGTGGTCATCTTGAGTAATGGCAAATGATTCATGTAGCATTTACTTCCTGCCCTTAGCCCAAGCATGCATGCAGGAGAGTGTGCTTAGCTGAGAAAACCCCTCCTCCTATCCTCCCTTCCTGAAGACTCCTGGAATGTATGACATAATTTGCCTAGGCAGGAAAACAGGAAGTAGCTGAAGAAATGTAAAAAAAAGTTTGAAACAAGTAAATATAATATACTTTCCTATCTATTCACTAATTATAGCAGCATGAGGATTAAAAATAATACATTTTGATTGGGAGAGTGAAGTTCCATTTTATAGTATTACTGTTCACAGATCCTTCCTATTTGCTTTAACACTAGTCAAAATCGACAGTTTTGTGTGGGGGCTGTTTAATCACTTTACCACCGGAGGATTTTCCTGCTTAACGTCCAGGCCACTTTTTGCAACTTAGCACTGTGCGAATTTAACTGACAATTGTGCTGTCATGCAACCCTGTACCCTAACGAAATTTACGTCCTTTTTTTCCCACAAACAGAGCTTTCTTTTGGTAGTATTTGATCACCTCTGTGCTTTTCATTTTTTGCGATATTAATAAAAAAAGAGCGAACATTTTGGGAAAAAATTGACATTTTCTACTTTGACAGTTAAAAAATATCCAATATATTCAATTTTTGTCATATATTTAGGCCAAAATGTATTTAGCTACATGTCTTTGACAAAAAAAATTCTCAATGAGCATATTTTTAACCGCTTTAAGACCGGAAGATTTTACCCCATTCCTGACCAGGCTATGTTTTGTGATTCTGTATATAAATGAAAAAGTGCACTGATAATTGAGTGTGCTGCTATCAAAGGTGTATAAATGAAATAGTGTAAAAAAGTCTGGTGCGCTACTAAATTGCAATAAAATGAAGAATGTCAATCATGCATACAAAATAGTGTACAAACAATTTGAAACAATTTGAAACAAATAAAAATGTGAGTGAACAAAGTCTCTGGTTTCTCTTGCAAATCAATATAATGTGTTTTCCGTGAACAACTCCACCAGAAAAAAAGCTAAATAGATGAATGTGCAAATGAAGTCCAGTGTTCATGTAAATTCCAAAAATAATCACTGGTGGCCATGAGAAAACCAAGTGCTGCTGCAAATCAATGAACGTGACGTGAAAATCCCATCACCTGGTGAATTCACCGCTTACCAGCTTTAAGTAGATTTAGGGCAGATAGACAGAATATGAATCCAAAGGGACCTCTGTGGATAACCAAAAGGGAGTGCTGTGCTGGAATCCACCCTCGTGTGTGACAGGAGAGGGGAGCTGCTTACCAGATCCCACTGTTTCCAAACATGTAATGAATATAGACTCTCTCTGGATACGTAAATGAGGGACTCCTGTTGTTTCCTGGTTCTTCTCTCGGACTGACACTCATATGAGGTGCACCATGAAAATGAGGGAAGAGACTAATAGTAGTTTATTACCTTTTATCACATTTATTAGAAAAGTAAAGATTGCACTTACAGGAAAAAACGAAGATACAAGTTCTGTCTGGAGAGCGGCGGCTGCCTGCAGTGCAAGCGGCGGCTGTTGTAAATGACGGCGCGACTCTTCCTTCGCTCTGACGTGTTTCCTCCCTATTGGGCTTCCACGGAGATAGGAGAGGGTATATTTTGTGATTCGGCACTGCGTTACTTTAACGGACAATTGCGCAGTCGTGCGACGCTGTACCCAATTTCAATTTATGTTCTTTTTTCCCCCACAAATAGAGCTTTCTTTTGGTGGTATTTGATCACCTGTGTGATTTTTAATTTTTGAAAAAAAGAGCGACAATTTTGAAAAAAAATATATATATTTTTTACATTCTGATATATAACATTCCCCCAAAATTTTTTAACATTTTAGGCCAATTTGTTTTTTGCTACATATATTTTTGGTAAAAAAAAATCACAATAATCGTATTTTGATTGGTTTGCGCAAAAGTTATTGCGTTTACTAACTACGGGAAAGATTTGTCATTTTTATTGTTTATTTTTTTTTACTAGTAATAGCAGCAATCTGCGATTTTTTTTTGCGGGACTGCGACATTGCGGCGGACAGATCGGACCCCTAACTGACATTTTTGACACTTTTGGGGGTACCAGTGACATTACTACAGTAATCAGTGCTATAAATGCACTGTTACTGTAATAATGACACAGGCAGGGAAGGGGTTAACTTTATTGGTGATCAAGGGGTTAAATGTATGCCTCATGCTTACTGACGTGTGTGGGGGGAGGGGGTTGTGTGACAGAGACACAGATCGCAGGTTCAGCTATGCTGAATCCTGTAATCTGTCACTGCCTGTCACATAGGAGATCCGCCCGCTTTGTTTACACAAGCGGGCGCATTTCCTTACTCGAACCCCGACGATCAGGGAAGAGTGCTGGTGATCACCGCCTCTCCTCCCCTGGCCCGACTCTCGCTGTGTCTGAATACAATGGGAGCGAGCCTCTGGCGGGGCGTGCTGCCGAGAGAGGGGAGAGTCTGGTGACATAGGTGTACGTCGCCAGACGATAACGAGCCACTTTGCTTTTGCTGCAGTAGCAGCACAGTGACCAGTGGTAAAGTGGTTAAAAAAAATAAAAAATAAGAATGTATTGCTGAGTGATAAGAGCCAATAGTTTGATCAACACAGAGAGTATTAGAAGTTATACTTTATCACTGACACCTCTACACTAACTTGTTTTGAAGTGTGTTAGTCTTCCTATTATAAGAAGTTTCAGGAATAAATGAACTGAATGTACTGTAAAACAAAACTTTAACACTTAGATTTGAAACTAAAATGTATTTTAATATTTTGTCTTATAGGTATTTGTTATTTTAATTGTATGCTCCATGTCACTAGCCATTGCATCAGGATTTTGGATTAAATGGTTTCAAGAAAAGCACAGTTATATACCACCACTACCTTCCGATGTAACACCAGCTTACAGTGCATTCCTTGTCTTCTGGAGTTATACTATACTGATGAGCACCATTGTGCCTTTGTCAATGTATATTACGTAAGGAAACATGATTGTTACAAAAGAAAAAAGTATACACATAACATTGCTACTGTATTGCTCTGTAATAATTGCTGTAATGTGCACAACACAAAAAGCTTTTATGTATTCTATGCATAGTCAGGTGATTGAAAAATGTAAGATATAAGGAAATATTTTAACATAATCTCTTCATCCATTAAGTATCCAAGCCTAACAGAATATATCTGGACACCACACATGCAGGTTCCTCGAAGCAAACATTATAAAAAAAAAAAAAAAGAAGAACAAAAATAGGAGTCATAATTTGGATTCTACAGTCTTAGTTATGAGGTTAACAATAAAGTTAATTTACATCAATGCAATATTGAATTCTTTATCTTCCTTGTTTGCCCCCCTTCCTCTTATTAAGACTAGTTAAAATTAAACTTCATGGGGTGAGTAGTTGTCTTGGGAAGGAAAATTGGTATAGAAAGGGGCTTAAAAGGTTGGGGGGTAACTAAGGAGGGGTATACTTGTTTGTATATGGGATAGAGGGGAACATAAGGGGTAAAAAAAAACAGGAAGAGGGAAGGAGAAAGAGGAAATGAAAAAAGCTAAGAGGAAATTGAAAAAGAATGGTCAGCCTATTAGATAGGGGAGAGCAGTGTAGGGGACAGACAGATAAAATCACAACATAACAGGAATAAAATAACATTCTCTTTCACTGTATTTGATTGAAGCCATGGGAGCCAATGGCTCTTGTTGCTCTTACAGAGTCCAGTGATGAGGGATATAGAGAGCAGTGGCAATGCTCTTGTGCACCACACTGGACAGAGATCAGGCTCAGTTAAGTATTTCGGGGGGGGGGGGGAATTTATCATTTTTTAAATCTTTTTAACCTTGTAACATATACAGTACACCCCTCACATTTTTGTAAATATTTTATTATATCTTTTCCATGTGACAACACGGAAGAAATGACACTTTGCTACAATGTAAAGTAGTGAGTGTACAGCTTGTATAACAGTGTAAATTTGCTGTCCCCTCAAAATAACTCAACACTTTAATGTCTAAACCGCTGGCAACAAAAGTGAGTACACCCCTAAGTGAAAATGTCCAAATTGGCCCAAAGTGGCAATATTTTATGTGGCCACCATTATTTTCCAGCACTGCCTTAACCCTCCTAAGCATGGAGTTCACCAGAGCTTCACAGGTTGCCACTGGAGTCCTCTTCCACTCCTCCCTGATGACATTACGGAGCTGTTGGATGTTAGAGACCTTGTGCTCCTCCACCTTCCGTTTCAGGATGCCCCACAGATGCTCAATAGGGTTTAGGTCTGGAGTAATACTTGGCCAGTCCATTACCTTTACCCTCAGCTTCTTTAGCAAGGCAGTGGTCGTCTTGGAGGTGTGTTTGGGGTCTTTATCATTTTGGAATTTTGCCCTGCGGCCCAGTCTCCGAAGGGAGGGGATCATGCTCTGCTTCAGTATGTCACAGTACATGTTGGCATTCATGGTTCCCTCAATGAACTGTAGCTCCCCAGTGCCAGCAGCACTCATGCAGCCCCAGACCATGTCACTCCCACCACCATGCTTGACTGTAGGCAAGACCCACTTGTCTGTGTACTCCTCACCTGGTTGCCGCCACACACGCTTGACACCATCTGAACCAAAAAAGGTTATCTTGGTCTCATCAGACCAAAACCCCACCCCTTCAACCTCTGCAGCAATGCTGGCAGCTCTCATACGTCTATTTCCCAAAGACAACCTCTGGATATGACGTTGAGCACTTGCACTCAACCTCTTTGGTCGATCATGACGAGGCCTGTTCTGAGTGGAACCTGTCCTGTTAACCACTCTATGGTCTTAGCCACCGTGCTGCAGCTCAGTTTCAGGGTCTTGGCAATCTTCCTAAAGCCTAGGCCATCTTTATGTAGAGCAGCAATTCTTTTTTTCAGATCCTCACAGAGTTCTTTGCCATGAGGTGCCATGTTGAACTTCCAGTGACCAGTATATGAGAGTGAGAGTGATAACACCAAATTTAACCCACCTGATCCCAATTCCCACCTGCGATCTTGAAACACTAGTGAGTCACATGACACCAAGGAGGTAAAATGGCTAATTGGGCCCAATTTGGACATTTTCACTTAGGGATGTACTCACTTTTGTTGCCAGTGGATTAAACATTAATGGCTGTGTTGAGTTATTTTGAGGGGACAGCAAATTTACACTATTATACAAGCTGCGCACTCCCTAAGTTACATTGTAGCAAAGTGTCATTTCTTCAGCTTTCAGTCAGGCAGCTGGGTAATATCAGGATCCTTCCAGAGCCTGGTGGGGCCCGGCATAGTGGGCAATCGCCTGTTATTGGCTGATTCTGGGTCACAGTAGAGCAAACGTAAGTGCACTCCTGTGACCCACAGGAGGATTATGTCCAAAAAATCTTTGGCCATACTTCTTTTTTAAGTGCTACTTCTCTCTGTATTATATTGGCTCTAGAGTTAAGTAAAACCAAAAGGAAACATGATTTGTTGGTCAAAAATGCAATCTATTTTAATTTTAATTTTATGTCCATGCGTGTGCCTTTTGGGACTGCAATTCCCACTGCAAAGACCCAAGGAATTATGAGTGGGCATGGAGAGCTCCTGTGTTTTAGAGTATAACTAAAGGCAATTCTTTTTTGTTTTGGACAGTGTGGAGATGGATTAGAACACCTGTCAGGATTGTATTGCTGTCTGCGCCCCATCATCTCTACTTGTTCACCATTATCATTGAAAGTGAAAGAGTGAAAGTAAAAAAATCCCAAATTATGGGTTGTCCCCAGAAAAGAAATAGAGGGGAAATCTTCCAATGAGGACACTAGTTCTGGTGACCTGGGGGTCCCAAGAGATTCCCTTAATTTGCAGGGATTTTCTCTTGCTTCCTGTTTTGGCTATCGGACAGGAAGTGAAGGTAAATTTCCCCAATGGGATACAGATGGGCAAAAAAAAAAATCTGATCGGGATCATAACCCTCCCTTACTCTATCCAAAATATAAAAAATGTCTATGGTTCTACTTTAATATAAATGTTGTATCTCTGCATTCATAAGGACCACCAAGCCCACAGAAGAGGCAAAGATAAAAAAAAGAACCTGCATCGTCACACAACTGGCTCCGGAGACTTTGGAAAATGGAAAATATAAAAAAGCAAAATATACATCCAGTAGGGGCCACTGGGGGGGGGGGGGGGTTACTAAGGGGAGGTGAGGGCAGAGAAGCAGTTGCTTTAACCCTTTTCATCACAGTTTAAGTCACAAAATTCAGATTTCTCAATGTTTCACTTTAAATAGTTTAATAAATGTTCACACTTGATTGAAATCTCTCATGCCAATTAGTCCTAAAGCAGTTTAAAAAAAAAAAGGATGTGCATAAGGGTGCGGAAATAAATGGAACCAAAAAAGGACACATGCTAATCTGATATACTTACTGTACATATAGGCATATAGCTAATTATTTATTTTGAGTAGAAGGAAATCTCAGTATATTAAATACCATTTTATATTGTTTTCTATTGTTTATTTTGCATTTCATGATTTATGCTATTGTAATGAACGCTGTATTAAAATATTAATTATCATTTTATAGATTAGAATTCATCCATTTAGTCCACAGCATGTATATTGATTGGGATGTGGAAATGTATTTTGAGAGGAACAACACTCCAGCCAAAGCCAGGTCTACTAGCCTGAATGACTTGCTTGGTCAAGTCGAATATGTTTTCTCTGATAAGACAGGAACACTGACAGAGAACATAATGACTTTCAAAAAATGCTGCATCAATGGAAACATTTATGGTAAATACTACTAGTATCAATATTAAATAATGGTCATAAATACCAGTTTTTTATTCTTTTAGAGAATCTAACTTTTTATTGATATTTGTAGGAGCTGTACATGTTCCTTAATATATAACTATTTATGTGTGTCTATTTTTTCAGGAACCAGTTCAAATGATGAGAGGAGTCTACAGGTACTTAAGAAATAAATAATATGTGACAACTTTTATTATTGCCCATACTTCATGAATTAAAAAGGCCCGATACAAAATACAGTTTTTTTTTTTAAATAGGAAAATAATTAAAGGAAATGAAAATGGAGATACAGTAGACCTATTCAACATTTCATATACAAACCCCTACTGTTATTTTAATCAATTTATTTACAACACCCACCTCATTTTCCTGAATAGTGTAGTGTTAATAAAATTGCCATTAATAGATTACTTTTATTCTCGCATTGTGTCTAATGATGCTACTGTATATAAAAAGTATGATAAACAGATGTGTCATAATCATCAACTTTGAATATAACTAACTGTGTGTTAGTCTTTACTGCCGTTGTGCGCATTGTAAGGCTTTCACCTAGAAAACAAGGTACATTAACACTGTTCTTCTAAGTGCCACTACCCTTTAAACTACATCTAACTGTTTATTGCATATGCAATAACATGCTAACAATTATTATTATAATTATTATTATTATATAGGATAGAAACAAGTATCAGTAATGGTATATACTGCAGTAGTTTTAATCTTAGCAATATACAGTATAGATTTCACAGCATTTCGAAGTAGGTGTACTTTAGGACCTTGCACTCAAACTTTTAAGATGCTTTTTAACTCCTTAAACCATAACTCCAACCTTAAAGCAGTATTACACACTTAAAGCGGTAGTATCCCGCTTTTTGACACTTTTACCTACAGGTAAGCCTATAATAAGGCTTACCTGTAGGTACAAATAATATCTCCTAAACCGGCATGGTTTAGGAGATATTTACAGTGCATGCAGCCGCTCGCGCGAGCGGCGCATGCGCTCTGAAGGTCAGGGGGGACCTTCAATTGGTTTGCCGGGAGCTTGCCGGAAAATCACTCCCGCGCGCATGCGCGGGAGTGACGTCATCGCGGCTCCGGCCAATCATCGCGCCGGAGCCGTCTCTTCCGGCTTATCACCACGCCGGAGCCGCCGAACCCGGAAGAGACGGCGAGGGAACCTTCGTTCTAAGGTAAGTTACACATAATGGGCTCATTATGCCTTTGTCTTGCAGGGTTTTTTTTTATTTTTTTTTTATTTTTTAGGGTTTACAACCGCTTTAACCCCCTTAGGATGTACCTGTTCAGCCTCGGGTTGAAGTGGTTATAACACTATCATCCCCGTATCAAAACTTGCGTCCGTCAATGGGCTTTCCTGTAGAAGTGATCTGAGCAGCTCTTCAGCCACCCAATCACGTCTGCAGGGTGCAGACAGGAGCAACCCTTCTGCCGCCCGCTGCCATTCTCCAGTGTGCCAGAACCTCTGCAACTGCTCTCTCCAGCTGCTAGAGCTTGCCCCCTCTATAAACTCAGAAACAGAAAGTGATGAGGAATATGCCACTTCTAGTTTCAGCTTGCTATTTAATTCTAAACTGGTAACCAATAAAGGCTTTTAAAGTGTCGCCCACGGATAATTTAATGTAATGTAGTTTGGCGTCATTCCATAGGCATGCACAATTTTAGAGTGCGACATGTTAGGTATCTTTTTACTCTGCATCACATCATATTTTATATTTTACCAAAAATGTGGGCATTATATTGAGTTTGTGTGCACTAAAATTCATTAAAGTCAATTTTTTCCTAAAAAAAAATGGCTGCGCAAATATCATTTGATGTTAAAAAAAAAAGTGTAACAACTACCTTTATATTCTCCAGGGCCTCTGCTTAAAAAATAATGTTTGTGGGTTTTAACTAATTTTCTAGCAAAAAAAAAATGCTGCTTTTTACATACATGTGTGATTTGTCAGAATACAGTGGGTACGGAAAGTATTCAGACCCCCTTAAATTTTTTACTCTTTGTTATATTGCAGCCATTTGCTAAAATCATTTAAGTTCATTCTTCTTCCTCATGAATGTACACATAGCACCCCATACTGACAGAAAAACACAGAATTGTTGACATTGTTGCAGATTTATTAAAAAAGAAAAACTGAAATATCACATGGTCCTAAGTATTCAGACCCTTTGCTGTGACACTCATATATATAACTCAGGTGCTTTCCATTTCTTCTGATCATCCT
The DNA here is from genome assembly GCF_965119305.1 of Pelophylax lessonae. Lineage (NCBI taxonomy): Eukaryota > Metazoa > Chordata > Amphibia > Anura > Ranidae > Pelophylax > Pelophylax lessonae. Next base: position 502,074,281 of record NC_138768.1, read on the forward strand.
TGAGATGGTTCTACACCTTCATTTGAGTCCAGCTGTGTTTGATTATACTGATTGGACTTGATTAGGAAAGCCACACACCTGTCTATATAAGACCTTCCAGATCACAATGCATGTCAGAGCAAATGAGAATCATGAGGTCAAAGGAACTGCCTGAAGAGCTCAGAGACAGAATTGTGGCAAGGCACAGATCTGGCCAAGGTTACAAAAAGATTTCTGCTGCACTTAAGGTTCCTAAGAGCACAGTGGCCTCCATAATCCTCAAATGGAAGACGTTTGGGACGACCAGAACCCTTCCTAGAGCTGGCCGTCCGGCCAAACTGAGCTATCGGGGGAGAAGAGCCTTGGTGAGAGAGGTAAAGAAGAACCCAAAGATCACTGTGGCTGAGCTCCAGAGATGCAGTCAGGAGATGGGAGAAAGTTGTAGAAAGTCAACCATCACTGCAGCCCTCCACCAGTCGGGGCTTTATGGCAGAGTGGCCCGACGGAAGCCTCTCCTCAGTGTAAGACACATGAAAGCCCGCATGGAGTTTGCTAAAAAACACCTGAAGGACTCCAAGATGGTGAGAAATACGATTCTCTGGTCTGATGAGACCAAAATAGAACTTTTTGGCCTTAATTCTAAGCGGTATGTGTGGAGAAAACCAGGCACTGCTCATCACCTGTCCAATACAGTCCCAACAGTGAAGCATGGTGGTGGCAGCATCATGCTGTGGGGGTGTTTTTCAGCTGCAGGGACAGGACGACTGTTTGCAATCGAGGGAAAGATGAATGCGGCCAAGTACAGGGATATCCTGGACAAAAACCTTCTCCAGAGTGCTCTGGACCTCAGACTGGGCCGAAGGTTTACCTTCCAACAAGACAATGACCCTAAGCACACAGCTAAAATAACGAAGGAGTGGCTTCACAACAACTCCGTGACTGTTCTTGAATGGCACAGCCAGAGCCCTGACTTAAACCCAATTGAGCATCTCTGGAGAGACCTAAAAATGGCTGCCCACCAACGTTTACCATCCAACCTGACAGAACTGGAGAGGATCTGCAAGGAGGAATGGCAGAGGATCCCCAAATCCAGGTGTGAAAGACTTGTTGCATCTTTCCCAAAAAGACTCCTGGCTGTATTAGATCAAAAGGGGGCTTCTACTAAATACTGAGCAAAGGGTCTGAATACTTAGGACCATGTGATATTTCAGTTTTTCTTTTTTAATAAATCTGCAACAATGTCAACAATTCTGTGTTTTTCTGTCAGTATGGGGTGCTATGTGTACATTCATGAGGAAGAAGAATGAACTTAAATGGTTTTAGCAAATGGCTGCAATATAACAAAGAGTGAAAAATTTAAGGGGGTCTGAATACTTTCCGTACCCACTGTATGTCAGGTTTCCAAGTGATTAAACCCAACAGCAAACATTTATTATATTGCAGCTTACCAATTCTTAGATGTGATTGCATTGGTTTATTTTAGGCTTCCTTTCCTTTATTTTCACCTGGTGATCCTTCCAGTGAGTCTGTTGTTTTTCACCAGAATAAGCAGTCTTGCAGATGTAGCAGTTAGAGGATAGAGACAACCCATTTAACACTGACAGGGATGCTTACGATGATCAGCTTTTATTTATTTAAGTAAAACCCTTATTTCAAATAGAGCAAAAATGTTGCCTTAACTGCCTAAAAAGTGCTGCCTGGAGTGTGGCTTCGATTTATTAGTGTTTTTAAAGTAGTATTAACCCCAAAAGCAAAACATTTATTATATATCAGCTTACCAATTTATAGATATGATGGCTGCATTCGTTTTCTTTTTTGGGCTTTTTTTTTTTCTCTTTTCCTCTGGTGTTCTGTCCAAGTTTGTTCTTTTCCAAAAGAACAAGCTCTCCAGGAGAAATGATCAGTTTCAGAGATGAGACAAACCAGCACAATACAGGAGATATGTTACTGGCCAGACAATAAGGTGAAAACAAAGGGAAAAAACTCTACGAAAAGAAAACATATGCAGCTACCACATCTAATTATTAGTAAGCTGCACTTAATTACATGTTGGGTTTTGGGTTTAATAACACTTTAAATCAGCTAGTACATCTAACACTCCTCTCCCCCCAAACTAACAATGCTACTGTCCAAAGGTGCCCTGTGCAACTTCATTCAGAGTGGGGGAACTCCAATTCAGGAGGTGTGCTACAGGTCAAATCACCAGGTTAAAACAGAAGGGAAAAAGCCTAAAAAAAGAATCTTATGATTAGTAAGCTGCAATATATTACATTTTTGGTTTTGGCTTTAATATCGCTTTAACATAGCTTCCAACTGTCCCTGATTTGCAGAGACTTTTACTCTCCTGGAGAACCTCTGTCCCTCTTTCCTCCTCATGTGTAGCTCTTTTTGGCCTGATGTATATACCTGTATAAAAATGTACAAATTATTTATCAAAAAGTGTTTTTTTTATGGTGATAAAACTTATTCAATTTCTAAATTGTTGCATTTTAAAAACCAGTTTAAAGGAACAGTACTGGTAAAAAAAGCACTTGTGGGTTTAACCAATCATTTTTTGTGTATTAATTTTCCATCAACCGTGGGGGGTTTCGGTAGTGCGTTCTTTGCCTACATACTTTTTTCCAATAGGCTTCTTTTCCATCTCAGAAAGTGGAAGGTATACCTTTCCCCTAAAGCCTGGCCATAGATGGCTCGAATCTTGGCCAGCTTAGCAGAGACCGGCCAAGATTCAATCCATCCATGGGCAAACTGGTTGTACTGAATTCAATCCATTGATCAACTTCAGTACAACCAGCCTGTTGGAATTTTTGTATGGGATCACTGCCGGGTGCTATAGCCACTAGCAGTGATCATTGTGTTCTGCCGACAGGAAAGGCTTCCTGCTGGTAGAGCACAATAATATACAACACAAATAACTGCACTAGGTTAATATTTGTGACGGTAATGACAATAAAGATCAGCTGCTAGCACATACATGCAGGAATAACGGCATAAAACAACAATATCATAGAAAGTGCAGCGCTAATATATAAAAGTCTATATATAAAAATATATACTGGAACAAGCTGTAGCATAAGAGATGTATATAGGAGATGTGTGTAAGGAGGAGTCCAAGGAAAGCTGTTACCAACACCATATACACTGCCTCTTACCTCTTGATATAGACCACCAGCAAAGGAGGTCAATGAAGCACAACGGTGTATCTCTAGGATGATAACTGTGGACCACAACGTCTCCTTCCCTCAGAAAGCTCCTGGATAGTTTGTCACAACATCCTCCCCGAGTATAAATACAAAGGGGAACACATCATAGTGTAGTATATTCCTAAAAAAATGATTTATTGGTAAAATAGGTTGCACTCACATTTCACAGATAATAAAAACAGCATGTCCTCATCGAAACTGATTGTTTCCAACCCAAACGGTGGCCGCCTCCTCCCTACATATTTCATCAGCAATCACGCCCCTGATCACTATTGCTGACGAAACGTGTAGGAGTGGCGTGTGACGTCATCATGCACCCAGACGTGGCGGCCATCTTTTGGGTTGGAAACTATCAGTTTTCATGAGGACATGCTGTTTTTATTATCTGTGCAATGTGAGTGCAACTTATTTCACTAATAAATTATTTTAATTGAAATATACTACTCTCTGATGTGTTCCCCTTTGTATTTATACTCGGGGAGGATGTTGTGATAAACTATTCATGAGCTTTCTGAGGGAAGCAGAGGTTGTAGTCCAGAGTCATCATCCTAGAGATACACAGTTCTGCTTGATTGACCTCCTTTGCTGGTGGTCTATATCCAGGGGTAAGAGGCAGTGTGTGGTGTTGGTGACGGCTTTCCTTGGACTCCTCTTTACACACATCTCCTATATACATCTTTTATGCTACAGCTTGTTCCAGTATATATTTTTATATATGAACTTTTATATATTAGCGCTGCACTTTCTATGGTATGGTAGAGCACAATAGCATTGTGGGAGTGTTTCCAAAGTATTTTCTTTCCCCCCCGTTCCCCCTGTGGAAGGAATGAAAATTGTATAATCTATGACTTGCTATACAGTTGATTTAAACCCTCTAACCCTTAACTGTAACACTAACCTAACCGCCAACCAAATACCTAGCACAAATGTAACCCCTGAAGCAGTGAAATTCAAACATTGGTACAAAAAGTTACCAGTTCCACTTATCATCAGTGGTGAGATGTTTTTAAACCCGAGTATTTATTTGACTTTAGTATCAGACTGTGCTTCTAAGTAATACTTTATTAAAATTGTATGTATTATCTCAAATGAAAAAATGAGAAAAAAGTGATAAATTAATTCTTAATTCTTAGGAAGTGAGCTTCAGGTGGAATAAATATGCAGATACCAAGTTCAGTTTCCATGATCAGTCATTAATTGATACAGTTTGCCAGAACAAGGATGACATCCTGAGAGAATTTTTCCGGCTTCTTTCAATTTGTCACACAGTTATGACGGATAGTAATGGAGGTAAGGTACAATTTTTATTCCAGGGGACATAAATTGCAGGTTAGAAACAACTTGCATTTTCATCCCTATTTTGTATTAAGGAGAACATGTACTTTTCTGTTTTTGGAATAAATCACCAATGAGTCACATTAGGCATTCAAATTGTGGTTGCCCAATTATAGATTGCCTAATCATAGGGCACCAACCTTCACCAAAGATGAATTTGGGAAGTAAAACTTTTTTTTCATAATAGCAACAAGTTATAAAACCATAATGCCTATTTCTGCCTAGTTCTGTTGAACTGAAGTTGCTTTTTATAATTTATTATACAATTATCTGTTTGATGCAACTTCTATAAACCCCCAGTTTGCTCAAGATCAGCAATAAAAAAATCACATAGAGGTTATAACTAGAGTTGAGCGAACACCTGGATGTCCGGGTTCGGCGGGTTCGGCCGAACTTGAAAAAAAAGTCTGCGTTTGTGACCGGAACTTAACCCGAACTTTACCCCGATCCCGAACCCCATTGAAGTCAATGGTGACCTGAACTTTGGAGCACTAAAATGGCTCTAAAAAAACATGGAAAGGGCTATAGGGATGCAAATGGCAGCAAAATCTTCTTAAGAGCATGGCAAGTGCTCTGCAAACAAATGTGGATAGGGAAATAACTTAAAATAACATAAAAAACATAAAAAAAATAATCATCTTGATCTAGGACTACGAGGCCTATATGGAGTAGGGGCAGTGTAGGTTGAAGCGGCGATGGAGGAGGACGAGGTAGCCAACACTGGTTTTTGTTTTAAATTTTAAATTTCTTTTTAAATTAGGGTACACCCCAAAACAGTGAGAAAGATCAAAAATTCAACAATGGCTGGGTAAGGCCAGTATACATGTCAATTCTGCACAAGGTACGGACAAGTCCTGTGGAATCCATGCCTGGTTCATATTAATGAATGTGAGCTTGTCCACATTGGCTCTGGACAGGCAGCTGCGCTTGTCTGTGATAACGCCCCCAGCCGTGCTAAATACACGTTCAGGGCAGGCCAGGACCTCCAAGGCGTAAAGGGCAAGCTCAGGCCATGTGCCCAATTTGGAGACCCAGAAGTTGAAGGGGGCAGACCCGTCATTCAGTACGTCTAGGCGTGTGCACACATACTGCTCCACCATCTTGGTGAAATGCTGCCTCCTGCTAAGAAGTTCCATATCAGCTGGTGGTGCTGCTGCTTGGTGTGGCATGCTGACAAAGATTTTCCACATTTTGGCCATGCTAACCCTGCCTTCTGAGGTGCTGGCGGTGCCCTGGCTGCGTTGGCGACCTATTCCTCCTCCTCTGCCTTGGCCTTGTGCTTTCACTGTGCCCCCGCTGTCAGGTGGGAATGCCACCAGCTGCGCGTCTACCAGCGTACGCTTGTACTCGTGCATCTTCCGATCACGTTTCAGTGAGGGAATTAAGGACGGTACGTTGTCCTTGTAACGGGGATCCAGCAGCGTGGCCACCCAGTAATCAGCACAAGTTACAATGTGGGAAACTCGGCGGTCGTTGTGGAGACACTGCAGCATGTAATCGCTCATGTGTGCCAGGCTGCCCAGAGGCAACAAAAAGCTGTCCTCTGTGGGAGGTGTATCGTCTGTGTCCTCTGTATCCCCCCAGCCACGCACCAGTGATGGCCATGAGCTGGCCTTGGTGCCACCCTGCTGTGAACATGGTTCCATCTCCTCCTCCATCTCCTCCTCCTCATCCTCCAGAACTGTGCCCCTGCTGGACAATTGTGCACCTGGCGTTTGTTAGTGCAGGAACCCACCCTCAGAGCCACTTGTGAATGACTGCCCTGAAAGCCTTGGAAATTATAGAAGTGGGATAGTTATGCTGAGAACTGCATCATCGGCACTGGCCATGTTGGTGGAGTACTCGAAACAGCGCAACAAGGCACGCAGGTCTCGCATGGAGGCCCAGTTATTGGTGGTGAAGTGGTGCTGTTCCGCAGAGCGACTCACGCGTGCGTGCTGCAGCTGATACTCCACTATGGCCTGCTGCTGCTCGCACAGTCTGGCCAGCATGTGCAAGGTGGAGTTCCACCTTGTGGGCACGTCACATATGAGGCGGTGAGCGGGAAGAAAGAAGTTACGCTGCAGCGCTGACAGGCGAGCAGCAGCAGGGTGAGAACGCCAAAAGTGCGCACAGACGGCCCGCACTTTGTGCAGCAGCTCTGACATATCAGGGTAATTTCGAAGGAACCTCTGCACCACCAAATTCAGCACATGCGCCAGGCAAGGGATGTCTGTCAATACGGCTAGGCCCAGAGCTGGTAACTACCAGGCCGGGCTTGAGACTCACTGGCACCAACCACTCATCAGTCTGCTGTTCAATGCCCCTCCACAACTCCTGCATGGTGTGGGGTTTTTCCCTCAAACAGGCAAGTTTTAAAACTGCCTGCTGTCGTTTACCCCTGGCTGTGCTGAAGTTGGTGGTGAAGGTGTTACGCTGACCGGATAAGGAGGCGGTAGAGGATGAGGAAGCAGAGTAGGAGGAGTTAGGAACAGGAGGCAAACTGAAGTGCCCTGCAATCCTCGGTGGTGGAAGGACATGCGCCAAACTGCTATCCGCCTCAGGCCCAGCCACCACTGCATTTACCCAGTGTGCTGTTAGGGAGATATAATGTCCCTGACCGTGCTTACTTGTCCACGTATACGTAGTTAGGTGGACCTTGCCACAGATGGCGTAGTGCACACCTGATTTTGTCACCCACTTGGTTGTGCGGGGAAGGGATGGCTTGCCTGGAAAAGTAGTGGTGGCTGGGCACGACGTACTGTGGGACAACCACCGCCATAAGGCTTTTAAAACTCTGCGTCTCCACCAGACGGAATGACAGCATTTCAAAGGCCAGGAATTTTGAAATGCTGGCATTCAGGGCCAGGGATCACGGGTGGGTAGGGGGGTACTTCCTCTTCTGCTCCAGTGTTTGGGAGATAGAAAGCTGAACGCTTCCACGGGACATTGTGGAGATGGTTGTTGGTGACCCAGGTGGTGGTGTTGCTGGAAGATCCTCTGTTTGCGGGGTGGCAGGTGCCACTGTCACTACAGAGGTGAATGAAGAGGCCGAGACTGCAGCAGAAGAGGAAGCAGGAGGAGCCAGAGACCTTTCTTGGTTTTTGAGGTGTCTACTCCACTGCAACTCGTGCTTTGCACTTAGATGCCTGGTCATGCAGGTTGTGCTCAGGTTGAGAAGGTTTATGCCTCGCTTCAGGCTCTGATTGCACAGCGTGCAAACCACTCGTGTCCTGTCATCAGCACATTGTCTGAAGAACTGCCACGCTAGGGAACTCCTTTGAGCTGGCTTTGGTGTGCTCGGTCCATTGCATTGCTGTGTTGGGCATAGCAGACGTAGTGTCTAGGGCACGGCTGCTCCACATTTGCACCCTGCTCCCTCTTCTGCTGTGCTGGTGGCTCTGTGCGACCACCGCCTCTTCCTCCAAACTACTCAGGTCACCTGCATGACGTTCATTCCATGTGGGGTCCAGGACCTCATCATCCTCCACATCTTCCACCGAGTCTTCACCCCTGCCCTCCTTGTCGGTCTCCATAATTCGGAATTCCACAGCAGTTGGCACCTGTGTTTCGTCATTATCAGAAACGTGATGCGATGGTCCTCCCATGTACTCATCTTGAGACATAAGTGGTTGGGCATCGGTGCATTCAATCTCTTCCACTTCTGGGGCAGGGCTAGGTGGATGTCCCTGGGAAACCATGCTAGCAGAGTCATCAAAAAGAAGAAGAGACTGCTGCATGACTTGGGGCTCGGACTGCTTGGCTGATTTGCAAGGGGGGGAGGTGAAAGATTGATGGACATCGGCTGCAGGTGCCAACTCTGACCTTTCAGCCTCAGCATTAGACTGGGTGGGAGACAATGTGAAGGAACTGGAGGCACTGTCAGCAACCCAATCTACTATCGCCTGTACTTGTTCTGGCCTCAACATTTGTAGAGGCACATTAGGCCCTGCCAAATACTGCTGCAGGTTCTGTCGCCTACTCACACCTGAGGAAGGTGTTTCAGCTGGCATAGATCGACCACGTCCTCTCCTTGCAGCAGGAGCTCCACCAGCAGCACCACGACCAAGGCCACATCCCTTATTTGACCTTCTACTCATATTTCTCTAATTTAGTTTAATATGTATCTCACAGTAACATATGCAGACTAGGCCGCAATTTAATTTTTTTTCCCTAAATGGGTTTTTATTGAAAAGTGGAATAGAACAACAGTATCCAACGGGTGTATCTCACAGTAACATATGCAGACTATGCTGCAATTTAATTTTTTGTTCCCTAAATGGGTTTTTATTGAAAAGCGGAATACAACAACAGTATCCAATGGGTGTATCTCACAGTAACATATGCAGACTAGGCTGCAATTTAATTTTTTTCCCCTAAATGGGTTTTTATTGAAAAGCGGAATACAACAGTATCCAATAAGTGTATCTCACAGTAACATATGCAGACTAGGCTGCAATTTAATTTTTTTACCCTAAATGGGTTTTTATTGAAAAGCGGAATACAACAACAGTATTCAACGGGTGTATCTCACAGTAACATGTGCAGACTAGGATGCAATTTAATTTTTTTACCCTAAATGGGTTTTTATTGAAAAGCAGAATACAACAACAGTATCCAACGGGTGTATCTCACAGTAACATATGCAGACTAGGCTGCAATTTATTTTTTTTCCCCTAAATGGGTTTTTATTGAAAAGCGGAATAGAACAACAGTATCCAGCGGGTGTATCTCACAGTAACGTATGAATGAAAAAATTTTATTTTTCCCTTTAATTGGTGATTTTTGAAGAGCAGATTAGAACAGCAGTGTCTAAACGCTGTATGTCAGTGTCACAGTAAAGTATGAATGAAAAACTGAAAAATAATTATCCCCTTAACTTGGTGCTTTTTGAATAGCAGATTAGAACAGCAGTATCTAAACGCTGTATGACAGTGTCACAGTAAAGTATGAATGAAAAACTGAAAAATAATTGTCCCTTAAATTGGTGCTTGTTGAATAGCAGATTAGAACAGCAGTGTCTAAACGCTGAAAGTCACAGTAAAATATGAAGGAAAAAAAGCTTTTTTTTTTAAAATACAGATTAAGCAGACACATATGCACTGAGCTTGCATTACATGGCCGCCGCACGCCGCCCACCTAACAGACTGATAACATTTTTTTTTCTCCCTCCTCCTCACTGGGTTCAGGTCAGGGCAAAAAGATCGTGCACTGCACCCCCACACAATAAAATCAATGTAGATCGCTGTCTGATTAAAGAAGATTCTTCCTATTCTTTCCCTGAAAGCAATCTCCAACCGGCCCCTACAATAATCTCCTATCTCTCCCTCAGCAGCATCAGGAACCTCTCCATACAGTAGTTAGAGCAGAGTGACGTGCGGCGCTACGTGACTCCAGCTTATATAGAGGCTGGGTCACATGCTGCACTGGCCAATCACAGCCATGCCATTAGTAAGCATGGCTGTGATGGCTTCTAAGTGCACACTAGTTAAACGCTTGTTGATTGGCTGCCCTGCAGCTGTTGAAACCGCGCCATTAAAACTGCGCCAAAACAACCGAACAACGGACTGTATCCCGAACATACAGTGAAATGTTCGGGTCCGTGTCCGGGTACCGAACACCCAAAAGTCTGGTACGATCCCGAACAATACAGTCCGTGTTCGCTCAACCCTAGTTATAACCCCTCCCCACATCTGACCAAACCTAAACAAAATGCTTTCTCTGGAAATGAATTTAAACAGATTATGTACAAAGAATTAATACCTTAAAAAGTAAGCATTTACCCATTTTGATAACCTTTACTGGTAAAACAACTGACCAGTAAATTTGGAGCAGCTAATTAATAGATTTTGACCACTTATTTTACACTTGACCACCGTTCTTTAAAGTGGCCAATAATGGCCCCAAAGAGTCGAGAGAACTAGGGGATCAAAATAGTTGGTTTATAAATGACAAAAGATAGAGTGTTGTCAGTTAATTCCTTTGAGGTTTCAGCAAAGATCCAGACCAGTCCCCAGTCTTGATGGTGGGGTGGCTAGAGGCAAGCCAGTGTTACCCAAAGTTGGATGGTAAGGTCCCAGTGAAAGAAGCGTTAAGTTGTCTCAGTGTGCTTTGTTTTATGTGTCTGTGACCCTTCACCCCCAGAAAGTACAACATTGTAGCAACCATTTTAGTGGCTGATGAAACCCAAAAGAAGGGTCAACAGTTTTCACATATATTATTATATAAATAATATATATATAAATATATATAATAAATATTATAATTATTAATATTAAAGTGGAACTTTACACTTTCAGTCATCAACATTAGTTATTTTAAACCTTATGTTGCTAGCCTTAGTAAATAGATAGAAAGTTATGATAAATTTACTTGTTTTAAACTTTTTTGTTTATATTTATTCAGTTGCTTCCTGGTTTCTGGTCTAAGACATAATTATGTCCAAAAACCTCCCAGGAGTTTTTAATGGGCATTTTGCTTTCTTTCAGTTGGAGGACAGGTTTTCTCAACTAAGCACTACCACTTGCCTGCATGCATGAGCTAAGGGCAGATGGACTCCAGGAAGTATATGCTACATGAATCATCTGCTGTAGCTAGAAATGCTAGGGGGAGGGTGATATTTCAAAGTAATTTCTCAATTAAATGAAGCAAGGAGACATGAGGGATGGGTGAGTTTGCTTTGAATGAACAGAATAACCTTTTGGGTTTGTTGTGCTCAGATACAGTTAATAATAATTATCATTAGTATTTGTATTATCATTATATAAAGTCATATTTAAGCTATTTTCATATAAAAATGTTTGAGGGTCTATAAACAATTAGAAATCTCATGAAGTTGTTGATGAACTAAAGATTTTGGGGGTCCCTGCACTAGACACTGATAAACTCTGGATTTCTTTGTTTTCTTCTGCATTACAGATGACTTGCTTTATAAGGCAGCAAGTCCTGATGAAGAAGCCTTAGTCACAGCAGCGAGGAACTTTGGCTATGTTTTTATGTCCCGGACACAAGACACTATCACTACAAATGAACTTGGAGTAGAAAAAATCTACCACGTCTTGGCTCTTCTTGACTTTAATAGTGCCCGCAAGAGGATGTCTATATTGGGTGAGCATGCTAACATTTTGACTACTATTTTTTTTATTTTCTTCACACCTAATTTTTGATTGATTTATGATTTATATTACAACAGTTAAAGATCCAGAAGGAAAGATTAAACTTTACACCAAGGGAGCAGATGATGTTATTCTAAAGCGTCTTCATCCTCATTGTGAGAACCAGGACATAACTGAAAAAGCTTTGCAGGTAAGTACTAAAAGGCTGGATACCAATTTAAGTTGGAAATCCAGCCGCTCAGACTGGTGTGGGAGAGACAGTACTAGGAGCTAATCAGGCTCTGCTGCATACATTTGTCCACCATGGAACATGCAGACAGGATAAAGGACAGAGTGATGTCAGTTTTTTGCTGCTTCTTCATAGTTCAGCAGTCTGTGGATTGGGAGGTGACACTAATAAATTCACTACCTCTAACAGAAAAAGGCGCCACTTTCTTTGTTGTGATGCCTGACATTGGTCCTTGTATCACAAAAGTAGCTAAATAGAGTTACAAATTCTTTGGCAAATAAGACAGCTTGAATATTGTGTAATTAGCTGTTTATCTATATTGATATGCAGAGACTATACCTTTACTTTGATTTTTGAAGCTGCACTTTGGAATTTACCTTTTACATAAATTCACAGTAATCTGCTCCTTATAGAACACATTATTAAAACATATTTGCACTGGCAAGAAAAATGGGCTTTAACACCCAACTGCTATATACATATACATCCACGACAGTCTGAAGTTGTGCACTTAGAGTGAGCTCACTGCATGCTCCTAGCACATTGACTGAGCTATTACTGACAGCTCTAAATCACTGCTTCTGATCAAGAGCCAGTAGGATAGGCTCTCAATCATGTTACCCCTTAATGTTAACTCCCAGTGGCCTTTTAAGTGGGCTTCAATGCTAAGACGTGGGATGAGCTATCATGTGACTGCTGTAATTGGCTTGTTTATGGGGACAAATGCCTCTTCCCGTCAACCCTGGGCTGTGGTTGTGGAGGTCTGCTGGCAGGGGGCTTATCGGAATCTGGAAGTCCTCTTTAACAAGGGGGCCCCCAGATCCTGGCCCCTATGTGAATGAGTATGGGATACGTTGTACCCCTACCCATTCACAAAAAAGTGTCAAAAATAAATAAAGACAGGAGGCAGTTTTTGACAATTCCTTTATTAAAAGAAATAAAAAAACAATGTCTCCCAATGTAGATCCATCAACAATCATGACACCTGCTGCCACCCCTGGACTCCAAAAAAGAAAAAAAAAAAAATCTCTGCCAGTGACAAAGGCTAACCACACACTGCAGGCTCCACCATTTGACAGCCTGCTGCATGCTGGGTCAGTGATGTCACAAGGGGGCAGTTCCAACAGATGATGTCCCCAGGTGGCCCGCCCCTTACCTATATAAGAACTGTTAAAGGGCAGAGCCTGCAGTGGGCGGTTAGCCTTCGTAGCGAGCAGAGCTTCTTTTATTTTTTCGGGCTTGGCGGTGCTGGTGGCATCATAATTGATTTAATTTTTTTTTCTATAAAGGAATTGTCAAAAACCGTGTCTGTGTTTTTATTTCTTTTTGACACTTTTGTTTGGTGAATGGGTACAATGTATCCCATACTGATTCACATGGGGGGGGGGGCCGGGATCTGGGGGCCCCCTTGTTAATGGGGGCTTCCAGATTCTGATAAGCTCTCTTCCCGCAGACCCCAACAACCACAGCCCAGGGTTTTAGGGAAATGGCCCTTGTCCTCAACATGCCCACCCTGCCCCGAGGGGTGCTCCCTCATCCCTCCTTTTTCCTAGCCTGCCAGGCTGCATGCTCAGATAAGGGTCTGGTATGGAATTTGGGGGGGACCCAATGCTGTTTTTTTTATTGCCGGCAATGTTTTTTTTTTTTGTTTCATTAAGCTGTCAGTGACTCACTCCTTAACAACTAGCTATTTGCTGTGCCCTGATTGGGCAAAGCTATGCCCAATCAGGGCTTAGAGTGCACTGAAAAGGCAATGTTCGGGTCAAGGTTTTCCTCGGCTTGAACCGTTCACCTATCTTTACTTAGGAGGACCTAGGACAAAGGAAAGTAATTATCGTGGCTGGAGGCAGACAACCACCATTAGGACCACTGATTTAATGCAATAATCATATTAATTATTTACAAAAAAAGGAATGGGAAAAAAATAATATTTCACTTGCTTCTGTATAGGCGCTTATGGAGCCTTTTTTCAGTGGCATTCTTTGCTTCTCAGAGTTTCACAGGTTTTTCTTTTGCACAGCTGAATGTCAAAACAGTTGAGCTTATGAATGATGAAGATTCTTTCTGATAATAGCGTGGTATTTTCTTTATGATTTTATGTACTTAGATCGTATGACCACATACCAGGATCTTAGATCATTAGTCTGACTAAGAAAAAAAAAACTTACAATTTTTAATAAATAATTGTTACTTAAAACAATCCAAAGTAATGTTTTAAAATTCTTTTACTTACAAAATTAATGATTAAACAGACATTGTGCCAAACTACTTTCTCTATATGACCAACCCCCTTATTATTTTTACAGTATTTTATCAGGCCCAGATTTGGCCTTTAATATGCTTTAATCATCAGTTTGCTTGCTGAAGAGGGGAGTAGTCCTTACTTGAAGCATTTCACAGGCTAATTTTCCTAGGAGGATAGAAAAAGGCTAATTTGTAATGTCAATATTAAAAAATACAACATTAGCTTCTTATAGGTGTAAATGCTGTTCTCCCAATATCTAGCTCATAAGTTTCAACAATGACTTTCCAAAAACCACAGTGGGGAGTCAGCAATCCAGTCGATACCACTCTTGAAGACAAGTGGGAGCATCTTAGATTTTCTGCAGGAGCCTGTGGTCAGTGAGCATGTACATTGGGCTTCTAAAAATGTACCATATTATACAATAAATTTCATTTTATTATGTTTTTCTTGTAGGTGTATTCCCCTATATACTGTATGTTAGTGCCAGCTTAGCCCATCCAAATAAGGTATTACCATGATAGTTGCTGGTCTTTTTGTTCCATTATCAAATTGGATAGCTATTCTTTCATAGAAAAATCACTTTTCTATGGGTGCCAAAAAATGGGTATGTATGATTAAAGTGTAGGTGCTGGTGTGCTGCTGTGGTTTGGCTGGTGGTAAAAAGCCAGACATGGGCATTGAGAAAATTCAAAGATATGGATGGTTAGAATTGCTGCTACCACCAATAAGGTTAAACTTCAAACCTAAAATAAATACAAAAATGTGATAAAAAACAGTGCGCTATTCTAAAATTGGTGGAGGATGGCCTGAGGGGTGGGATAGATATGTAAGCAAAACAAATAAACCTTGTGCATAATGATAGAGGCTAGACACAATGTGATGACAATGTGAACATCATGGGTAACATAACATATAAAGTCTCCAAAATGAAATTTTGATGCTAGTGATCCGTGTAAAGAAAATATAAAATATAAAAATTTAAATAAAAACTGAGAAAAAAAATATAGTTTGTGTAAGACTTGTGACATATACTGGTTCTATTGACAATTCATCTGTGCTATAGTGTTCTAGGAAATGAGCACCTCCACCTTACATCCACCTGTGAGTGCAATGCGCGTGCTCACCTGAAGCGCATAATAAATGTGGAAAATGTAATCCACATTGGGGGGGGGGGGAGGGAGGGAGGGAGATGTCCTGTAGTCTCCACAGATTCCCTCTCTCAGTCCTTACGGGGGAGCCTCACGTGAACGTAAAATGTTAGATAGGAAGGCATTTGCCTAAAGACTTATCCCTGGGATCCTCCTCATATTCAATAGGGGATGTTCCTCAAATGTATATGGGTAGACAAAAATGATCTTGTAGTGTGATAATGTTAAAACGACTTATTAATAAAAAAGTAATTAGGAACACTCACATTTTAGTAGAACTAAACAAGCATGTAAAGATAAACTCCTGTGTTTCACAAAACAGCTGACAAGTAGAGATGGCCTTGCGGTTCGCCCGGCGGTCGGTTTGCGGCGAATTCTGCTTGTTCGCTACCCGCCAAATTTTCAGACACATGGCGTCGTTCGCGGCGGCCAAATTTGTTTACATTGGGGAGAACTTTGACCCTTGACACAGCCGTCAGGTGGAACGGGACAGCCAATTGAAGCATTCCAGCACATGGACAGTCCCCCTACCCTATAAATAGACCCAATCTGGCGGCCATTTCACATTCCGCTTTCTGCCAGTGTAGGGAGAGGTCTGCTGTGCTCATCAGGGAGAGTTTGCTAGACACATATAGCGCTGTGAAGATCCACAAAAGGGCTGGTATTTCGGTATAGGTCTAGTATCTTTTGAGCTTAGGGAGAGGTATCTTGTGGTTGCTTTAGGGGCAGTTAGAGATCGGCTGCAGTCACACAGAAATCGCTCTGTCAATGTCCACAAAAGTCATTTAAAGTGCTCCAATGTCGTCCACAGTATAATATACTTTGTAGAAAGCATATTATAGTGGATTAGTAGTATTATTGTGCACTGTGCAGCATTGTGACAAGTGTGGTGGTGAGACTGAGCGTTTCTGCAGCAACACTACATACAGTGGCAAACTCCCTGGCCAATTATTTGTAGAACTGGTGTGATAGACCAGTGGCCCCCCAATAGTACATATTGAAGTGGGGTGTTATCAGAGTATACTTTTACAATTGTATTTGTGTCCTGCAACAATATTGCCTCTTTTGCTTGGTGAAGTCTGATACACACAGTGCCAAACTCACTGGCCAATTTTTTGTAGAACTGGTGTGATAGACCAGTGGCCCCCCAATAGCACATATTGAAGCGGGGTGTTATTTAACAGTATACTTTTCTAAGAGTGTATTTTAGTCCTGCCAAAATGTGGCCTCTCTTGCTGTGTTGACTGTGCTACACACAGTGACAACAGTTACTGGCCAATTATTTGTAGAACTGGTGTGATAGACCAGTGGCCCCCCAATAGCACATATTGAAGTGGGGTGTTATCAGAGTATACTTT
The DNA here is from genome assembly GCF_965119305.1 of Pelophylax lessonae. Lineage (NCBI taxonomy): Eukaryota > Metazoa > Chordata > Amphibia > Anura > Ranidae > Pelophylax > Pelophylax lessonae. Next base: position 502,090,872 of record NC_138768.1, read on the forward strand.
TACAAGTGTATTTGTGTCCTGCAACAATATTGCCTCTTTTGCTGTGTGAAGTCTGATACACACACAGTGCCAAACTCACTGGCCAATTTTTTGTAGAACTGGTGTGATAGACCAGTGGCCCCCCAATAGCACATATTGAAGCGGGGTGTTATTTAACAGTATACTTTTCTAAGAGTGTATTTTAGTCCTGCCAAAATTTGGCCTCTCTTGCTGGTTTGACTGTGCTACACACAGTGACAACAGTTACTGGCCAATTATTTGTAGAACTGGTGTGATAGACCAGTGGCCCCCCAATACCACAGATTGAAGCGGGGTGTTATCTACCTTTTTCCAGATATACTGTGATTCTCTAGAGACTGTTGTCACAGGGTAATTAAAAAACATGACAGGCAGAGGAAGAGGCAGAGACGTACGCAGGGGTGGTAGGGGTAGGGCAGGAGTGGTAGGCCGAAGCCTAACTGTGAAGTTTCAAAAGCCGCGTGCAATTACGACAAAGGACACACCAGACTTGGTTGAGTGGGTCACTCAGCCTTCCTCTTCTGCACCCTCCTCATCCTCTCTATCTGCACCCTCTTCACGCTCTGCTGTGTGCACCCCCAAAGACACCACCACCACATACCCTCCACTTGAATCAATGGAATTATTTTCCGATCCATCACAAGATGTTTGCGATGTGCAGCCATTGTTGGAATCGGATCAGGAAGAGGAGGTAGCAACAGCTGCCATTCAGCAGTCTGACAACAGTACCCAGATCAGCCCAAGGAGGTTGGTCCCCGCTGTTGCTGCCTACTCTAAGATCTCGAATGTTAGTGGTGGGGAAGATGACGTTGATGATGATGAGTCTATGGACGTCATGTGGGTGTCCACAAGAGAGGAAGTGGAGGGAGTTCAGAGGGAGAGACGGACTGGCAGATAGGGAGGAGAGGCAGGCAGAACTTGCATTGCACAAGAGGTAGAAAGCAGACTGCAAATGTATCAGGAGCGAGTTATCAACCATGTACAGTCACATCTGGTGCTCCCAGGACGCCAGCACATGGCTCCGCAGACTGGGCTTTTTTTAATGTGTCCGTTGCTGACAACAGTGTTGCCATCTGCAGCCTTTGCAGTCAACGCATAAGTCGCGGTAAGCCCAACACTCACCTAGGGACAACCGTTTTAAGAAGGCACCTAAACTCCCATCAACGAGCCCAGTGGGAGCAACACCGTCAGAACCCACAAAGCCACACTCCAGGCTCTCACCGTCCAGCCCCTTCTCCTTCTGCTTCTCCTTCTCCTCTCTCCTCACATTTGCCCTCCACTCCACCTTCCATGATGCCATCATCACGTTGTTCTGGAAAAAGGCAGGCTTCTGTGGTCCAAATGTTGGAGCTGAAAAAAATGATGACGCCGGATAACCCTCTTGCCCAATGTTTGACTGCTGGCTTGTCGGAACTGATAGCCCACCAACTACTGCCATATCAACTGGTGGACTCAGAGGCCTTTCGTAAATTTGTGGCCATTAGAACACCACAATGGAAGGTCCCAGGCAGAAAATATTTCTCGCAAAAGGGCATTCCAGAGCTGTATGACCATGTTAAGCGGCAAGTGAATATATCTCTGGCACACAGTGTTGGTGCCAAGATACATCTGACCACAGACACATGGTCTAGCAAACACGGGCAGGGAAGGTATATCACTTTTACTGCCCACTGGGTGAACCTTCTGATGGCCGTCAAGCATGTAACCCGTGGCACCCGTGTAGATTTAGTTGTACCGCCACGGATTGCAAGCAGGCCTGCCTCTTCTTCTCCTCCTCCTCCTCCATCCTCCCTCTCCTCCTCGGCTTACTCCTCCTCTTCCGCTGATACTGCCTCTTCCACTGTGCCGCCCAAGATCCCCAGAACCTATTCCATATGCCAGGTGAGACGTTGCCATGCTGTGCTGCATCTGTTGTGCCTGGAAGCCACTGCACTCCTTTCAGCGTTCACAGGCAGATCAGTGGCTGACACCGCTGAATTTGACAGTTGGTAACGTGGTGTGCGACAACGGTGCCAATCTGCTGAGCGCGCTGAAACAGGGCAAAATAACACACGTGCCATGCATGGCACACGTGGTGTTATTTGTGGTGGTGCAGCGATTCGTTGGCAAATACCCTGGGGTCCAGGACTTCTTGCGGCAGGCCAGGAAAATGTCGGCCCATTTCCGAAGATCTTACACAGCCATGGCCCGCCTTGCTAAGATTCAGCTGCGACACAACCTGCCCGTCAGGCGTCTTATTTGCGACTGCCCGACGCAATGGAACTCAACGTTGCATACGCTTGATAGGCTGCTCGAGCAGAAACGTGCAGTTAACGACTACCTGTTCAAACCCTGCGGCAGGACAGGTTCTGGGGAGCTTGGTTTTCACCTTGCCAGTGGCTGCTAATGCGGGATGCATGCAGACTTTTGCGGCCATTCGATGAGATCACCAAACTGGTCAGTCACAGCCAGGGCGCCATAAGTGACATCATACCTTACGCCTTCTTTCTGGAGCGTGCATTGCGTTGTGTCATTGATCAAGCCGTCGAGGAGCAGGAAGATGAGGAAGTCGCAATGTTGGATGAATTCCCAGTGGGTGCTACTCCATCTGAACAAATAATTCAACTAAGCGCTCACTTCAAAGGGGAAGACTGGCGTGCTGCTCTCCTCAGGCAGGGAACTCCAAATCGGGTACATGAAAGAAAGGAAAGGAGGCGCAACCACCTAGTGCATTACCCGTGGTACTGTATACATTTTTTAATAAAAAATGCCAAATGCATACTCACAAACATGCAGAAATAAAATTGTGTTACAAATTCCCGTCACGTGTGCTGGAACATGTCCTTTAAGATGCGACCGCTAACGCGTTTCGGGAGTCAAGCCCCCTTCAGCTCTGAAAGGACGTTCAGCGCAGCAGGGGGGTCGTGACCGATAAGCGCACTCGCCTAGCTCATGACAGTGTAGACTACCTCACATTTTTAAAAATGAATGAGGCATGGATCTCTGTTGAATTCAACACATGTGACCAGTAGACCATGTTTCATTGAAATTCCTCATGCCAGGCCACAAATATCAGCCAGACCGCCATCCACCCACAGCAATTCCTTGTCCTTGGCTTCGCTACATACAACGGCATAAAAGGCATTTCATGTCCATTGAATGGCTAATTTTTGGGGCCTATACAGGCCGACACTTACTTCTGTATACTGTGTGAATGCCTAATGTACCTCCAGCCATTAAATACTATGTTCTTTGCTGTCAATTAAACCCATGTGAACTCATTTTTGGGGCCAATACAGGCCGACACTTCTGTATACTGTGTGAATGCCTAATGTACCTCCAGCCATCAAATACTACGTTCTTTGCTGTCAGTTAAACCCATGTGAGCTAATTTTTGGGGCCTATACAGGCCGATACTTACTCCTGTATACTGTGTGAATGCCTAATGTACCTCCAGCCATCAAATACTACGTTCTTAGCCTTAGCAGGCTAATTTTTGGGGCCTATACAGGCCGACACTTACTTCTGTATACTGTATGAATGTCTAATGTACCTCCAGCCATCACATACTACGTTCTTAGCTGTCAGTTAAACCCATGTGGGCTAATTTTTGGTGCCTGGAATGGCCAACACTTACTTCTGTTACCTGTGAATGCCTAATGTACCTTCAGCCACAGAATACTACGTTCTTAGCTGTCATGTAAACCCATGAGGGCTAATTTTTGGGGTCAATACTGGCCGACACTTACTTCTGTATCCTGTGAATGCCTAATGTACCTTCAGCCACAGAATACTACATTCTTAGCTGTCAGGTAAACCCATGTGGGCTAATTTTTGGGGCCTGGAATGGCCGACACTTAGTTCTGTTACCTGTGAAGGCCTCATATACCTTCAGCCACAGAATACTACGTTCTTAGCTGTCAGGTAAACCCATGTGGGCAAATTTTTGGTGCCAATACTGGCCGACACTTACTTCTGTATCCTGTGAATGCCTAATGTACCTTCAGCCACAGAATACTACATTCTTAGCTGTCAGGTAAACCCATGTGGGCTACTTTTTGGGGCCAATACTGGCCGGCATTTACTTCTGTATCCTGTGAATGCCTAATTTTTCAGAATGGAATTGAAAATCAATGGGTCTGTAAAGGTTCCGCCAAATTGTGGAATGGATGCGGACCCATTTTACAGATGTGTGAATAGACCCTATATGTATTAGACATGTATTTACCGGCTGCTGTAAGTTCTGGCTGATTTATGAAAAAAAAAATGATTTTTTGCTGTGAAAAAAAAATAAAAAAATTTAGGGCAACTTTTTCAATTGCAATACTTCTGTTATGACATTGTCCATGTGCTGGGACTATTTGTGCACAGCTAGTACGTCTTTCGTGGCTGCAAATATGACCTAAAGGTTTTTAAAGTTCGCCTCCCATTAAAGTCAATGTGGCCCGCCGCGAACTTGCGGTTCGCAGACTTTTGAGAAAATGTGCGGCTGACGTTCGTGAACCGCCCCGGCCGATGTTCGTCCATCTCTAGTTGTAAACTCACAGCCAGACCAAAATACTTATGAGTGATACAAAAATACTTTTCCAGTACTTATGTTACTGAGTAGCAATGCTTCTACCATTAATAATTACATTCTACCACTCTGTAGACCCCATGCTGCTGAAGTCTAAGGCAAAAGTGAAATATATTGCTTGACATAGCCAGCTTTGTTAGAGCAATGTGCCATCTGACTACAGAATATCTCTTCTACTGCTAAAATAGGAACATCTTTAGTTGTGCAAAACAGATAATGACACAGACCTAAATACATTTCTAATACAGGGCTATATTTCTCGAATGGGGGCTCAATATTTACAAAATGTAAAACTTTGCACTTAGCCTTGCTTTCCTTTACAGTAAGCCTGTCATTAGAGAAATATGAGTGCAGCCTATAAATAAATAAAAGCTGAAAAGTCCTTATTGTATATATTGGAGCAATCAAACAACATGACAGCCATACATCTACCATTATGAGAAGGAGACAGCATAAATGTCAGCATCCTTGTTTCTCTAGTGATAGGTTTTCAAAAGTAGTTGGATAATGGGTGACAAGCCAGGAACTGTTCACTGATTGTTGTGAAATTTGAGAGGTTATACATTGTAACAATTACTTTGCTTACTGATCATGGTTTCTAATTTTATCTCTCTATTGTGTTTCTGCTTTTGGGAAGATTGGTGTGTGATTTGAGTCATGTGGGGGATGTTGTCTCCTATTGACTAAAGATTTTCAGTGTGCTGCATATCTCTTTTGATCATCTAGATGTTCGGTGAAGAGACTCTGAGAACTTTATGTTTGGGGTTCAAAGAGGTAGATGCTTCTGAGTATGCAGAATGGAGTACAAAACACCATCAGGCCAGTGTTGCCTTGCAGAATCGATCACAGTATATGGAACTGGTCTATGATGAAATGGAGTGTAACCTGCAGGTATGAAAATGGTTTGTAAGAATGGTAAAATCAAGAATAAAAATGTATAAAAAATGTATAAAAATGTATAAAACATCTGAGCTTAGACTATGAAATTTAAAATGGACAAGCAGCCAGAACGAATTTGTTGATCACAAATAATAACATCAAAGATATAATCAGCGTGCAGCGCTAAAGGATATAAATAAAACAATCATGAAAATCCAAATAAAGATAATCAGTTGATAATGTAAAATCCCCATAGCAACTTTTGTGCGATAGATGTTCACGCACACCCAACACCACTATCAGAATAGAGGTACTCACCAAGGCCGAGATGCCGAGAGCGGTTCGCTGTTGCGACTAAGCGCACTCCTTCCCTCTGGAGGTGATACAGAGGGTGGATGGCACAAAGAGGCACAAGCTACCAGCAGGCAGGGTAGAGCTTGCGTGGAGGTCCTGTACAACTGGAGCAGAGACTGATCAGGATCCAGCAGTAGAAGTCCGGAGCAGGCTGAGGGTCAAACACAGGTAAGCAGATAATCCAGGTCACAGGCTGAGGGTCAAGGCACTGGAGATAGGAGACAAGACTAGGTCACAAGCAGAAGGTCAAGGCACAGGAGACTGAAGGTAAATCCGGGTCGCAGGCAGAGGGTCAAACACAGGTAAGCAAAAGCAAAGTCCGTAAAACAAGCCAAGGTCGGGTCCAGGAGAAGAGTAGGTCAGGGTCAATCCGGGTCGCAGCAGGTAAATGATCACACAGGAAACAGGAACTCAGGTACAGGAAGCTGAAAGACAAACCAGCAATTCCTCTGAGCACTTGCTCAGCTTTTATAGGCAGCCAGGAAGTCATGCGGTGCATGTCATGTGATGACCAGTCTACAGCTGAAGGTTTCTCTGACAGTGCCCCCCCTGAGGGGTGGCCTCCGGACGCCCAAACTGGACATCAACTCCGGGTGATTCACATGAAAATCTCGGATCAAGCGAGGGGCGTGTATGTTACTTGAGGGTTCCCAAGAGTTGTTTTCAGGTGGGTACCCCTTCCACTTGATTAGGTATTGGAGAACTCTACCCCTCTTCCTGCAGTTCAGTATGGCTTCAACCTCAAATTCATTTTCTCCATCCACCTGGACCGGTGGAGGAGGCGGCTCCTCTCTTCCCAGGAAGGGGCTAGGAATCACTGGTTTTAGTAAGGATGCATGAAAAACAGAATGAATCCTGTAAGAGCTGGGTAAGGCCAATTCAAAGGCCACAGGGTTAACCATCCTCTTGATTTTGAACGGCCCTATGAACTTTGGGCCCAACTTCCGTGAGGGAAAAGGTAATCTGAGGTTAGCTGAAGATAACCAAACTTCCTCAAGACCTTGAAAACCGGGTTCTCTTTCCTTCCCCTGTTGTAGTACTTCTTATAGTCATCCTGGGCCTTTTGCATGGTTTCTTGAATCCTTAGAAAGTTCTGTTGGATGGAGGCTATTAGCAGGAACAGATAATTCAGGGGTAGCGTTTGGAAGGAAAGAAGGGTGAAACCCAAAGTTAGACCAGAAGGGCGTTTGGTTGGTGGCTGAATGAACTGAATTATTATACGCAAACTCCGCGTAGGATAGCAGAGAGGACCAGTCATCCTGGGAGCCAGAAGAGAAACAGCGGAGATACTGCTCCAGAGTTTGGTTCGTTCTCTCTGTCTGGCCGTTGCTTTGAGGGTGATACGCAGAGGAGAGACAGACCTTTATTTGTAGTGCTTTACAAAGTTCTTTCCAAAATTTGGAGGTGAATTGAACCCCTCTGTCAGAAACAACACTGTCGGGTACTCCATGTAGCCTTATTATTTCTTTGATAAAAATGTTAGCTGTCTCCAAAGCAGAGGGGGTGCCCACCATGGGCAAGAAGTGTGCCATTTTGGAAAGGCGGTCGACAACAACCAGAATGGAGGTGAAACCTTCCGAGGGAGGAAGATCAACAATGAAGTCCATAGAAACTTCAGCCCATGGGCGTTCTGGAATGGGTAAAGGTCTAAGTAATCCCCAAGATTTGGCGTTAGCCACTTTACTGCGCTGGCAAGAAATACAAGAGAGAACATACTTTTTACAGTCCTGCCTCCAACCAGGCCACCAAAAAGAACGGGCAACCAATTCTGAAGTCTTTTGAGTCCCAAAGTGACCAGCCAGTTTATGGTCATGAAGCAACTTTAACGTCATGGGTCTAGCCTCCGGTGGGACATAAATTCTTCCTTGGGACCAGAACAAGTCATCTCGTTTCTCCAAGGAGGATATTTCCGGGTCAGTACAATGGCTGGACGCCAACTTGATGGTGGTCATAAGATCAGTGTGTGTGAGCAGAAGGAAGTTTTGTGGAGATAAGATGGTGCTAGGTTCCGTTGACTGGGGAGATTCAGGGAACATCCGGGAGAGTGCGTCTGCTTTCCCATTCTTGAGGCCAGGTCTATAAGAAATATGAAAGTTGAACCTAGAAAAGAAGAGGGCCCACCGGGCTTGCCTGGGTCTTAAGCGTTTGGCTGTCCTGAGGTATTCTAGGTTTTTATGATCGGTGAAGATCATGATGGAATGGGGAGCACCCTCCAACAGATATCTCCACTCCTCCAGAGCGAACTTGATGGCCAACAGCTCCCAATCTCCCACATCGTAATTCCTTTCCGGGGAACTTAGTTTCCGAGATGCGAAAGCTACGGGATGGAGGAGAGCCTTGGGGCCCTGTCTCTGGGAGAGGATGGCTCCAGTGGCAGTTTCCGAGGAGTCTACCTCCAACACAAATGGCAGGGTTGGATCCGGATGCCGTAGGATTGGTGCAGAGGTGAACAGGGCTTTGAGTTTGGTAAAAGCTTCCTGGGCCTCTTGGGACCACTGAAAACGACTGTGTTGGCGGGTTAGTTGGGTGATGGGTGCAACAATGGATGAGAAGCCAACGATAAACCTCTGGTAAAAGTTAGCGAATCCAATAAACCGCTGTACCCCCTTCTTGTCTACTGGAGCCGGCCACTCCTGAATTGCCTTGACCTTCTGTGGATCCATTGCGACCCCGTTGGTAGAAATGATAAAGCCTAGGAATTGCACAACAGATTTTTCGAATTCGCATTTCTCTGCTTTAAGGTACAATTTGTGTCTCCTGAGAATTGCAAGTACTGTCTTTACATGAACCCGGTGTAGCTCAATGGTGGCAGAAAAAATAAGAATGTCGTCCAGGTAAACAACTAGGAAATTGTCCAGATATTCTCGAAAAATGTCGTTTAGCAGGTGCTGAAATGTGGCCGGGGCGTTACACAACCCAAAGGGCATTACCAAATATTCATAATGTCCAAACCTGGACCTGAAGGCAGTCTTCCATTCCTCTCCAGGCCTGATTCGGATGAGATTATAGGCACCTCACAAATCCGACTTAGAGAAAATTCGGGCAGACCGGAAACGCTGAAACAACTCTGGGATAAGTGGAAGAGGATAGCGATTTTTTATCGTTATTTTGTTCAGTTCTCTATAGTCTATGCATGGTCTTAGGGAACCATCTTTCTTTTCCACAAAGAAGATGCCGGCTCCGGCCGGTGAAGAGGATGGACGAATGAAACCCTTATCCAAGTTCTCATCAATATACGTCTTAAGAGCCGCTAGTTCAGTCTCTGATAGTGGAAAGATGCGGCCAAAGGGTATTTCGGAACCAGGTAGCAAATCAATGGGGCAGTCGTAAGACCGATGAGGTGGTAGGCAATCAGCTTTTTGTTTATCGAAGACATCTCTAAATTCAAGATATACCGGAGGGACGTGCTGGAGATTGTCAGGTGTAGGTGCTACGGTTAAACAGGTGGCTGGAGCTGGAGGAAGGCAATGCTGGGAACAGTAGGGAGAGGAGAAGGAGACTTTCTTCTTGTTCCAATTGATGTCAGGTTCATGTGCCTGTAGCCAGGGGAGCCCCAAAATGATGGGGAACATGGGGGAGAAGATGATGTCAAAGCTTAGAAGCTCCTGGTGGCCGGAGTCCGTGGTGACAAGGATGGGCCTTGTCTGTTGTGTGACAAATCCAGAGCGAAGGAGAGACCCATCAGCCAGGTAGACTTGGAGGCCTTGTTCTTTGGTTTGCAGTGGAATGTGTAGTTTTTGGGCCAGTGAAGTGTCTAGAAAACAATTACAGGCTCCGGAATCAATAATTGCAGGTAGATGAACTTCCTTTTCCATTAGCTGTAAGGAGACAGAGAGGGTGACATAAGTCTGGGATAAACCAGGGTTTTGAAAGTTCATGAAAAACTGCGAGCGTGACTTACTGGGTCTCACGGGGCAGGTACGCAGAAAATGTCCAGTTCCCCCACAGTACAGACAGAGATTGGCCTGTCGCCGTCGTTGCTTCTCTTCAGGGGTAAGAGGAGCACGGACCAATCCAAGCTGCATGGGCTCAGCCACTGGAACAGAGGTGACAGGAGTCCCTGGAAAGGATGGGTGAACGGAAGAAGGTTTAGGGAGCATCCAACTAGGTCGGGGACCCTGGGAGCGCTCAGAGCGCCGCTCGCGCATGTGCCTGTCTAGCTTGGTAACGGATTGGATTAAATCCTCCAAAGTGGCAGGGGTTTCAATCCTGGCCAACTCATCTTTCAAAGCTTCTGACAGCCCCTGGCGGTACTGGTATTTAAGAGCGGGTTCGTTCCACTCTGTGTCAGCAGACCATTTTCGAAATTCAGCAGTGTAGTCCTCCACTGGTCTCTTTCCTTGAGACAGGGAGTGTAGCACAGCTTCTGCAGTAGCGGTGCTTTGAGGGTCGTCATATAGTTGAGACATACTTTCAAAGAAAAGGTCCAAAGAATTCAGAAGAGAGCTCCTCTGTTCCATCAGGCTGTGGGCCCAGGCCTGCGGCTCTTCGGTCAACAGGGAGATGACAAATCCCACCTTAACTACTTCGGACGAAAAAGTCCTGGGCTGAAGGGCTAAGTACAAGGAGCATGCATTTTTGAAGGCCCGGAACTTTTTGCGATCGCCTGAAAAACGCTCCGGCGTGGGAACCCTGGGCTCAGGGGTAGCCATGATCACTGTGGGGCTTGATGCAGCTTGAGAAGAGGAGGCTCCGCTGGTGGGCGCAGGGGCTGCGGCTGTTGATGCAGGTGACCCTGAAAGTTGCTGGAGACGACCGTCAATCTGGGCATAGCCTTCCTGCAGTTTCTGGACTGCATCAGTGAGGGTTGTGACCTGCTGGCACAGAATCTCAAGAGGAGAACGCGCTCTGTCAGCCTCTGACATGGCTGGTTTGTACTATCAGAATAGAGGTACTCACGAGGCCGAGATGCCGAGAGCGGTTTGCTGTTGTGACTAAGCGCACTCTGCCCCTCTGGAGGTGATACAGAGGGTGGATGGCACAAAGAGGCACAAGCTACCAGCAGGCAGGGTAGAGCTTGCGTGGAGGTCCTGTACAACTGGAGCAGAGACTGATCAGGATCCAGCAGTAGAAGTCCGGAGCAGGCTGAGGGTCAAACACAGGTAAGCAGATAATCCAGGTCACAGGCTGAGGGTCAAGGCACTGGAGATAGGAGACAAGACTAGGTCACAAGCAGAAGGTCAAGGCACAGGAGACTGAAGGTAAATCCGGGTCGCAGGCAGAGGGTTAAACACAGGTAAGCAAAAGCAAAGTCCGTAAAACAAGCCAAGGTCGGGTCCAGGAGAAGAGCAGAGTAGGTCAGGGTCAATCCGGGTCGCAGCAGGTAAATGATCACACAGGAAACAGGAACTCAGGTACAGGAAGCTGAAAGACAAACCAGCAATTCCTCTGAGCACTTGCTCAGCTTTTATAGGCAGCCAGGAAGTCATGTGGTGCATGTCATGTGATGACCAGTCTACAGCTGAAGGTTTCTCTGACAACCACAGTGATGAGACAAATTTGCTTACCAGAAGAAGTAGACCCTCGGGTTATAGAGAGGTCTAAATAAGCAACGTTGAAAATAAAAGCCAGATATAAATCAAAGCTTCAAGGGGGATTCCAAGCAGTTTCCATCTGTAAATCACTGTCTTGCTATGGGAGATTCATCAAACGCTTCAAAAAAGACATGCACCTCCAGCTATACAAGCATCGAGTTCCTTCAGGTATTACCTCATAGGAATGTAAATAAGGGTACCATAGGTTTTATAATCATGAAATGCTCTTTATAAAATAAACTCACATGTACTTTGATTCAAAAAAGAACAACAAACAATATTCCGCGGTATACGGCGTGCTTACATTATGCGTACCAAGTCCCGTCTTGCGCATTTCATCATAGTCTGACATCATCGGAGGCGTGGCGAGCAGACGCAAGCAAGCTATAAATAGCAGAGGAACCGGATATACACAGCCAGAAGTTCAATAGCCCCACATTAGGTTCCACTACCCGGAAGTGTGGCAAACCACTGATCACATGACCAGACAGCCCAAGACCCAGGAAAAATAATATAATAATGGTACTTGATGAAAAAAATGTTTTGTAAAATCAAAATGACCCTTTCTGAGAGGGCAGAAATATGGGAGCCACTGTTGTAAGAATACTAGCTTTCTGGCTTTTGATCTGAATTACTTCTTGACCCAGAGTAAGCATCTAGATTAGAAAGTCAGTGTGAAATTACAATTCCTATCTTGTATACTTGCAAGTGCCTCAAAGAAAAAAAAAATAAATAAAAATTCATTTGATCAGTATGACAGCCAGGTAACTAGCTCATTCAGAAGGGAAAATCAACAATGGCGGATTTCCTCAACACAGGTGTCCTTTAACAAAAGGGAAGAGTCAGGTTATCTGACTATTAAATATACATTGTTTCAGTTTATTAGTGTGTACCACTGTCAATTGTAAGATATCTAAATGCTGTCTAAAAATAATTATTTTTTTTAGCATAGACTACAATGGAGTATTTAATAATGGTAACGCTTCCATAAGAGATTAGAAAATACACAGACCTGTAAGGGTGTTGATTTACTAAAACTGTGGAGTGTAAAGCCTAATTGAACAGGCTGAAGGTAGAAACTGATTTGTTACCATGCACAGCGGCACCAGATTTTGCACTGTCCAGTTTATCTACGTAAATCAACCCTATGATGTTTTACTGAGAAGGCCAAATCAAAGTGACTGCCAAATACCTCCCAGCTTTAAAAGCTAATAAACAGGGACACCTTGGGACAGAGAATACATGCGGAGTGCCAAGAATAGGCTAGGCTAAATCATACTGAATATTGGGTATGACTTAAAGGAGCATAGGTAAATAGAGTCTGTGCATGTATATTGTATATACTGTACATAGCCTGCAGTACTTTTACCAACACAATACTCAACAATAATTGCTGTGCTATGAGTAAAGGTCTAACTTACATAAACCTAAAGAGTAAAAAAAACATAAATAAAGTATACATAAAGAGGGCTAACACTTTTTCTGAGCCTACCTTGAAGAAGAACTCCATTAGCTGAACTACACAGCAATTATAAACTGTTGAGAAAATAAATACTTTGGTTAGGAATTTGTAATATGCAGCACAAGGAATACAATACAGGTGTCACATCTATGTAAAGTATAACACAGCAGATACAGTGGAGCAGTCAAGACAATATACAACATAGTGTAACCATATCTCCCAACATTGAAACTGAATCATGGCAAAGAGTGGGCTTTGCAACATTTTGCTGAATTTGGGGTATGGCTTTAGGAGACATTGCAAAATAGAATCGGAATCTACTTACAGTGTACCATGCACATGTTTTCTACAGTCCTTGCATCCTCAAAATATATCAGCATTACTATACTATGATCATCGTATAATCACATTTGCCATAGGTTATAAGAAAGAGTGGCATGTTGGCGTTTTGCAAAAAAATGACCTGGACGCGAAGGGAAGGAAATCTTCCAGAAGATTAAGTGGTTAAAACACTTCCACTTGCCTTTTGTGCTCTTTGTTGGAAATATTTTGGTCCCATTGAGTGTTGACATTATGGGGTTAATTTACTAAAGGCAAAAATACTTCAAAAAATCTAACTTCAATAAGCTGCGATTCATAGGGGTTGGTTTACTAAAGGCAAAAAGACTGTGCACTTTGCAAAGTGCAGTTGCCCTTTGCAAGTGCAGTTGCTCCAGAGCTTAGTAAATGAGGTAACAGTACCCAATCATGTGCAAGGAAAATAAAAAAAACAGCATTTTTGCTTGCACATGATTGGAGGATGGAAGTCAGCAGAGCTTCTGCTCATTTACTAAGCAAAGTGCACAGTCTTTTTGCCTTTAGTAAACCGACCCCATAATGTCAAACTCAAAAATGAAAAAAAAATCGAATTTCTTCATAAATTTAGGCCAATATTAATATGTTAAAAAAATCCCAATAAGTGTATACTGATTGGTTTGCGCACAAGTTATAATGTCTAAAAACTATGGGATATATTTATGGAATTTTTATTTATTTTTTACTAGTAATGGCGGTGATCAGCGTCTTATAATGGGTATGTGATATTGCAGCAGTCAAATCTGACACTAACTGACACTCTTTACCCTTTTTAGGGATCAGTGACACTAATACAGTGATCAATGCTAAAAATATGCATTGTCACTATACTAATGACACTGGCTGGGAACATCAGGGATCAGGGATAGTTAACATCAGGGTCGATCAAAGGGCTAACTGTGTGTCTAAGGCTCCATGTACACGGGACGTTGTTAAAAGTCCCTTTGAATGCTGGAATTTTTAGGACGTTTGAAACGTCCGTCCGGTCGCGTTTGTACCCGCGTTTAGCGGCGTTTGCGGGCGTTTGCGTTTAGAAGCGTTCCTAGAGGTCAAAAAAATGGAAAACGCGGGTCATCACGTTCAGACGCGTTCAGACGCGTTCAGACGCGTTTGGCCGCGTTTGTGCGCTTGAAACGCCGGGAAACACACGTTTGAACGCAAATAATTGCGTTCTAAAAAAAGTCCCTGAACGCAACTGCCTGCAAATGACTGTAAACGACCTGGTGTACATGGACAGATAAGATAAAATGTAGATGGGTTCAGGGGCTTCTGAAAAAAACGCCCAACTGCTCCTAAACGGCCATTTCCAGCGTCCCGTGTACATGGACCCTTAACAATGTGTTTTTTTTAGTACCTGTTACTACCTGAGTGTCTGGGAGTACCTGTTACTACCTGAGTGTCTGGGAGTACCTGTTACTGCCTGAGTGTCTGGGAGTACCTGTTACTGCCTGAGTGTCTGGGAGTACCTGTTACTGCCTGAGTGTCTGGGAGTACCTGTTACTGCCTGAGTGACTGACCGGGGTGTGTGTCTGTGAGTGTTGTGCGACTGACCGGGCTGTGTGTCTGTGAGTGTTGTGCGACTGACCGGGCTGTGTGTCTGTGAAGTGTTGTGCGACTGACCGGGCTGTGTGTCTGTGAAGTGTTGTGCGACTGACCGGCTGTGTGTCTGTGAGTGTTGGGCAACTGAGAGTGGGTGCGACTGACCGGGCTGTGAGACTGTGAGTGTGTGCGACTGTGAGTGTTGTGCGACTGACCGGGTGGTGCGGCTGGGAGTGTTGTGCGACTGATCGGGCTGTGAAATTGTGAGAGTTGTGCAACTGAGTGTCAAGTGAGTGAAGCGGAGTACCAGAGGGTGAGAAGGTAGAGTTAGGAAGCCAGGAAATAGCCACATAGGATAGACTTAAATTACTGAATCCCCATTAGATTAGATTAGTAGGTACAATGCCCGGCGGGTGTGGAGATGCGACTCGGTGTACATCTTGCGATATGTATGCGTTCCTCGGACATGTGATCGAGGGCGAATACAAATGCGCAAAATGTAAGCAAGTTGCTTCCCTGAAAGCTCAGGTCCGGAATCTAGGGAAGCAGCTGGCAACACTGAGACGAATGTCCATACCGGAGGAGAGCAAGGATCGTACCAGTCAGGTGCAGGCAGGGGTCTGCACAGAGGTGGGAGGAGTATCGGAGGTGCAGGCATCAGAGCAGAGTAGAGGGGTGATAGTTAGGAGGGGTAGAAGGGAACAAGGCAAGGAGGCTGATCCTGGGCTGGAGCACCCCAACAGATACGCCCCGTTGTGTGATGTTGGGGAAACCAGTCAGGGACCAGCATTGCTGGAGCAGAGCGACGCCCCTAGCTGCCAGGGGAAGAACTCCTCCAGTGAGGCCGGGAGAAAGGGAAAGGAAAGACAGGTGCCGGTGGTAGGGGACTCAATTATTAGAAGGACAGATGTAATCTGTGACAAAGACCATGTGCGCCAAACAGTCTGTTGTTTGCCGGGCGCTCAGGTTCGGCACATCGCGGATCGGGTGAACAGATTATTGGGTGGGGCTGGGGAAGACCCAGCTGTCATGGTACACGTGGGTACCAATGACATAGGCAGAGGAAGATGGAGAGTCCTAAACGATTTCAGGGACTTAGGAGCTAAGTTGAGGACTAGGACCTCCAAGGTAGTATTTTCAGAAATACTACCTGTACCTCGAGCCACACCAGAGAGGCAGCGGGAGATTAGGGAAGTTAACAAGTGGCTGAGGAGCTGGTGTAGTAAGGAGGGTTTCGGGTTCCTGGAGAACTGGGCCGACTTCTCAGTCGGCCACCGGCTCTTTGGTAGGGACGGATTGCACCTAAATGGGGAGGGTGCAGCTGTACTGGGTGAGAGGATGGCCAAAAAGTTAGAGGGGCTTTTAAACTAGGGAATGGGGGGGAGGGTGCAAATGTAGAATTAGCCAGCGGAAAGCAAGTTTCAGAGGGCAGAAATGGGGGCATTAAATGAGGATAAATGTAACAGGTCAAAATTAAGAGGTTTGTATACCAATGCCAGAAGCCTGGCCAACAAGATGGGAGAGCTGGAGCTACTGATGTTTGAGGAGGACTTAGATTTTGTGGGGATAACTGAGACTTGGTTTGACAGCTCTCATGATTGGATGGCGACCATTCAGGGGTATTCCCTTTATCGCAGAGATAGAGAGGGTAAAAAAGGGGGAGGGGTATGTCTGTATATTAAGAACAGTGTACAGGTAAATATGAGGGATGATATTAATAATGGAGCTAAGGACGAGGCAGAATCCCTATGGGTAGAGCTTCAAAGGGAAGGCACGGTGGGGAAGGTAATATTGGGCGTATGCTATAGGCCCCCCAACCTGAGGGAGGAGGGGGAGGCGGACCTCATTTTACAGATAGGATTGGCAGCAAGGACCGGAAACGTCATTATATTGGGGGGACTTTAATTATCCAGACATAGACTGGGCAGAAGGAACCGCACACTCAGCCAAGGCTAGGCAGTTCCTAAATATTTTGCAGGACAATTTCATGGGTCAGATGGTGAATGCACCGATGAGAAAAGATGCGGTACTTGACCTGCTGATTACCAACAATACAGACCTGATCACGGATATAGAAATACGGGACAACTTAGGAAACAGTGACCATAGGTCAATAAGTTTCAGTATTAATTACAGTTATAGGAAGCAGAGGGGTAATATAAGGACGCTGAATTTCAAAAGAGCCAATTTCCCAAAACTGCGCTCGCTGCTAGAAAATATCAATTGGGATAGAACCCTGGGAACAAAGAACATGGAGGAAAAATGGGAGTGCTTCAAGAGCATACTTAACAAGGGGATTGACCAGTGCATTCCAAAGGGAAATAAATTTAAAAGAGCAAAATTAAACCCTGGGTGGCTAAACTCCAACATAAAAATGCATATTAGTGCTAAAGAAAAGGCCTTCAAAAAATACAAGACTGAGGGGTCATTGGCAGCATTTAAGCATTACAAAGAGTGTAATAAGAAATGTAAAGGCGAAATCAGGGCGGCTAAAATAGAACACGAGAGACATATAGCGGAGGAGAGTAAAATGAACCCCAAGAAGTTCTTTAAGTATATAAACAGTAAGAAAGCGAGGCCAGAACACATTGGCCCCATAAAAGATGACAAAGGAAATATGGCCACTGAGGACAAAGAAAAGGCGGAAGTGTTAAATCATTTCTTCTCTTCAGTCTTCACAAAAGAATCGGGGGGCTACACGAACCTTGCTTGTAAGGCCGAACTAAACAACACACCTCAGGAAATACCGCCATGGCTAACAGAAGATAGACTTAGAACTAAACTAGAGAAACTTAACATACATAAATCACCGGGACCGGATGGCTTGCACCCGAGGGTTCTTAAAGAGCTCAGCCAGGTGATTGCCAGACCATTATTCTTGATCTTTAAGGATAGTTTACAGATGGGTATGGTGCCAGCTGATTGGAAAAAAGCCAACGTGGTACCAATATTTAAAAAGGGGCCGAGGTGTATCCCGGGGAACTATAGGCCGGTCAGCCTAACATCTGTAGTCTGCAAGATTTTGGAGGGGATATTAAGGGACCACATACAAGACTTTAGTAATGAAAACGGTATTATTAGTAGTAATCAATATGGATTTATGAAAAATCGTTCTTGCCAAATCAATCTATTAACCTTCTACGATGAAGTGAGCTGCCACCTAGATAAAGGAAAGCCTGTGGATGTGGTGTATCTGGACTTTGCAAAGGCCTTTGACACCGTTCTCCACAAACGCTTACTGTACAAACTAAGGATGGTAGGTATTGACCAGAAGGTGAGTACCTGGATAGAGAACTGGCTCCAGGGGAGAGTCCAGAGGGTGATGATTAATGGGGAGTACTCGGATTGGGCGGGTGTGGAAAGTGGGGTCCCCCAGGGTTCGGTCCTGGGACCAATCCTGTTTAATTTATTCATACATGATCTAGAGGAGGGGATATCTAGTACAATCTCTGTATTTGTAGATGATACTAAACTAGGCATGCCATTATCTTCTATGCAGGATGTAGAAACCTTACAAGCGGACCTGAACAAAATAAGGGGGTGGGCAACTACATGGCAGATGAGGTTTAATGTTGAAAAATGTAAAGTAATGCACTTGGGGGCCAGAAACCAGAAAGCAAGCTACTCACTAGGGGGGGAACCTCTGGGTGAGTCTAAGATGGAAAAAGACTTGGGGGTACTGGTAGACAACAGGCTTGGCAGTGGCATGCAATGCCAAGCCGCTGCAAGTAAAGCCAACAGAATACTGGGATGTATAAAACAGGGGATTCACTCCAGAAATAAAGAGATTATTCTTCCACTCTACAAGACTCTGGTCCGGCCACATCTGGAATATGCTGTCCAGTTCTGGGCACCGGTCCTCAAGAAGGATGTGCTGGAACTGGAAGGAGTCCAGAGAAGGGTAACAAAAATAATTAGGGGAATGGAGGACATCAGCTATGAGGAAAGACTACAAGCACTGAACCTTTTCTCTCTAGAGAAGAGAAGATTGAGGGGGGATATAATATCAATGTACAAATACTGTACTGGCGACCCTAGCATAAGGAACAAACTATTCAGAGTAAGGGAATACAATAAGACACGTGGCCACTCACTAAAACTAGAGGAAAGGCGGTTTAACCTTAAAATGCGTAAGGGGTTCTTCACTGTAAGAGCGGTAAGGATGTGGAATTCTCTTCCACAAGCAGTCGTATCAGCAGGGAGCATTGATAGTTTCAAAAAACTGTTAGATGGACACCTTAGAGACCACAACATACAGGGGTATACAATGTACAGTTAAAAGCAAACACACACACATCATAGGTTGAACTGGATGGACTGTTGTCTTTTTTCAACCTCACTAACTATGTAATTATGTAACTATGTGTTTTCTCGCTGTGGGGGAGATGCTTTTACTATGGGAAGGCAGTGATTCATGTCCCTGCTTTGCAGGAACACAGGATCAACGCCTTACCTACTAAGATGAACGGAAATCGACCTTGTTTTGGAAAAAAGGCAAATAAGTCGCCATGCCAAGTGCACATGAAGCAAAGGAATAATAAAATAAAATAGAATAAGAATAAAAGTTTGTTGCACCATTGGCTCCTGCTTTAAAAAAATGCACATCATGCTTTAAAACCTAAACAGTCATTACAGCATTAGCATGAAACACTGCATGCTTTTTAAAAATCATCCTTTTCCCAAAAGGTGAACAGAGAAGCCAAACACTACATGTGAAATAGAGACACAGATCTAGCAGAACCCTGCAGCAAGGAGGGTCCCATGAGAAAGCCAAGTGAATCACTGTTGCCTGTATGAGCACACCAGAAATGGGGATGTAAGATCCTACCTTGATTATCTGATGCATTGGAACATTCTAATTGCAGCAAGAGGAACCTGCAGTGACTCATCTCCACACTCCCATTCGACAAACGCTCTCTGGTGGATTGGTGCATTGTGAATGTACTCAATTTCTGAGAACTGGGCAACTCATCCAAGGAAGAACTGGAAGCTCCTAGGAATAAAATCAGAATGTGATTCCATTGAGATCAACCTGACAGCAACCCTAGCAGTACGAAATAACAAACTAGTGTGGCATTGCTCTATATTACACAAACAAACAGGATACTGGACAAAAAGAGATGTAATAAGATATAACTGCTTGACGTTTGGAGATTTGGTGAGTGTAGCCTCTAAGGGGAGCAGGTCTCATGAGGTGTGGTGACGGGATCGTTGTGTCTAATCACTTATATCTGTTGTATAAGGATTAGAGTGGTGGGATTCCTTCAAATAACATCACTCACGAAGGGGACTTTACCTTGGATGATTTTTGAAAGCACACAGTGTTTCAGACCCTGGATGAGCGCTGCTAATGTTGTAATGATTGCTTTGGTTTAAAGCACAAGGTAATATAATCTACCTTGTTTACATATGCAGATCGCCATTCTGGCTCTCTGCCTAATGATCGGCAGGTGCCGGCGAACATCGAGTCCGCGGTATCCGCAGATCAGCTTCAGCTCACAGCGGAATCTGGTCACCGGCAGTGCGCATGCGCCCACTATATATATATATGTATGTATGTGTATATACAGTGCCTTGAGAAAGTATTCGCCCCCCTTGAACTTTGCGACCTTTTGCCACATTTCAGGCTTCAAACATAAAGATATAAAACTGTAATTTTTTTGTGAAGAATCAAGTGGGACACAATCATGAAGTGGCTAGAAATTTATCGGATATTTCAAACTTTGTTAACAAATAAAAAACTGAAAAATTGGGCGTGCAAAATTATTAATACTTAACTTAAGTTAAGTTAATACTTTGTAGCGCCACCTTTTGCTGCGATTTGCTGCGATTTGCTGCGATTACAGCTGTAAGTCGCTTGGGGTATGTCTCTATAAGTTTTGCACATCGAGAGACTGGAGGTGTCTTGGAGGTGTGTTTGCGGTCTTAATCGTGCTAGAATACTGCCCTGCAGCCCCGTTTTCAAAGGGAGGGGATCGTGCTTTGCTTCAGCATGTCACAGTACATGTTGGCATTCATGGTTCCCTCAAAGAACTGTAGCTCCCCATTGCCAGCAGCACTAGTGCAGCCCCAGACCAAGACACTCCCACCATCATGTGACAACCCTGAAGAAATATCACTTTGCTACAATGTAAAGTAGTGAGTGTACAGCTTGTATAACAGTGTAAATTTGCTGTCCCCTTAAAATAACTCAGCACACAGCCAATAAATGTCTAAATTGCTGACAACAAAAGTGAGTACACCCCTAAGAGAAAATGTCCAAATTGGGCCCAATTCGCCATTTTATGTCCAGAGTGTCATGTGACTTGTTACTGTTACAAGGTCTCAGGTGTGAATGGGGAGCAGGTGTGTTAAATATGGTGTTATCGCTCTCACTCTCTCATACTGGTCACTGGAAGTTCAACATGGCACCTTATGGCAAATAACTCTCTGAGGATCTGAAAAAAAGAATTGTAGCTCTACATAAATGTTATGGATGATATGTTTCTTTAAATGCAACTCTATGGTGCATCTCTGTTGTACTACTTCCTGTGTTGTGTTTCCTTTTCCTGTTGGTTTACTTCAGTAAAGCATGGCTTCTGTACAGTAATGGCTTGTGCTGTCTCCTTCTATATATCACATCAAACATGGTGTCAGAAGATTTCTGGATCCATACTCCTTCTACACATTTGATGCTGAGAGCCTGCTAGCCTTGATGTGAGTGTTCTTAGAACTGATTGTGCTTTCTAACACTTGCAGTCCTGTCCTGGATACTGAGTATTTGCAGCAAGGAGAACAGCATCATGGCAGCTAACAGCATTCCACTGCCTGAGACAATGAGGGTGAGTGGAGATGTCAGCAGTAACTGGGACAATTTCAGGGCTGAATTTGAGGACTACTCCCTAGCCACAGGGTTGAATGAGAAGCCTGCAGCAGTGCAAGCAGCCACACTGAGGAGGGTGATGGGCAGTGAATGCCTCCATGTGTACAAGCATAATCTGAACCTCACAGAGGAGGAAAAGAGTGACACCAAAAACATTCTGAATGCATTGGAAGCTTTCTTCAGACCCTCTAGAAATGTAATTTATGAAAGATATATATTTGGCTGCTGTGAGCAAGAAGACTGTGAATCAATAGACAGGTTTGTCACACGGCTAAGAGAAAAAGCTGCAAGCTGTGAGTATGGCTCTCTAAGAGATGAACTTATTCCTGATAAAATAGTTTTGGGTATCACCAGTGAAAGCACACGTCGCCACCTGTTGAGGAAACATGATTTAGATCCACATACAGCAATTGAGATATGTCGCACTGCAGAAATTACTGACAAACATATGAAAGCTATGGAGCAGGATAAACTGATTGACAATATCCATGCAGCCTCTAAACAACAGCAAAACTTCAGAAACCACCAGCATAAGTTTCAGCACAAGGGTCACCTACACAACTCACCTGGGAGGAAGCCTGCATCATGCAAGTATTGCGGCAATGTGCATGTACAAGAGAAAGAAAAGTGTCCTGCATATGGGAAAATTTGTTCTGCATGTGGTAAACCAAATCACTTTGCAAGGGTGTGTCTCTCCAGTAAAATGGAAGCAAGGAAGCTGCACATAATTGAGCAAATATCCGATCCAGAGAATACACACCTGCTTAGCACTGATATGGTTTACTCCTCAGAATGCATTGGTGCTGTAAACACAAAGGGCAAAAAATGGTTTGTAAACCTCATATTAAACAATATAATCCAACCCTGCCAGCTGGACTCGGGTGATGTCATGAGTATAAAGGACAAAATGAAACTGGCACCCAGAACACCCCTTCAGCCTAGTAGCACCAAACTAAAATTGTATTCAGGGGAACTAATGGAATCATTGGGGCTATTCCAAACAGAATGCAGCATACGTGATTGTATACACAAACTGAACTTTGAGATTGTAGACGCGGATCAGCAACCTCTATTATCGGGTTCAACATGTGAGCGCCTTGGACTGATGCTGTTCACTATTCCTGCTGAGCTACCTGCAAAATCTCTGACTAGGCCACTGACAAAACAGCAAATTCTTCACGCCTACAGTGATGTGTTTGAGGGCCCGATAGTCTCTGTTCCAGGAGAGGTTCTTTTTGAACTGGATCCTACCATTCAACCTGTACAATGTGCCCCTCGCAATGTGCCTATCGCTATTAAGCCACAGGTTAAAGCTCAACTAGATAAATATGAAGCTGAAGGACATCTAACTTCAGTATCAGAGCCTACAGATTGGATCAGTAACATGGTCGTTATCAGAAAGCCTGAGAAGATCAGAATATGCATTGATCCCAAGTTTCTGAATATGGCCCTGAAACGGTCACACTACTTAATGCCAACGCTCGATGATATTTTGCACAAACTTCCTAGAGCGCGTGTCTTCACACTTGTTGATGCTAGAGATGCCTTTTTACAGTGCAAACTGGATGAAAGGAGTAGCTACATGACCACGTTCTGGACTCCTTGGGGCAGAAAGAGATGGCTCAAACTACCATTTGGAGTCTCTGTAGCACCTGAGGTATACCAGCGAAAGCAGCATGAACTATTAGGTGGTCTTCATGGAATTGAGCCAATAGCTGATGACATTCTTATAGTTGGCTGCGGTAATACTGATAAGGAGGCTGAGCATGACCATGATGAAAAGTTAATAGCGCTACTGGATCGTTGTCGGCAGGTGATGCTGAGGCTTAGTGTAAAGAAATTGCAGTTCAAGGTGGGAGAAGTTAGTTTCCATGGACATATCCTGTCTTCACAAGGCTTAAAAGCTGACCCGGATAAGATTAAAGCCATTGTGGACATGCCACTGCCTGCTGATGCCAAAGCGGTACAGAGATTTATTGGCTTTGTTACATACCTAGCAAAATTCCTCCCACACTTATCTGAGGTGTGTGAGCCATTACGACGACTTCTGGACAAAGATGCAGTTTGGCACTGGCTTTCTAAGCATGACCGGGCAGTAGAGGACATAAAACGCTTGGTCACCTCTGCCCCAGTGTTAAAATACTATGATGTCGCAAAGCCTGTTACGATACAAAGTGACTCCATTAAAAATGATCTAGGTTGTTGCCTTTTGCAGAAAGGTCAACCAGTTGCATATGCATCCAGAGCTCTTTCATCAGCTGAGCAAAATTATGCTCAAATTGAAAAGGAATGTTTAAGCATTGTATTTGCTTGCCAGCGTTTCCATCATTATCTTTATGGAAGGGATTCAATTACAGCTGAAACTGATCACAAACCTCTGATAACCATATTCAAAAAGCCCCTTTTGTGTGCTCCCAAGCGTTTGCAGAGCATGATGCTTACATTGCAGCAACGGGAACAAAATTTCTTTGCTGATATCAATCAAGCGGACTATCTTAATGTCACAGATCAGCGATTACATCAACTCATACAGCACACTGACAGTGATGCAACTTTACAAGCTTTGAAGTCTATTGTTTTGAGTGGGTGGCCGGATGTAAAAGAGGCAGTACCTGGAATTGTAAGGGAATATTGGTCCTTTAGAGATGAGATCAGCATACAAAATGGTATCTTGTACAAAGGTCCAAGAGTCATCGTGCCGAAGTCACTGAGAGCAGAAATGTTATTGCGCATACACTCCAGCCATATTGGTGGTGAAGCATGCTACCGACAAGCTTGTGATACCCTTTACTGGCCCAACATGCATGGTGAGATCAAAGACTTTGTCAGTAATTGTCCCACCTGCAATGAATATGCCCACTTACAACAAAAAGAAACCATGATGTCACATGAGATACCTACACGTCCGTGGCAGATTATCAGTGTGGACTTATTCAACTACGCAGGCAAGGAATACCTGCTATTAGTTGATCATTATTCAGACTTCTGGGAAATAGACCTTCTTCCCGACTTATCCACGGAATCTACAATTAAGAGGTGCAAGGCACAGTTTGCACGTCATGGCCAACCAGATACAGTAATCTCCGACAATGGCCCTCAATTTGCAAGCCTACAATTCAGAAAATTTGCTACTGAATGGAAGTTTGAGCATGTTACCTCCTCACCCCGTCATCCACAGGCTAATGGCAAAGCAGAATAAGCTGTAAAGATTGTTAAAAATGTATGCAAGAAAGCACAAAGTGATGGTAAAGACCCATGGAAAGCCATTTTACATTGGAGAAACACTCCAACTGAAGGCATGGATAGTAGTCCGGCACAAAGACTTATGTCAAGGAGATTGAAGACCTCCTTACCAGTAGCAAATAGGCTGCTTGAACCCTCTGTCATACAAGGTGTTCCAGAAAAATTAAGGATTAAGAGACAAGTGTCTAAGGCACGATATGACACGTCGGCCAGAGATTTGCCAGAATTGAATATGGGGGAACGAATCCGTATGAAGCCATTGCCTGGCGATCGTACAGGCCGTTGGAGAATAGGTACTTGTCTGCAAAAGGTGGCACCACGCTCCTATCTTGTGGAAGTTGACGGTACTCGTTATCGCCGCAATCGAGTGAATTTGAGAGCGGCAGAGCAGCCTGAATCTCAGTATCCTGTTGGTAGTTCAGACTCACCCAGTATCACAAGGACATACTCACCCATTGACAGTGAGGAGTGTACAGAGGCACAGCCTCATACCAGCGGCAATGACAGTTCTGGGCAAGCAAGTATGCCCGACAACCGTCAAGTGCAGAGCATACCAGTACCTGATGAGAGAAGCCCAGTAAATTCAGAGAGGGCTAAAGGAATCCTTGCACAAGGGCCAGTCTTCACCCGTAGTGGTAGATGTTCAAAACCACCTATGAGACTTAACCTATAGAATGTGTTATTACTGTGTCTCTATCGAATTTCACATGTTCATTTATTAATACTAAAAGGGGGAGATGTTATGGATGATATGTTTCTTTAAATGCAACTCTATGGTGCATCTCTGTTGTACTACTTCCTGTGTTGTGTTTCCTTTTCCTGTTGGTTTACTTCAGTAAAGCATGGCTTCTGTACAGTAATGGCTTGTGTTTTCTCCTTCCATATATCACATCAAACAATAAAGATGGCCTAGGCTATAAGAAGATTGCTAAGACTCTAAAACTGAGCTGCAGCCCGGTGGCCAAGACCATACATCGGTTTAATAGGACAGGTTCCACTCAGAACAGGCCTCGCCATGGTCGACCAAAGAAGTTGAGTGCACATGCTCAGCGTCATATCCAAAGGTTGTATTTGGGAAATAGACGTATGAGTGCTGCCAGCATTGCTGCAGAGGTTGAAGGGGTGGGGGGTCAGCCTGTAAGTGCTCAGACCATGCACTGCACACTGCATCAAATTGGTCTGCATGGCTGTCATCCAAGAAGGAAGCCTCTTCTAAAGATGATGCACAAGAAAGCCCGCAAACAGTTTGCTGAAGACAAGCAGACTAAGGCCATGGATTAGTGGAACCATGCCCTGTGGTCTGATGAGACCAAGATAAACATATTTGGTTCAGATGGTGTCAAGCGTGTGTGGCGGCAAGCAGGTGAGGAGTACAAAGACAAGTGTGTCTTGCCTACAGCCAAGCATGGTGGTGGGAGTGTCATGTCTGGGGCTGCATGAGCATGGTTAAGCATGTGTGGCAGCAACCAGGTGAGGAGTACAAAGACAAGTGTGTCTTGCCTACAGTCAAGCATGGTGGTGGAACTGTCATGGTCTGGGGCTGCATGAGTGCTGCTGGCACTGGGGATCTACAGTTCATTGAGGAAAACATGAATGCCAACGTGTACTGTGACATACTGAAGCAGAGCATGATCCCCTATGGACCACAGGGCAGTATTCCAACATGATAATGACCCCAAACACACCTCCAAGACAACCACTGCCTTGCGAAAGAAGCTGAGGGTAAAGGTGATGGACTGGCCAAGCATGTCTCCAGACCTAAACCTTATTGAGCACCTGTGGGGCATAGATATCAAAGTATGGTCTATACTGAACTGGCCGATCGATACTCAATTGCCCTATATATATATATATATATATAGAGAGAGAGAGAGAGATATAAAAGTATGGTCTATACTGAACTGACTGATAGATACTCAATTGCCCTATATATATATATATATATATATATATATATATATATATATATATATATATATAGATAGATAGATATCAAAGTATGGTCTATACTGAATAGGGATGATCGAACTTTTCAAAAGTTCGGTTCGACCAGAACACCAGAACTTCCAGAAAGTTCGGCCCGGATTTCAGAACCCCATTGAAATCAATGGGACCCGAACTTCGGTAATCAAAAAACACCATTTTGAAGCCCTAAAACCCAATAAATGCCCCTAAAAAGTGCCTAGGGTTCTGGGTCATGCCCCAGAGACTATTAATCACACAAAAAAAGTTCTTATAAATTGTAATTTTTGATAGAGAGACAATTATTGAAAAAATTATTGAAAAAAAAAATGAGATTTCTTTGGATTTAGTGTCTGGGCGGTCTAAAAAGTGTACCTGTGAAGTTTCAGCTCTGTAGCATGTTCAGAACCAGAAAAAAAAAGATTGTTTCTCTTAGGTCACTTATAGAACTGGGATATGGCTCCGCTATTTTCACACCTTGCCGGTTTTGTAGCAAGCATTTTTTTGGGTGTTATTGGAGGCAGGCATAACATCAGAACTTCTGTGTAGGGGTATATATACACACACACACACTTATATGTATATATACACTTACACATATATAGGTGTGAAAGTAGCAGAACACTATGCTTGCGCTAATGAAATAATTAACACCCATATGGCTTCTCTCCTTTCACACCTATATATGTGTATGTGTATATATACATATAAGTGTGTGTGTATATATACCCCTATACAGAAGTTCAGATGATTTGCCTGCCTCCAAAGACCCACAAAAAATGCCCAAAAAAAAACACCTGCAATAACACACCTGGGCATTTTTTGTGGGTCTTTGGAGGCAGGCAAAACATCTGAACTTCTGTATAGGGGTATATATACACACACACTTATATGTATTTATACACATACACATATATAGGTGTTATAGGAGCGGAGCCATATGCCTGTTAATTATTTAATTAGCGCAAGCATAGTGTTCTGCTATTTTCACACCTATATATGTGTAGGTGTATATATACATACATGTGTGTGTATATATACCCCTATACAGAAGTTCAGATGTTTTGCCTGCCTCCAAAGGCCTCCAAAGACCCAAAAAAAAGGCCTGCGCCAAAAAAAAACGCCCAGGTGTGTTATTGCAGGCGTTTTTTTGGCCATTTTTTGGGGGTCTTTGGAGTCAGGCATGACATCTGAACTTGTGTATAGGGGTATATATACACACACATGTATGTATATATACACCTACACATATATAGGTGTGAAAATAGCAGAACACTATGCTTGCGCTAATGAAATAATTAACAGGCATATGGCTCCGCTCCTATCACACCTATATATGTTTATGTGTTTCCTGACAGACTCCATGGCAGCACATGTACGGGTAGGCTCCGCCTCCTCTCCTACCCTATAGGACCCCACTCCCATAAATTTTTGCTCCAAGCCAGGAGCCGTGTTCCTTTTTTGTCCTCCTTCCGCAAGAGAAGTCTTACCTTATAGGATGCGTTTTCTTACATACCTGGTGGCGTGTGGCTTTCCTGGATGATGCCTTTCTACCTTAGTCCAGCAATCTCAGTACTACTGGGTGGACCCGGGCAATTTGAAATGATGCCGGAAGATGCCATAAATCCTGAATGAGAGGTGGGCTGCATCGCTTGGCCAAACGTCCTTGCTACTAGCGGGAGGCCCTTATGCCCTGACGCACACGCTAGTCTCCGGTTGAGGAGCGTTCCAGGTCCTTCTGTCGGTATTGGTGGTAATGTATTGCTTACTTTTATATTTTATATCGTTTTGCTTCCTGGTTAGTATGGCGGCTGGAGCGCTCCTGCGTTCCAGGCCGTCGCTCTCGGCTCCTCCCCCTGCCTCCTGATTCCCAGTTGGGTGTTCATTGCGAGGCTTGGTTCCTAAGTGGTCTGCGCATGTGCGCACGCCAATTCCGGTCCTCCATGACGCGGTGGCGTCGGGGGGGGCGTGGCTTTACGGCTCCCGGGAAATTTAAACAGCTGATGGAGCTGTCATTCTTGGGATGTCTGTGGGCTTTTGCGGCGGCCTCCCCACGCTGTGTCTCTGCCTGTGTTTGGTAAGTCCTGTGCTGGGTCAGTCCTGCTTGAATGGGGGAGGGGAAAGGCGGCTATGGGAAGGTAAGATTGAGTTCTTACATCCTTCCTATTGCAGGTTATCTCGCTGTGATTTGCAATGGATGCCTCACCGCCCCCCGGTGGCCAGTCCCTGCGCAACAGGTGAGCTTTAGCTTTTAGCTCTCGCTTGTCTGCCAGCTGGCTTACTGTAGCCTGAGCTTTTCTTTCCTTTGTTTTCAGCCCTTTTAGGTCTGATCAACGTCCTGCATCAGGATCAAAGGATAGATCACCTTCAGGCCATCACCATGCATCATCCAAATCCAGGCACCATAGATCTAGGTCTAGGCGCCATGATGATTGTCCAAGCCGGTCTTCCCGACATGCTGACCGCCCCGCACACAAATCTTGCTGGGGTTGTAGGGCTGTAGTCCCTGAGGATAGATCCTTGTGTGATGCCTGCTATTCTCGGGCAATCAAGGAAAAACAAGTCCCAGATCCACCAGTGGAAACCCTGGTCAGGCGGATCGTGCAAGAATCCTTAAGGGATTGGGATCCCAACCGGCTGTCTGGTCATACAACTGATACTCCAGTTCTCCCTCAGAGGGAAGACGTAGAGCCAGGCACTTCCCAGCCTAGTCGCTTCTCGGATTCCTCTGAAAGTGAGGATGACCTAGAAGACCAAAGTTCAGGTTTTGATTTTGCCATGATCTCTCCGCTAGTGAGAGCGGTAAAAGAGGCGTTAAAATGGGAAGAGCCAGCAGACTCCCCAGCAAAACAGAAGAAATACTTTAAACATCTCAAGAAAGAACGGGATCATTTCCCTTTTCTGAGTGAGCTGGGGGAAATCATTACAGACGAATGGCATGGAGTTGAAAGAAAGAATTCCTTATCGTCCAAATTTTCCAGGTTATATCCTTTTACAATAGACGCAGCCTTGATGAGGCTAGTCAAACACGTTACCCTACCTTTGGAAGATTCCGTCTCATTTAAAGATGGTCTGGATAGACGAATTGATACGGATATCAAAAAGATCTATCTGTTAGCTGGTATGACCTGCAAGCCAGCCCTAGCCCTTGCAGCCACATCCAAAGCTATGGAGGCTTGGGTAGATAACGTGGAGACCACACTGCAAGGTGTCTCAGAGGAAGCAGCCAGAAGCTCGGCTGTGTATGAACTAAGGTTGGCAACGGCCTTTTTGGGAGAGGCTTCCATTGATATCATTCGCCTGGTGGCGCGGGTCATGCTCTCTTCTGTCACGGCCAAACGTGCTTTATGGTTACGTCCCTGGCTGGCCGATCCTGCTTCCAAACAAGCCTGGTGCAGGATTCCGTTTGAGGGTGCGTCCCTTTTTGGCAACAAACTGGACAGTGCCATTACCCGTGCCACTGGTGGTAAATCAGGTTTCCTCCCTCAAGATCGCCGCTTGCTTGACCGCAGAAGATTTCAGCACAAACCAAGTTCGGATCGATCCAGAGAAGCTCGCTCTTACAGGCCTGGACGTGAGTTCAGAAAGAATTGGAAAAGATCTCAACCTACAGGTCAGAAGTTCAACAAGGGAACACCTTCTAGTGGTCGGGAGACCACAAAGTCTTTTTGATATCAGGCCTGCTCAAGCGTTGCGAGTAGGCGCTCGTCTACGTCAGTTTGCGCACGTTTGGGCAGCCTCGATTACAGACCAGTGGACCGTCAAGACCGTGTCTCATGGTCACGTTTGGTCTTTCGAAGAAACTCCAATTCTGCGGTTCATCCCTACGGCTCTACCTCGCGTGGAAGAAAAGAAGTCAATTCTTCTGTCATACGTAGATTCCCTGATCTCTCAAGGTGCTGTCATCCCAGTTCCGGCCGAAGAAAGGTTTCAAGGCCTTTATTCACCTCTATTCATGGTTCTAAAGAAAAACGGTTCTTGGAGGCCGGTCATAGACCTGACTCATCTGAACTCTTTCATAAAGAAAGAGAGGTTCAGGATGGAGACACTCTTCACTATCCGCCAAGTGGTGCAACCAGAAGATTGGATGATCTCCATAGATCTAAAAGATGCCTATTTCCATGTCCCAGTGGCAGCAGAACTACAAAAATTTCTTCGCTTTGCCGTGGGTCAAGTGCATCTCCAGTTTACCTGTCTCCCTTTCGGGCTTACCACCTCACCTCCAGTCTTTTCAAAGATCTTACTGGCTATTGTAGCTTTGATCAGATCGAAAGGGATCCGACTGTTTCACTACTTAGACGATCTGCTTCTTCTTTCTCAAGACCAAGCACAGATTCTGCAACACAGATCTCAGGTAATCTCCACCCTTCAAGAATTCGGGTGGCTCTTGAATCTGGAGAAAAGCCATCTGGATCCGACAAAATCCTTGATCTTCCTGGGGGCACTCTTCAACACCTCCAGAGGCACCATCTCTCTTCCAGTGGAGAAGATTCCGGTGATCCGCAGCAGAATACAACCGGCAATGTCAACCCCTTATCTTCGGGCATCACAGTGTCTGAAAATAATAGGGACCATGGTCTCCACGGCCCCCATGGTCAAGTGGGCACAGTGGAGGATGAGGCCCTTTCAAATCGGTTTCCTCCGCCAATGGAGCTCCGGGAATCCAGACACTCCTGTACGGATAACATCCTCTATGAGGGCGAGTCTGTCTTGGTGGCTACAACAGGAAAATCTCCTGAATTGTCATTCGATCGTTCCCGTTCCTTGGATCGTTGTGACATCGGATGCCAGCCAGACGGGCTGGGGTGCGCACTGCCTGTCAGAGGTGGCCCAGGGCAGGTGGGACTTTCCCACCCTTGGGTTGGTCTCAAATGTCCTGGAGCTTCGGGCAGCTTTTCGTGCCATCATGGCTTTCCGTCACTTGGTGAAAGGGTCCTCGGTCCTTCTACGGCTAGACAATACGACGGCAGTCGCATATATCAAGAGGCAAGGGGGCACCCGCAGTTCCTCCCTTCTGGAAGAAGTGAAACCGATCATGGCATGGGCCCAACGGAATCTTTCCAATCTATCAGCTGCTTATCTTCCAGGAGTCCAGAACGTTCAGGCAGATTTTCTGTCAAGAACCAATCTAGACAACAACGAATGGTCTCTTCATCCAGAAACCTTCAAGTGGGTCATCTCTCTGGGGATTCTTCCGGAGGTAGACCTGTTTGCCTCTCCAAACAATGCCAAACTGACGAAATTCTACTCGAGATGGCGTTACCCCCAAGCCTACGGGGTAGATGCTCTGACGGACCACTGGAAGTTCCACAAAGCATATGCTTTTCCCCCGGTCCCAGTGATATTCAAGTTCCTGCAGAGACTCAGGAGAGAGAGGGTAGAAATCATAGCAATTCTTCCGTTTTGGCCAAGGAGGCCCTGGTTCCTCTGCTGCTCCAACTGAGCTTTCGGGATCCTGTTCCCCTGCCATTCAGGTCGGACCTTCTATCTCAGGGTCCAGTGCTGCATCCATGCCCAGCGCAGTTACATCTCATGGCATTGTCCTTGAGAGGGAAAGACTAAAAGCTCTTGGCTGTCCAAGTGCGGCAATGTCCACAATGATGAGTGCCAGGAGACCGGGCACCAACAAAGTCTACAAGAGGATCTGGTCTAAGTTTGAGGATTACATGTCTAATGAGTCCGATTTCATCACTAATCCTAAGATCCATCACATTCTGGGGTTCCTCCAGACAGGCTTAGACCTATCTCTGGCTGTTGGCTCTCTCAGAGTACAGATCTCAGCAATCTCTGCCTTCACGGGGACCTCATGGGCAAAACATCCTCTGGTCCGGCAGTTTTTCAGAGGTGCGTCAAGAATGAGACCTCCCAGGAAACCCAGGTTCCCCAAATGGGACCTTCCACTAGTCCTTGAGTTTCTCTCAGCAACAGTTTTGGAACATGGAGATTCCTTCTTCCTTAAGAATCTGTCTATGAAGACGGCCTTTTTAGTAGCCATCACATCGGCTAAACGTGTCTCTGAAATTAGTGACCTGGGTTGCAAAGAACCTTTTCTGACATTTTTTCCTGATCAGGTTGTCCTGGTCCCTATGCTAGGGTCCAATCCGAAGGTAAATTCAGTTTTTCATGTCAACCAAGAGATTGTTTTACCTACATTCAAGTCTCAAGATGATCAGAGTACACATCCGTTGGATGTGGGCGAAGTCCTTCAAACATACTTGAAGTTCACAGCTTCCTTTCGCAAGTCAGACTATCTATTTGTTCTCTTTTATGGAAAGAACAGAGGCAAGAGGGCTTCTTCCAGAACAATTTCTAGATGGATAGTTCAGACCATCCAGTGGGCATATAGAGCCAAGGGACTGGCTCCTCCGGAAGTGGTGACGGCTCATTCCACCAGAGGGATTTCTACGTCTTGGGCGGCTTCCCTTCATGTTGCACCAGATGTCATTTGCAGAGCGGCCTCATGGTCCTCAATTAACACTTTCATGTCACACTATTGTGTTGAACCTGCTTCTTTATCCTCAGTTGATTTTGGTTTAAAAATTTTGTCTGTTGACGGTGCAAATTAAACCTATTTCTGTTTGACCAGCAGTTGCCCACCCGGGTGTGTATGGCTAGTTATTTCCCATACGTGTGCTGCCATGGAGTCTGTCAGGAAAACGGAAAATTTATATCAATACTTACCGTAATTTTCCTTTCCTGATAGAACTCCATGGCAGCAGGAGTTCCCTCCCATCTGCTGGAGTAGTCTATATATGGAACACGGCTCCTGGCTTGGAGCAAAAATTTATGGGAGTGGGGTCCTATAGGGTAGGAGAGGAGGCGGAGCCTACCCATACGTGTGCTGCCATGGAGTTCTATCAGGAAAGGAAAATTACGGTAAGTATTGATATAAATTTTCCGTTATATATACATACATGTGTGTGTATATATACCCCTATACAGAAGTTCAGATGTTTTGCCTGCCTCCAAAGACCCCAAAAAAATGCCCAAAAAAACGCCTGCAATAACACACCTGGGCGTTTTTTTTTTTTGGCGTAGGCGTTTTTTTGGGCATTTTTTTGGGGTCTTTGGAGGCAGGCAAAACATCTGAACTTCTGTATAGGGGTATATATACACACACACTTATATGTATTATACACATACACACATATAGGTGTGATAGGAGCGGAGCCATATGCCTGTTAATTATTTCATTAGCGCAAGCATATGGTTCTGCTATTTTCACACCTATATATGTGTAGGTGTATATATACATACATGTGTGTGTATATATACCCCTATACACAAGTTCAGATGTCATGCCTGACTCCAAACATGTCCTCAAAAAAGCCCTATAAACGCCTGCAGCAAAAAGCAGGCTGACCGGCGAGAAGCCATATCCCTGTTCTATAAGTCACCTAAGAGAAACAATCTTTTCTCTACAGCGGTCACCCTGAAATGGAAGGGTTTGGTCACCCTGCCATAGCAGTCAGTGTCAGTTCACCCTACACTACACTATGGTCACCCTGGCACTTAACACTTTCCCTACAGAAACTAGATTTTGAAGCTAACTATAGTGGAAAATAGCACCCTAACTACACTAGATATCCCTTTCCTCACATTAATAATTGCTAAATGACACTTTTGAAGCAGAAGTAACAGAACTGCTTCCACTCTCTTCCACGTCCTTGTATTAAAATGCTAGGAATTTGGCGGGGCTATCTTATATACTGGGGGGCGTATTCACTAATGATTGGCCTCTGGACCCCCTAGTCCCTCCAATCACATTCCTAGCATTCTCCTGCCCCCTCAATTGGCTTTTAGTAATGGTTCTGGTCCAATCATGGGCTTTTAAAGCCCATTTCCTGTCCCATTGCATTTTGGTCGGTTCTGGTTGCCGAATTCCGAACTTTTTCAGCAAAAAGTTCGGAATTCGGCTGAATTTCGAACACCCAATGTTCGGGTCGAACCGATGGTCGACCCGAACCGTTCGATCAGCCCTAATACTGAACTGACTGATAGACACTTAATTGGCCTATATATATATATATCAAAGTATGGTCTATACTAAACTGACCGATAGATACTCTATTGCCCTATATATATATGTAGATATCAATGTATGGTCTATACTGAACTGACCAATAGATACTCAATTGCCCTATATATATATATATATAGATATAGATATAGATATCAAAGTATGGTCTATACTGAACTGACTGATCGATACTGAATGGCCTAATATATACTCAATTGCCCTATATCTATATATACATATAAATGTATGGTCTATACTATGGTATATGGTCTATGGTATATACTGGTGCACTGCTGAATATACTTCACTATCTGATCTCTTAAATTGTAAAAAGCACAAATCTCTCTCCCTGCCTAACTGACTGCTACTAGCAATGTCTTAATTAGGCTACACTGCTGACTACACTGCACTGTATGATAAACTGCAAATCACTTTCCTCTCCCTGCCTCAATTACGATCCTCTCCCTGTCTCAACCACTTCCTATCTCGCCCGCACAGTCACAAACTACAAGCTGCTGCTGTGTGAGCAGCCTTTATATAGTGTGGGGTGTGTACTTAGCCCCTGAGCCATGATTGGCTAAAGGCAACCTGCCTTTGTCCAATCATGGCAGAGATGATTTGATTGGCCAAAGCATGGAGGTCAGGGTGCATGCTTTGACCAATCACATAATGCACTGTACGTGTGCGCGCAGTGCATTATGGATGCGAGCGCTTGAATTTCCCGCGAAGAAGCACAATTGTTCATCTTTCGACGAAAGGGCAAACAGCCAATGTTCGAGTCGAACTTACACTCGACTCGAACTCGAAGCTCATCCCTACTTAACAGTAATATTAATAACGTTTTGTCAAAGGTACCTCCATAACCAACAGAAAACCAGGTACAAAAGAGAGTAGAGAAACATAATATGAACAAATCACCATGTCCAGGTGGCTTACACCTGCAAGTTCTTCGAGAACTAAGCTTATTTACAGCCAAGTCACTCTTTTTCATTTTTAAACACACCTTACTGACTAGACTGGTATCAACTGATTGGTGTTGAGTAAATGTGGTATTCACTAAAAAGTATTAAGATGTATACCAGGAAACTACAGGCAGTCCCCGGGTTACAAACATCCAGCTTACAAACAACTACTACTTACAAACAGAGGGAGACAACAGGAAGTGAGAGGAAATCTACCCCTGGGAAGAGAAATTCACTTCTGGAAGAGTTGTCATAGGATAAAGGTGTCTCCCCTGAAGCTTTATCACCAATCCTTGTTTTCTTAACAACCCAAATTTTTCAACATCTAATTATCAATGGGACAGAATGTGAGGTGAAAACTTCTGAACAGGGGCACATACAAATAAACAAATGTTACAGGGGTATTAACCCTTCCCTATGCTATCCAAAAAACGAAAAAATTGTTTTTTTGGCTGTAGCTACACTTAAAAAATGTACCTGTTCCGACTTACAAACAAATTCAACTTAAGAACAAACCTACAGACCCTATCTTGTTTGTAACCCAGGGACCGACTGTACAGACCAGTTAGCCTAACATCAATATTATGTAAAGTGTTTTAGGGAATGGTAAGGAACTCTTTTTAAAAATTGGTCCGAGATAAGGGTAACATTCGTATCAACCAGCATGGATTTATGAAAGACTGCTCTTGTCAGATCAACTGTTATCATTCTATGAGGAAGTAAATGAGAACTTAGATGGTAAAAGTCTAGTGGACATAGTTTTATCTAGATTTTTCTAAGGCATTTGATACAGAACCTGATAACTGTTTAATGGATAAAATAAGGTCTTTTGGAGTTAATGAAATTGTATGTTCACAGATAGGAAACTGGTTACATGGACGGGTCCAGAGAGTGAAAACAAATGACTCTAAATTGTTTAACGTTGTGACTGGTGTGCCCAAGGGTTCTGTCTTTAGGCTAATGCTGTTCAATTTGTTTGTTAGGAATATAGAGGTTAAAATTAAAAGCTTAATTTTAGTGTTTGCTGATGATACCACATTATGCTGGGAAAAAAGTTGATATTAATATCACTGCAGGAAGTCCTTCATTAAATAGAGGTTGGACAGCTACATGGCAGATGAGGTTCTTGTGTAGTCGTGGTCAAAAATTTTGAGAATGACATAAATATTAATTTTTACATAGTCTGCCGCTTCAGTTTTTATGATGGCAATTTGTATATACTCCAGAATGTTATGAAGAGTAATCAGATAAATTGCAATTGATTACGAAATCCCTTTTTGTGATACAAAAAATGTATTATTTCTGCGCTAAGGTAATACGTAAAGTGTTTCCAAAAGTGCTGCTGTGCATAAAATCATATAATTTTGATAAATGGTAGTGCAAAAGAAAACAGCGCAGATTTGGTATAATAAAACCTCTAAAGTGCTCAACGTGCCGATAAATAAAATATATGGTACAAAAAATTAATTATATATATGTATAAATTCTCAAAATATGTATATGCTCTAATAGTGCAATTCAACACCCAGTGAAGTGAATAAATAGGTAAAATTCATAAGTAAATGATTATTAACATAAATTTCCAATAATAGTCCTTAGTAATAGTCCCAAAATGAAGTATTCAGCAAGTAGCCAGTGAAAGTGAAATGACGGTGTGCAGCGGAGCTAGCTAGGCCAAGCTAGCCCCGCTGCACACTGTCATCCCAGGGATCTACCGACCTATTTCATACAGTGCCCGTTTTTATCGCATTAAATGTGAGTTCTTTACTTTGAGTTTATAATAAATTTCTTGTAGCAATATTACGCTATTGGGATTCCTTTTTTCCTTTCCATATGGCTACCATCTGCTGAGAGTTCATAGGGGATACTGATTGGCCACTATCCAAGTCCAAAATATCATTGCCCGGATTACATGCCGGACTCTGCCTGTGAGACCCTTATGCTATACGGTCTGAGGGTCCACGTTGTCCGGTAAGTGGAATTACCTAGGGGAGAGGAGCAAAATCCCTTTTTGCCATGAAAATAACTTAATCCCATAAAAAAAACGTTTCCACTGCATTTGTGAAGAAGGCTTCAGGTCGCCCAAGAAAATCCAGCAAGTGCCAGAACAGTCTCCTATGATTGATTCAGCTGCAGGTGCCACCAGTGACAAGCTTGCTCAGGAATGGCAGCAGACAGGTGTGAGTGCATCTACACGCACACTGAAGAGAAGACTTGGAGGATGGCCTGGTGTCAAGGAGGGCAGCAAAGAAGCCACTTCTCTCCAGGAAAAAAATCAGGGACAGACTGATATTCTACAAAAGGTACAGCTGCTGAGCACTGGGGTAAAGTAATTTACTCTGATGAATCCCCTTTCCCATTGTTTGGGGCATTCGGAATCGGAAAAAACCTTGTCCGGAGAAGAAAAGTTAAGCGCTACCATGAGTCCTGTGTCATGCCAACAGTAAAGCATCCTGAGAACATTCATGTGTGGGGTTGCTTCTCAACCAAGGGAGTGGGCTCACTCACAATTTTGCCTAAGAACACAGCCGTGAAGAAAGAATGGTAAAAAAACATCCTCTGAGAGCAACTTCTCCCAACCATCCAGGAACAGTTTGGTGAAGAACAATGCCTTTTCCAGCATAATGGAGCACTTTGCCATAAGGCAAAAGTAATAACTAAGTGGCCTGGGGAACAAAACATCGACATTTTGGGTCCATGGCCAGGAAACTTACCAGACCTTAATTCCTTTGAGAACTTGTGGTCAATCCTCAAGAGGCAGGTGAACAAAAAACCCCCCACAAATTCTGATAAACTCCAAGCATTGAATATGCAGGAATAGGCTGCCATCATTTAGGATGTGGCCCAGAAGTTGATTGACAGCATGCCAGGAGGAATTGCAGAGGTCTTAAAAAAGAAGGGTCAACACTGCAAATATTGGCTCTTTGCATAAACTTCATGTAATTGTCAAGGAAAGGCTTTGAAACTTATTAAATGCTTGTAATTATACTTCAGTATACTATAGTAACATCTGACAAAAAGATCTAAAAACACTGAAGCAGCAGACTTTGTGAAATTAATGTTTGTCTCATTCTCAAAACCTTTGGCCACAGGCACGGGCTGTACATCACAGTCTCAGCAACAGCTTGCAATACCAAGCAGTAGCTAACAAAATACTGTCATCCATTAAAAAAGTGCATATATTTAAAAGATAAATCAATAATTGTACCCCTTTAAAAAGCACTGGTTTGACCTCATATTGAATATACAGCTCACTTTTGGTCACCAATCCAAACTTCAGTAAGAGGCAACAAAATCTATAAAGGGAACAGAGGACCTTACTTATGAGCATCAATTACGTAAATTACAAGTATTCACTCCAGAGAAGAGGCATTTAAGAGAGGATATGATTACAATGTAAAAGTATACAGCAAAGGTGACTCCAGTAACTGTAATAAACTGTTTACTTTAAGGTAGGCAAGGTAAGCAAAAGTAGTATGATAGGCCATTGCATTAAAAAATGTCCCTTTATGTTGCTGGTTGATGGGAGGGATAACATGCTCTAGTATCAGAGGTCAGTGGAAGGAAAACAGTACCCTGGATTCAATGTTAGGAAAAAATGCCTTGGAGGCAATTATAGGAAAACATGCCCTGGTGTCATTAAAAATAGTGTGATGTGTAAATAGATAGGCAGCATTAGTTGAATAAGCAAAGTTAGTAAATAAATCACATGAAAATGAGATAGCAGGGTTTGATCTTGCTACTGTCTAAACGTAGCAGCACAGCGAGATATAACTCTCAATTATGAGAGCTGGTCAGGTCAGGTGTTCATTCCCATGCTGTTGTCTCAGGCAACGCTGTGCTAGTCCCAGATTCATGATAACAGAGAGGCATTTCCCTCATGAAAAACTTAGACTGGCCAATAATAGTTACACATAATATAATAATATGATAATATTTTTTTAACCCCTTGCTTCTGCCAGCCCCCAGCTCTTTAAGAGAATCTAAATGCCGGAAGGCAGGGACAAGCATTCCAATCATGTGACCTTTGTGGTTGGCTGTCACAAACGTCACATGATCAGAAGCTCCTGTTTGCAAGTATGCTTTAGGAGCATACCAGGACATGGGACCAGGGCTATGCCTGCCGAATCGTGGTAACATTGCGCAAACAACGCATGACGCCAAAAAAAGGCACAAGAGCTTCTTTGGGGCGTCATGCTTTGTTTGCGCGATGTTACCGTGATTCGGCAGGCGGAAATCTCGGCAACATCGCACAGCGTTTGGGGTGCTATTGCAAATCACGGGCAACGCACAGGCGTCCTGCGAATTGCAATGATTTCAGGATTGCAGGCAGAATCGCTGTGATTCTGCCCATGATTGCTACGCTCACATGTGAACGTAGCCTAAAGTGCACCTGTCACCAGAGACTGCCATCAGTACCGCTGTGCACCATTGCCCGTCACCTGTCACCCATCGGTGACCATCGCCCGTAACCTGTCACCCCATCAATCACCGTCACCTGTCACCCTATCAGTCATCGTCACCTGTCACCCCATCAGTCATCGTCACCTGTCACCCCATCAGTCATTGTCACCAGTCACCCCATCAGTCATCGTCATCTGTCACCCCATCAGTGACCGTCACCTGCCACCTATCAGTCACCTGCCACCCATCAGTGATCATCCGCAGTCAACCGTCACCCGTCGCGCAGCCCATCACAGCCAGCATGTCAAAAAGGATGTACAGCAACGGGGAGGCCCTTCAGGTCCTCTCTATGACTGATGAGAGCACCGGGGAGCTCTCATCAGTATCCAAATCCAATTCCGAATTCGATTCAGGATTTGACATCGCTAATAGTAGCGGATCGGAGATGGACTTGGACTATTCCTGTACACTTTCCTATATAGAATGTATTTTGGGGTACAATTTTTGCTATATGCATACACACTTACCGACCGCCTGACGACTATATACGTCGGCCATTTAAAGCTAAATACTGGGGTTATGGCAGCAGATAGCCCCCATATAACCGGTATTTTTTTAAACGGCGGGCGGTCCGCTTTCAGATAAGGGTGGTCCCAGTGGCGGATTCGCCCCGGAATTACCCTTACGGTGCAGGGGAAGAGGTGCCCCCCCCTCCCGCCGCGTCCCAAATGTTTTCCCAGCTTACCGAACCCGCCGGCAGCGGGGAAAACTATCCGGTCCCGGATCCTCAGAGACAGGAAGTCGAGTGAGGGCAAGATGGCCCTCACTCGACTCTATGGTCTTGGAGGACCGGAGCTACGTTAAAAGTCGTTGCCTAGCAACCGGTTTAAAGGGCCGCTTTTTTTTTTCTTTTTTTTTCTTTTCAACAATTTTTTTTTTCTTTTCTAGTGTAGTTGTGAGGTGTGAGGTCTTTTTGACCCCAGATCTCACAATAAAGAGGACCTGTTATGCCTATTTCTATTACAAGGGATGTTTACATTCCTTGTAATAGGAATAAAAATGATCAAAACATTTTTTTTTAAAACTGTGTAAAAATAAAAAAATAATAAATAAAATAAATAGGAAAAAAATAAAAAATAAAAATTATAAGCGCCCTGTCCCCGTTAGCTCGCGCGCAGAAGCGAAGGCATACGCAAGTCCCGCCCACATATGTAAACGGTGTTCAAACCATACATGTGAGAGATCGCCGCGATCGTTAGAGCGAGCGCAATAATTTGAGCCCTAGACCTCCTCTGTAACTCTAAGCTGGTAATCTGTAGAAATTTTTAAAATGTTGCCTATGGCGAGTACCAATGTTTGGCACCATTCTGTGAGCGTGCGCAATTTTGAAGCATGACATGTTGAGTATCTAATTACTCAGCGTAACATTATCTTTCACATTATGGAAAAAAATTGGGCTAAATTTACTGTTTTCTTATTTTCTTAGAGTGGATAAATGGACAACTTTGTGTAAAGTGCTACTTGGATGTTGGGCCTCTGTATGTGGCTAGGCTGTGTAAAAGTGTTACAGATGTGGTATCGCCATACTCAGGAGGAATAGCAGAATGTATTTTGGGGTGCAATTTTTGCTATGTACATGCTATGTGTTGGAAATACTTCATAAATGGACAACTTTGTGTAAAAAAAATGCATTTTCATTTTCTTTCCACAGTTTCCAAAAACTTGTGGAAAAAAATGACATGTTCAAAAGACTCATTATGCCTCAAAAATTATACGTTGGGGTGTTTGCTTTCCAAAATGGGGTCATTTTATGGGGGTTTCCATTGTCCTGGTGCTCCAGGGCCTTCAAAAGTGCAATAGGTTGTCAGGAAATTATATGTTTAATTTGTGCTCCTAGAATGCCAGACGGTGCTACTTGGATGTTGGGCCTCTGTATGTGGCCAGGCTGTGAAAAAGTCTCACACATGTGGTATCGCCATACTCAGGAGGAGTAATAGAATGTATTTTGGGGTGTAGTTGCAACTATACATATGCTGTGTGAGAGAAATAACCTGTTAATATTGTAAAGGAAAAAAAATCTTAATTTTGCAAAGAATTGTGGGAAAAAATTACAACTTCAAAAAACTCACCATGCCCCTTATTAAATACATTGGAATGTCTACTTTCCAAAAAGGGGTCATTTGGGGGGTATTTGTACTTTCCTGACTTTTTAGTGTCTCAAGAAATGAGATAGGCCTTCAGTACATCAGGTGTGATCAAGTGTGATCAATTTTTAATGATTAGCACCATAAATTGTGGACTCTATAACTTTCACAAAGACCAAATAATATACACTTATTTGGGTTATTTTTACCAGAGCGCTGAAAGCTGAAAATCGGTCTGTGTAGGAAGGGGTGAAAGTGCACTGTAGGCAAGTGGTTAAGGTGTTTTTTCGGGTGTTTTTCAGGTGTTTTTTGCAGGTGTTTTTTGCAGGTGTTTGGAGGCAGGCATTGACATCTGACCAAAAACTCTTGTAATCTGCCAAAAAAGAAGATCATGTACTTTTTTTTATCTTCAGGCGACAAAACGCTCATATGTAGTGTTGAGCGAACACGGACTGTATTATTCGTGTTCGTACCGAATAATTGGATTTTTTTTACCCGAACACGGACACGGACACTTTACTGTATGTTCGGGTAAAAATCCGTGTTCGGTCGTTTTATTTCCGGGTTTTGCATGCTTTGGCGCTCTTTTCATGGCGGGCTTTCAACAGCCAATCAACAATCGTTTAACTGGTGTGCCTTAAGCCATCCCAGCCATGCCTGCAAATGTCTTAGTAGCTGTGATTGGCCGTCTGAAGCATGTGACCAAGTCTTTATAAGTTCGAGGCAGCCGCCGCAGCAGCGTCATTCTGCTGCTTAGCTAAGGGACAGAGCACACATCAATGTGCTGGCTGCTGATTAGGGAAAGATAGGCAGGAAAAAACCATTTGTGTCCGGATAGAATTGAGGGACAGGTCGGAGTGTTTAGGCAGGGCGAGTTGTAGGCATTTTAGGGATAGAGTCTGCTGAATTATAGGGTCAGTGTCTTCTACAAACTACAATCGATATTGCTGTGTGGGGGGTGGGGTGAATCTGCACTCAATCCTGATCTACGATCTCTTCTCAATCCTGTTAGGGACAGAGTCTGCTGAATTTTAGGGAAACTGTGTTCTACAAACTACAATCGATATTGCTGTGTGGTGTGGGATTGGAGATAGGCAGGTGTCAGTGATCCACATCCATTTTTCTGTGTGTGAGCTGCAGTGAACACAATCTTTTTGGGCTGCAGTGAACACAATCTTTTTGGGCTGCAGTGAACACAATCTTTTTGGGCTGCAGTGAACACAATCTTTTTGGGCTGCAGTGAACACAATCTTTTTGGGGTGCAGTGAACAAAATCTTTTTGGGGTGCAGTGAACACAATCCTTTTTGGTGTGCAGTGAACACAATCTTTGTGGGGTGCAGTGAACAAAATCCTTTGTGGGGTGCAGTGAACACAATCTTTTTGGGGTGCAGTGAACAAAATCCTTTTTGGGGTGCAGTGAACAACATCCTTTTTGGGGTGCAGTGAACACAATCTTTTTGGGGTGCAGTGAACAAAATCCTTTGTGGGGTGCAGTGAACACAATCTTTTTGGGGTGCAGTGAACACAATCTTTTTGGGGTGGAGTGAACAACATCCTTTTTGGGGTGCAGTGAACAAAATCCTTTTTGGGGTGCAGTGAACAAAATCATTTTTGGGGTGCAGTGAACACAATCTTTTTGGGGTGCAGTGAACACAATCTTTGTGGGGTGCAGTGAACACAATCTTTTTGGGGTGGAGTGAACAACATCCTTTTTGGGGTGCAGTGAACAACATCCTTTTTGGGGTGCAGTGAACACAATCTTTTTGGGGTGCAGTGAACACAATCTTTGTGGGGTACAGTGAACAGAATCTTTGTGGGGTGCAGTGAACACAATCTTTGGGGGGTACAGTGAACACAATCTTTTTGGGGTGCAGTGAACACAATCTTTGTGGGGTGCAGTGAACACAATCTTTTTGGGGTGGAGTGAACAAAATCATTTTTGGGGTGCAGTGAACAACATCCTTTTTGGGGTGCAGTGATCAAAATCCTTTTTGGGGTGCAGTGAACACAATCTTTTTGGGGTGCAGTGAACAAAATCCTTTGTGGGGTGCAGTGAACAGAATCTTTGTGGGGTGCAGTGAACACAATCTTTGGGGGGGTACAGTGAACACAATCTTTTTGGGGTGCAGTGAACACAATCTTTGTGGGGTACAGTGAACAGAATCTTTGTGGGGTGCAGTGAACACAATCTTTGGGGGGTACAGTGAACACAATCTTTTTGGGGTGCAGTGAACACAATCTTTGGGGGGTACAGTGAACACAATCTTTTTGGGGTGCAGTGAACACAATCTTTGTGGGGTGCAGTGAACACAATCTTTGGGGGGGTACAGTGAACACAATCTTTTTGGGGTGCAGTGAACAACATCCTTTTAGGGTGCAGTGAACACAATCTTTGTGGGGTGCAGTGAACAACATCCTTTTAGGGTGCAGTGAACACAATCTTTGTGGGGTACAGTGAACAGAATCTTTGTGGGGTGCAGTGAACACAATCTTTGGGGGGTACAGTGAACACAATCTTTGTGAGGTGCAGTGAACACAAT
Source organism: Pelophylax lessonae (assembly GCF_965119305.1). Classification (NCBI taxonomy): domain Eukaryota; kingdom Metazoa; phylum Chordata; class Amphibia; order Anura; family Ranidae; genus Pelophylax; species Pelophylax lessonae. The sequence continues at coordinate 502,135,705 of NC_138768.1, forward strand.
CTTTGTGGGGTGCAGTGAACACAATCATTGTGGGGTGCAGTGAACTCAATCTTTGTGGGGTACAGTGAACACAATCTCATACTTCTGAAGATTTGAGGGTGCTGCCTGTTCCATACTCCCCCTACTCCTCATCTAGCCTTTTAGGGGTACAAACAATAGTAATTGGGGCCTAGTGTGGTTGTGTACGTGTGATATACATACACTTTTTTTGGATCATATTTTCTATTCCGCTATTTAATCAAAAACCTTTGGGGATCAGTTAAATTGGGGCATAGTCTGTGTTGGTACGTGTGAGAGAGATCCACCTTTCCAAGTTGTTGGGGTTCATCTCATACTTCTGAAGGTTTGAGGGTGCTGCCTGCTCCATACTCCCCCTACTCCTAGCCTTTTAGGGGTACAAACAATAGTAATTGGGGCCTAGTGTGGTTGTGTACGTGTGATATACATACACTTTTTTTGGATCATATTTTCTATTCCGCTATTTAATCAAAAACCTTTGGGGATCAGTTAAATTGGGGGATAGTCTGTGTTGGTACGTGTGAGAGAGATCCACCTTTCCAAGTTGTTGGGGTTCATCTCATACTTCTGAAGGTTTGAGGGTGCTGCCTGTTCCATACCCCCCCTACTCCTCATCTAGCCTTTTAGGGGTACAAACAATAGTAATTGGGGCCTAGTGTGGTTGTGTACGTGTGATATACATACACTTTTTTTGGATCATATTTTCTATTCCGCTATTTAATCAAAAACCTTTGGGGATCAGTTAAATTGGGGGATAGTCTGTGTTGGTACGTGTGAGAGAGATCCACCTTTCCAAGTTGTTGGGGTTCATCTCATACTTCTGAAGGTTTGAGGGTGCTGCCTGTTCCATACTCCCCCTACTCCTCATCTAGCCTTTTAGGGGTACAAACAATAGTAATTGGGGCCTAGTGTGGTTGTGTACGTGTGATATACATACACTTTTTTTGGATCATATTTTCTATTCCGCTATTTAATCAAAAACCTTTGGGGATCAGTTAAATTGGGGGATAGTCTGTGTTGGTACGTGTGAGAGAGATCCACCTTTCCAAGTTTTTGGGGTTCATCTCATACTTCTGAAGATTTGAGGGTGCTGCCTGTTCCATACCCCCCCTACTCCTCATCTAGCCTTTTAGGGGTACAAACAATAGTAATTGGGGCCTAGTGTGGTTGTGTACGTGTGATATACATACACTTTTTTTGGATCATATTTTCTATTCCGCTATTTAATCAAAAACCTTTGGGGATCAGTTAAATTGGGGGATAGTCTGTGTTGGTACGTGTGAGAGAGATCCACCTTTCCAAGTTGTTGGGGTTCATCTCATACTTCTGAAGGTTTGAGGGTGCTGCCTGTTCCATACCCCCCCCTACTCCTCATCTAGCCTTTTAGGGGTACAAACAATAGTAATTGGGGCCTAGTGTGGTTGTGTACGTGTGATATACATACACTTTTTTTGGATCATATTTTCTATTCCGCTATTTAATCAAAAACCTTTGGGGATCAGTTAAATTGGGGGATAGTCTGTGTTGGTACGTGTGAGAGAGATCCACCTTTCCAAGTTTTTGGGGTTCATCTCATACTTCTGAAGATTTGAGGGTGCTGCCTGTTCCATACCCCCCCTACTCCTCATCTAGCCTTTTAGGGGTACAAACAATAGTAATTGGGGCCTAGTGTGGTTGTGTACGTGTGATATACATACACTTTTTTTGGATCATATTTTCTATTCCGCTATTTAATCAAAAACCTTTGGGGATCAGTTAAATTGGGGGATAGTCTGTGTTGGTACGTGTGAGAGAGATCCACCTTTCCAAGTTGTTGGGGTTCATCTCATACTTCTGAAGGTTTGAGGGTGCTGCCTGTTCCATACTCCCCCTACTCCTCATCTAGCCTTTTAGGGGTACAAACAATAGTAATTGGGGCCCAGTGTGGTTGTGTACGTGTGATATACATACACTTTTTTTGGATCATATTTTCTATTCCGCTATTTAATCAAAAACCTTTGGGGATCAGTTAAATTGGGGGATAGTCTGTGTTGGTACGTGTGAGAGAGATCCACCTTTCCAAGTTGTTGGGGTTCATCTCATACTTCTGAAGGTTTGAGGGTGCTGCCTGTTCCATACCCCCCCTACTCCTCATCTAGCCTTTTAGGGGTACAAACAATAGTAATTGGGGCCTAGTGTGGTTGTGTACGTGTGATATACATACACTTTTTTTGGATCATATTTTCTATTCCGCTATTTAATCAAAAACCTTTGGGGATCAGTTAAATTGGGGGATAGTCTGTGTTGGTACGTGTGAGAGAGATCCACCTTTCCAAGTTGTTGGGGTTCATCTCATACTTCTGAAGGTTTGAGGGTGCTGCCTGTTCCATACCCCCCCTACTCCTCATCTAGCCTTTTAGGGGTACAAACAATAGTAATTGGGGCCTAGTGTGGTTGTGTACGTGTGATATACATACACTTTTTTTGGATCATATTTTCTATTCCGCTATTTAATCAAAAACCTTTGGGGATCAGTTAAATTGGGGGATAGTCTGTGTTGGTACGTATGAGAGAGATCCACCTTTCCAAGTTTTTGGGGTTCATCTCATACTTCTGAAGATTTGAGGGTGCTGCCTGTTCCATACCCCCCCTACTCCTCATCTAGCCTTTTAGGGGTACAAACAATAGTAATTGGGGCCTAGTGTGGTTGTGTACGTGTGATATACATACACTTTTTTTGGATCATATTTTCTATTCCGCTATTTAATCAAAAACCTTTGGGGATCAGTTAAATTGGGGGATAGTCTGTGTTGGTACGTGTGAGAGAGATCCACCTTTCCAAGTTTTTGGGGTTCATCTCATACTTCTGAAGATTTGAGGGTGCTGCCTGTTCCATACCCCCCCTACTCCTCATCTAGCCTTTTAGGGGTACAAACAATAGTAATTGGGGCCTAGTGTGGTTGTGTACGTGTGATATACATACACTTTTTTTGGATCATATTTTCTATTCCGCTATTTAATCAAAAACCTTTGGGGATCAGTTAAATTGGGGGATAGTCTGTGTTGGTACGTGTGAGAGAGATCCACCTTTCCAAGTTGTTGGGGTTCATCTCATACTTCTGAAGGTTTGAGGGTGCTGCCTGTTCCATACCCCCCCTACTCCTCATCTAGCCTTTTAGGGGTACAAACAATAGTAATTGGGGCCTAGTGTGGTTGTGTACGTGTGATATACATACACTTTTTTTGGATCATATTTTCTATTCCGCTATTTAATCAAAAACCTTTGGGGATCAGTTAAATTGGGGGATAGTCTGTGTTGGTACGTGTGAGAGAGATCCACCTTTCCAAGTTTTTGGGGTTCATCTCATACTTCTGAAGATTTGAGGGTGCTGCCTGTTCCATACCCCCCCTACTCCTCATCTAGCCTTTTAGGGGTACAAACAATAGTAATTGGGGCCTAGTGTGGTTGTGTACGTGTGATATACATACACTTTTTTTGGATCATATTTTCTATTCCGCTATTTAATCAAAAACCTTTGGGGATCAGTTAAATTGGGGGATAGTCTGTGTTGGTACGTGTGAGAGAGATCCACCTTTCCAAGTTGTTGGGGTTCATCTCATACTTCTGAAGGTTTGAGGGTGCTGCCTGTTCCATACTCCCCCTACTCCTCATCTAGCCTTTTAGGGGTACAAACAATAGTAATTGGGGCCCAGTGTGGTTGTGTACGTGTGATATACATACACTTTTTTTGGATCATATTTTCTATTCCGCTATTTAATCAAAAACCTTTGGGGATCAGTTAAATTGGGGGATAGTCTGTGTTGGTACGTGTGAGAGAGATCCACCTTTCCAAGTTGTTGGGGTTCATCTCATACTTCTGAAGGTTTGAGGGTGCTGCCTGTTCCATACCCCCCCTACTCCTCATCTAGCCTTTTAGGGGTACAAACAATAGTAATTGGGGCCCAGTGTGGTTGTGTACGTGTGATATACATACACTTTTTTTGGATCATATTTTCTATTCCGCTATTTAATCAAAAACCTTTGGGGATCAGTTAAATTGGGGGATAGTCTGTGTTGGTACGTGTGAGAGAGATCCACCTTTCCAAGTTGTTGGGGTTCATCTCATACTTCTGAAGGTTTGAGGGTGCTGCCTGTTCCATACTCCCCCTACTCCTAGCCTTTTAGGGGTACAAACAATAGTAATTGGGGCCTAGTGTGGTTGTGTACGTGTGATATACATACACTTTTTTTGGATCATATTTTCTATTCCGCTATTTAATCAAAAACCTTTGGGGATCAGTTAAATTGGGGGATAGTCTGTGTTGGTACGTGTGAGAGAGATCCACCTTTCCAAGTTGTTGGGGTTCATCTCATACTTCTGAAGGTTTGAGGGTGCTGCCTGTTCCATACTCCCCCTACTCCTCATCTAGCCTTTTAGGGGTACAAACAATAGTAATTGGGGCCCAGTGTGGTTGTGTACGTGTGATATACATACACTTTTTTTGGATCATATTTTCTATTCCGCTATTTAATCAAAAACCTTTGGGGATCAGTTAAATTGGGGGATAGTCTGTGTTGGTACGTGTGAGAGAGATCCACCTTTCCAAGTTGTTGGGGTTCATCTCATACTTCTGAAGGTTTGAGGGTGCTGCCTGTTCCATACCCCCCCTACTCCTCATCTAGCCTTTTAGGGGTACAAACAATAGTAATTGGGGCCTAGTGTGGTTGTGTACGTGTGATATACATACACTTTTTTTGGATCATATTTTCTATTCCGCTATTTAATCAAAAACCTTTGGGGATCAGTTAAATTGGGGGATAGTCTGTGTTGGTACGTGTGAGAGAGATCCACCTTTCCAAGTTTTTGGGGTTCATCTCATACTTCTGAAGATTTGAGGGTGCTGCATGTTCCATACTCCTCTTCCTCATCCTCCCTTTAGGGTAGGAAAAAATTTAATCGGGCCTAGTCTGTGTTTGTACGTGTGAGATACACAGTTTTTTATCCTATTCCGCTATTCAATACACACCCTTTTGGTGTAAAAAACATTAAATTGCGGCATAGTTTGCATATTTGACATTTGCATATATTGTGCCTTGTTGCGCTGTTTTGGGTACTCCACCAACATGGCCAGTGGCAATGACGCCATTCTCAGCTTAACTATCCCACTTCTATGCCTCCTTGAAAAAACAATTTGGGCGATGATGGAAGAGGATGTGGCACAGGATGAGGAGGAGGAGGAGGAGGATGAAGAGGTAACATTTCAAAGGCTTTCAGGGCAGTCATTCGCAAGGGGCTCCGAGGGTGGGTTCCTGCACACACAAACGCCAGGGACACAATTGTCCAGCAGGGGCACAGTTCTGGAGGATGAGGAGGATGAGGAGGAGGAGGAGCTGGAGGAGGAGATGGAACCATGTTCACAGCAGGGTGGCACCCAGGCCAGCTCATGGCCATCACTGGTGCGTGGCTGGGGGGATACAGAGGACACGGACGATACACCTCCCACAGAGGACAGCCTTTCGTCGCCTCTGGGCAGCCTGGCACACATGAGCGATTACATGCTGCAGTGTCTCCACAACGACCGCCGAGTTGCCCACATTCTAACTTGTGCTGATTACTGGGTGGCCACGCTGCTGGATCCCCGTTACAAGGACAACGTACCGTCCTTAATTCACTCACTGGAGCGCGATCGCAAGATGCGCGAGTACAAGCGCACGCTGGTAGACGCCATGCTGCTGGCATTCCCATCTGACAGCGGGGCCACAGTGGAAGCACAAGGCAGAGGAGGAGGAGGAGGAGGTCGCCAACGCAACCAGGGCACCGCCAGCACCTCAGAAGGCAGGGTTAGCATGGCCGAAATGTGGAAAAGCTTTGTCAGCACGCCACAACAAACAGCAGCACCAGCAGCTCAGATGGAACGTCTTAGCAGGAGGCAGCATTTTACCAACATGGTGGAGCAGTATGTGTGCACACGCCTACATGTAGTGAATGACGGGTCTGCCCCCTTCAACTTCTGGGTCTCCAAATTGGGCACATGGCCTGAGCTTGCCCTTTACGCCTTGGAGGTGCTGGCGTGCCCTGCAGCCAGTGTATTATCTGAACGGGTATTTAGCACGGCTGGGGGCGTTATAACAGACAAGCGCAGCCGCCTGTCCAGAGACAATGTGGACAAGCTCACGTTCATTAAAATGAACCAGGCATGGATCCCACGGGACTTTTCCGTACCTTATGCAGAATAGCAATGGATACCGACCTTACCCACCCATTGTTCCATTTTTGCTCTTTCTCACTCTTTTGGGGTGTACCCTCATTTAAAATTTTTGAAAAGAAGCAGTGTTGGCTACCTCGTCCTCCTCCTCAGGGCCAGATTAATGTAGGGGCTATTGGAGCTGCAGCTCCAGGCCCCTACCTTTTATATAGGCCCCGGGTTGGCCATATTCACTGTTACCGCTCTTCTGTCACTTGTAAACACAGAAGTCTGGCTTCTATGCTCGCTTCCCCAGGCAGCACCCTCAGAACCTCCCCACACAGCGTGAAGGCCGGACAAGGAGGGACAGTTGGCGATGCATGGATGTGTTTATGGGCTTCAGAGACAGCATCCCATGTTGAATTAGGCATGCATGGCTGCACCCTTCCTCCTCTGGGTGCATGGCAAGGCACGGCCCTTAAGGCCCTTCAAAATCCTCAGCACCAAGCCCATGATGCTGTTAATCCGGCCCTGGTCCTCCTCCACCGCCGCTTCCACCTACACCGCCCATAGGTGTGCGCAGCCTATTGCATTAAGGTGTGCACCCCAAAGTTGAAATACCACCACCACCTCAACCTCCCTCCTACTCCATATGGGCCTCGTCCTTCAGAGATGAAGAAGAACATTGTTTTATTTTTCTGTTTTTTTTTGTTGTTTTAAGTTATTTCCCTATCCACATTTGTTTGCAGAGCACTTGCCATGCTCATAATTACGTTTTGCTGCCATTTGCAGCACTCTAGCCCTTTCCTTTGGTGTTTTAGAGCCATTTTAGTGCCTTAAAGTTCGGGTCCCCATTGACTTCAATGGGGTTCGGTGTCCGGGAAAAGTTCGGTAAAAGTCCGGGACACGGACCCGGACTTTTTTTTAAAGTTCGGCCGAACCCGTCGAACACGGACATCTAGGTGTCCGCTCAACCCTACTCATATGTGAACAGAGGCCATTGAAATAAATGGGATTTTGCTTGTTGGGCATTTTGGGACTTCAGAGATGAGCTTTTTACGAGCTGAAAAACGCTCAGGTGTGAACAGGGCCTTACAGCCAAAAATGAAAAGTAAATAAATAGATACAGTTCATACAGTCTTTAATAAACAAAACAAAAAATAATTAATAACATCACATAGTGATGCAGACCCCTCTCAGCAAAATAAAATAAACCCCTAAACAACAGACCAGTCCAATTTCAGTGCTTCACTAGTGTCAAATGACATCTCCTAGGCCCTGCATTGAAAGTAAGCAAAAGGGGCACGATCACGTGCATGTATGGAATTTACATCACTGGAGAAACTCTAAACCTTTGTTTACTTTAGCGATGTGGGCTGGGAGAGATGTCATTCAACACAAGTGATGTGAGGAACAGGAACTTGCCCCCCCCCCCCCCTCCAGAGTCTTTTCAGAAATTGATAATAATGGTGCCTGCATAATTTCTTATACATGTTTTTCCTCTGTAGCTACTTGGTGCAACTGCAATTGAAGATAAGTTACAAGACGGTGTTCCAGAAACAATAAAGCTACTGCAAAATGCTAACATGAAAGTGTGGATGCTAACTGGAGACAAGCAAGGTATTCTACAGTTTCAGGGGATATTTCTTGTAATCACATTCTCATACATGTACAGTAAGACTGATGTTCAGCTGAGTCAGTATGACAAATAAAAAACACATATGCAATCTGTCATGAGCTCCCCTGGAACAGTTTTTATCACCTGTTAACCACTTAAGCCCCGGAGGATTTAGCTGCTCAAAGACCAGGGCCTATTTTGTGATTCGGCACTGCGTGATTTTAACGGACAATTGCACGGTCGTGCTAAACTGTACTCAAATAAAATTGACGTCCTTTTTTTCTCACAAACAGAGCTTTCTTTTGGTGGTATTTGATCACCTGTGCGATTTTTACTTTTTGCGCTATAAACAAAAAAAAGCAACAATTTTGAAAAAATAACAATATTTTTCAAATTTTTTTTATATGAAATCCCCCCCAAAAAAATTTAAAAATCTAAATTTTTTACCATTTTAGGCCAATTTGTTTTCTGCTACATATTTTTGGTAAAAAAAAAAAAAAATCGCAATAAGCATATTTTGATTGGTTTGCGCAAAAGTTATTGCGTTTACTAACTACGGGAAGAATCTATATATTTTTTATTGTTTTTTTTTTAAACTAGTAATGGCGGTCAAATGTGATTTTTTTTGCTGGACTGCGACATTGCGGCGGACAGATCGGACCCCTGACTGACATTTTTGACACTTTTGGTGTTACCAGTGACATTACTACTGTAATCAGTGCTATACATATGCACTGTTACTGTAAAAATGACACTTGCAGGGAAGGGGTTAACTTTATTGGTGATCAGTGGGTTAAATGCATCCCTAGGGGGGTGATTCTAACTGTGGGGGGGGGCGTGGCTTGTGATGTAACCACAGAGACATACGATCCTACATAGCAGGATCGTATAGTCTCTGCAGTTACACCAGGGAGAATGACAGGCGGCTTTGTTTACATCAGCCACCCTGCCCTTTACCCTCTCCAGCGGGAGATCGCGAGTGGCCGGCGGACATCGGAGCCGCCAGTCACAAGCACGGGGAAGCCCGCGAACGAGCGGGGGCTGGAGCTCGCCTCTGGCGGCGTGCGCTCGCCCCCTACAGGCTCCTGGGTGAGCGACGTAGCCCTATGTTGGTTTGCCCAGGAGCGTCTGACCGCCGCAGTAAATAGTCGTGCGGCGGTCAGCAAGTGGTTAATTCTAACGACTGATCCCTTTGTTTTTACTTCCTTAAAGTATGGGTTTACTTTCTCAGTAAAAATAAAAAAGGGTGAATTACACCCTCTCCATCCCCCGGTCCAGACAGATCAAAATGATTCTGATAGGTCAGCACTAAAATGTGATTGTTAGTGTTGAGTGAGCAGTTTGGGCGATCAGCTAAATTTTAAAGGGCACTTGGTGGAATGTTCCCCCGCTGAGCGCACAGTGAATAGCTTCTGGTTGTTAAGGAGTGGGCCACTGCATTTCTAACAACGGATGAGTCATTAGCTGTCAGCAGGCTTCCCCGCTGATAGCTGAATAAGAAAAAAACATTCCTTCCTATTAAAAAAAATTTTAAAAAAACTGCGGGGGTCCCCCCAAAATTCATACCAGACCTTTATCAGAGCATGCAGCCTGGCAGGCCAGGAAAGGGGGGGACGAGCGAACGCCCCCCCCCCCTTAAGCATAGCAGGCCACATGCCCTCAACATGGGGGGGTTCTTTGTGGCAGGGGGGCTCTTCCCCCCACCCCAAAGCACCCTGTCCCCATGTTGATGGGGACAAGGGCCTCTTCCCAACAACCCTGGGCTGTGATTGTTGGGGTGTGGGGGGAAGAGGCTCTTGTCTCCATCATCATGGGGTCCCGGGTGACCCATGTTTACATATTCAAAAAGACACAATAAGCCTATTTTCATAGAACATGTTTTAAGCTCTTGCAGCAAAGGGTTTATGTTTTTTATTTATTTTATCAATTGATTAAAACATACAAAAGCTTTAAGCATTGTAAGCACCCCTGCCAGTGTTATATGGTGTGTTCCAACCGCTGTCGCTGTTTTGCTGGGCTGTTTAGCCAGTTAAATTAAATAAATAATGGATCTACTGGCAAAAAAAACTATTTTTTAGGACAGATTGAAGCTTTTCCTTGAACTGTCAGTGGAGGGCAACACTTACCTTCATATTTTCACAAATTTGGGGCATTTTCTTTTGAACTTTTTTTTTTTTTTTTTTATGTTTCTAATGTTATGTCTGCACTTTATTTTAATCAGAAACTGCAATCAACATTGGTTTCTCGTGTCAATTGCTCTCTGATGACATGAATATTCTGGATGAAAAACAGATCTGGTAACACATAATAGAAGTTTAGATTTTATTGTATACTGTTTTATTTGAAAGAAAATATGAGCTATATGTTAATAATTTTTTAAGAATCTATACAATTTTAAATAACAATTTCATGTAATCTATACAGTTTTAGGGAACTCTAACTTTTAGTCTCAATTCACCATTTACATTATTTTAAAGGATTAATTGTGCTCGGATGTAGTCAGTCTACATCTTATCCAACAGAAATAGAATAAGTAATTAGCTTAGATTGAATTGTGTAAGAAAGGGTAAAGTAAAAGAGTTGATATTGAATAAATATGTAGCACTACCCCTGAAAGAGCTGATTTAGATGGGTCCTCTGAGGCTGGCCTTTACCTTATTAAACCCCTCAGCCTCACCAACAACACTTTAATACTCAGCAATCCTGTTATTCTAGCAGAAATAGACACCACTACAGGCAGTGATATGAAACCTTGTATATTAAAGTATAACTAATGGTAATACAAGTAATGAACAATAGGGACCTGGACACTCCATAATGGATGACAGAGTAAAGTGAGGCACAAAAGAGGAATATACATGAACACATCTGGATAACTGCATAAGGCAAAGTATTTTAACACTGGGCCTACAGTCTTATTAGCACTCTGATCAGCTTAAACTGTAACACTGCCCCCCGTGTGCAGCTATGGGCAGATAAGAAATGAATAAGTCTAAATCCCTGGAACTATACTGCCCAAAATGCACTGGGATGATGGTTTGACACCCAAGTCTGCCAGAGGTTCTCCATCTGGCTTAGCTAGCCGGGGAAGAGCATGTCACAGTAGGTGGACTGTAAAACCGTATAGTGCACTTACAAAGGTATATAATTAACCTGCATCCAGTTAAAGTACAATGGAGTTCAGATATGATCCTTGCCTTGGTTGAAAGTAATTAGAGGTGCAGGGAATGAAGGAGGGGGGGTGATGAAGGTGGTAATGATGACGAAGATGACAATTCAAAGTAGAGTCAATTTAGTGAGATAGCACTTTTATAGGGTCAAAGAGAAAAGGCTTTGTCTTCAGGACAACTGTAATGAGGTTGAATATGTGCAGGGACAATTTGACTCTCAAACAATGGCAGGGAGACTTAGGTCCTGCCTCACAGAGCTGATTGAAGATGTAGGAGGGTCCCCCATCAATCTCTGGATCCCACTCCCGTGAACAGCAGCGTGATTGGCAACAGTGTTCAATCCCACCATCTGTTTCTTTCAAGGTTTGGCAGTAATGGTACAGCAGACGCAATCACCCTCTGCTTCCCGAATTGCATAAACTGATTTCACTGGCTTTACTCCCACTCAAGGCTCCACGTGGATTATCACCTAAAGAAACACTGGGGAAGACAATCCCCCCTAATCTGCTCATTTTATCATCTGCAACAGGGTTAACTGTTTAGGAAATGTATTCTTGCCCATCATGGCAACATTCACTGGGTTGTTGCTCTGCCCTCTAAACTTGATAAGTTTGAAGTATAACTAAAGGCAAGACCATTTTTTACTTTTGGACAGAGTGGAGTGGGATAAGAACACCTATTAGGTTTTTATTGTTGTCTGTGCCTCCATTAGTCTATTTGTCTTTTTTGCCATTATCTTTGAAAGTGAAAGTATAGAGAATCCCCAATTGTGGGTATCTCCAATAAAGTAATAGAGGGGAAACCTTCTAATACCAGTTCTGGTAACCTTTGGGGGGGTCCAAGTAATCCCCTAATTTGCAGGGATTTCCTCTCACTTCCTGTTTTGGAATAGGAAGTAAAGGTAAGTCTCTCCAATGGGACACAGATGCCAAAAAACAGACAGAGGTTATAAACCTCAATTACTCTATCAGAAAAAAAAAAAAAAAAGTTTTGACTATAGTTCTACTTTAGGGCAGTTCCACACATTCAGATTTCTTTTTTTTTTGTCCTCACCAATAGGTCTGGAATGTATTTGCTGTATGTTCTATATGTTCTAGGCAGGTTCAGCCTCTCCTGGGTGGAAGTCTCTTCTGTACAATCTCTGGTGTCTCCTCTCACCCCTGTGACCTGCCTTGTCTCACAGGAGGCACAGACAGGCGGGCAAAGGAGACTGAGGGAAAGCTGCAGTTAGGGATCATTCAGGGAGCTCGGTGGGGCTGGATGTCACGAGAAGGTATCAGAAGACTAGGCTTTGTGGAGCCCTTAAAAAAACTGAATGCCAGCCCTGCGGTTGTGGCCTACCCCATGCCCAGAAACAATGAGGTAACAGAGCAGCTGGCAGGTGCCCACTGTCTAAACATCATTAACCTGAGCAGGGGGTGTTGACCAAACCCGAAAGGCTCAGGACAAGTCAGCATTCACCACCCCATGTGGCTTGCCTGCATTTACAAAAATGCTAGTTGGGGTTAAGCACGCATCAGCCACCTCTCTAAGGATTATGGATGATCTACTGGGAGGGGTGGAACCTTGTGCAGTGGCCTGCTTTAGGGGCCTGGTAGTGTTTGGCCCTGTCTGGGTGAAACACCCAGGGCTCCTGTCAGCTGTCCCGAACAACCTGGCAGGGCTTAGTTTGACAGTTACCCGCAGTAACTGTCAGATGGACATGTCAGCAGTTTGGTACTGGGAACAGCATAGAGGAGTAGGCACTCAGAGATCTGGAACTATGAAGGTTGAGGCTATCAGGGCCTGGCCTGCTCCTCAAACCAAAATATTCGTTACATAATTTCTGGGTACAGCTGGCTACAGTAAGATGCTGGAATGCAACTATAGTGGCTTAGCTGAACCCGTGACTGACCGATCCAATGGGAAACTGACTAAAATGGCATCCTTGATGCCTGCATGTAAGAGGGACCGTCCCGCCCTGACGGAGGTACTGGCAGGTGCACCTGGGACATGGGCCCCAGAATTCAACTGTCTGGTCCTGGCATACACAGATGCCCCTAACTTCGGGTCAGGTGCAGCCCCGGGACAGAGAGATGAGAAAGGAGAGAAATATCTCATCCTCTACCTATGCAGGAAGGCACCTTCTAGACAGTTAACATATGCCATCTTTGCACAGAGGTGTCTTGTGATCGGGTAGGTACCACAGAAGCTGCCACGTTATCTAGGTGGTTACTGCCAACTGGTATTTGCCCATCACAAACCACTTTGTTGGCCAAACTGTGTTGCTAGGGAGAACAACACATTCTTCAGAAGGAACCTGGTTATCCAGCAATACAGTTGGGCAAGACGGCACAAAGGTAGACGCCTTAGCAAGGCAGACCTGGGGGGGCGACAAGCCAAGCCGGCAGCAGTTGGTTGCATCAGGAGGGAAATTGCAGTTCCCGCACATGCAATCACCTGAGGGGGGAGGTGTAATGATATCCTGTTCTGGATACACGAAAAGCTGTCGCAAGAGACCATGTTGTTCAGTCATTATAGGTCAGTTATGACAGTCTTGCAGAATAGTTACACATTGCCGCAGTGATATTACCCCCTCCCTTCTTCTTTAATTCATGGAATGCATAGGTTTTACACTTCAAAATAGTCGTTATCTCAACTCAGAATAAACAGCACATAGGCCTGTGCTGAGCTGTAAACCGCTAATTGAGTCCTGGCAGGATGTCTGTTTCTTCTGTCCAGGCCTATCGTAAAACTTTGACCAAATCCATTAAGGATAACTAGAACTAATGGGGATCATAAAAGGCAATCATAGAGCTCTGTCCAATTCAAAACCTAACACATCCACACACGGTTCATAAACTCAGACATGAACATTACACATTAATAATAAGTATATATTTGGATGAGAAATTGATAGAAAAAAGCAAAAGGAAAGTTGGGACTTTAAAGGTAGCCACCCATAACCCCAAGGAGAAATGGACACAAGTGTTTATATAAAAATACAATTTATTTAGAAATCATTAAAAGATTACATAAAATCAATACATAAACAAATACAATATCTCCTCATTATAAGACAGGCTCTCTCCTAATCTACAAGGGGGAGGCCTATGGAACCACCCATGTTGTAAACAAATGTTGTATAGTAAATGCTGAAAAAATTTGGGTTCCACGGTGTAATGTTCCGGTACCTTTGGTACCCTAAATTACACTTTCCACAAGTGTATGCGCCCTACCATTTACTTTTGGAAAGGTGCGCACACACCTTTAAGACTGGAGCTGTCATCACTCAGCGCCGGACTAGATGGCTATTTAAGGCGTCAGCTCTCACTCACATGTGTTCGTTCAAACACCCTTACTTGGATGCTAACCTTGCTTGAAGCTTCCATGCTTGCAAGCTTACTTCGCTGACGGAACCTCGCTGCGCTGATCCCTGTATCCCGCTACTGGATCATCCGCCTCTCCTGAACCACCCTTCGGCTGTATCGCTAATAGTGCTAAGTACCCCGCAGGGGAATTCTCTATAAACTTACACTAAGCTTACACTATCTAGCTCTGCATAGTAAAGACTGTTTATTACATCTGCATAAACTAGATTGCTAGCTCTTGAGACTACTGCTACTTTTCTGCACTGGGTTGATCTCTTTTGTATGTCCACCTGCTATTCTATCATCTGCTATCATACAACATTGCTAAACCTTCCTGCATCCATCTGCTACTGTCTCACCTTCAAGTGTCTATCACCTATCACCTCCACTCAACCTATCCCTCAAACCTTCATCATTGTGTTACCACATACATAAAGTCACTCTAGGAACCAGCTTGCTAATTGTGTGTATTTACTGGCTGAAATAAGACCTTCCACACATGATGAGTCATTGAGGTTGGGAATGGTATCTCAGCATATCTCTTACATGACTGCTGACGTGGAACTATTTCTGCAGCTGAAAATCCACACCATATAAGAAACGCAGGAGCGTTACAGATTGAACGAACCAAAAAATGGATTCAGCAGAAATAGCCACTCAGGTGACACAATTAAAACAGCAAGTATCTGCGTTAATATACGCACTTGCTGAATTAAAAGAAGACAATCAGGCTCTGTCGCAGCAGGTAATTAGACTGACACAACTTACCTCTGCTCAGTCCCCTGAACCCAAGATAAATCCCCCTTTGGTATTTACAGGCGATCGCAAAAAATTTCGCGAATTTAAAAACGCATGTGAGTTACTTTTTTTGCTAAAACCTCGTACCTACCTTACTGATCACATTAAGGTTTATACTATTATTTCTTACCTATCAAGCGATCCTCGAGCCTGGGCAGATTCTCTTTTTGAGAAAAACGACCAGCTTCTCAACTCCTATGCCTTGTTCCTGGCAGAGCTCACTAGCCTATATGATGACCCCAATAGGCAGAGTACTGCTGATCTTCAGTTAAGATCCTTGAAACAAGGAAGGAGGCCTGTAGAAGACTTTGTCGCAGAGTTCAAGAGATGGACCCTTGATTCAGAATGGAATGATGCATCTCTGAAAACCCAATTTAGGCTTGGCCTATCAGAAGCCGTTAAGGACGAGCTCGCCCGAGCGGATCTGCCAAAAACCCTGGATGCACTAATACAACTCAGTATTACCATAGATAGAAGACTACGAGAAAGAAAGGCTGAAAAGATGGGAATGCCATTATCCGTTTCCTCTCGGAGTCTGGCCGTTGACCCCGTTCCTATGGAGATAGGAACCATACGCCCACCGCTATCAACTATGGAAAAAGCCAAAAGACGAAATGAAAATCTCTGCTTGTACTGTGCATCCCCGGATCACAAGATAAACGTCTGTCCCCTAGTCAACAAAAAGAAGGGTGAGTGTTCACATGTCTCCCTAGGAGGATTGACAACTTCATTCACTAACCCCTACATTTCTGTTTTTTTGACATTACAGTGGGACCAGAACAGGATTACTACTAAGGCCATGATTGACACAGGATCTTGTGGAAATTATATGGATATATGTTTTGCTGCTTTAAATAAAATTCCTATTATTTCTAAACTCAAACCTGTCTCAGTAAGTCTTATTACCGGTGTTCCGTTATCCTCTGGTCCGATCACCGATCAGACACAAGCACTTCTAGTCACTATTAACGAGTCTCATAGGGAGACTTCTACCTTCGATTTAATACCATCACCCCACTTTCCCATTGTGTTGGGACTTCCCTGGTTGCACACACACCAACCAACCTTAGATTGGAAGAAACGGTCCTTGACCTTCCTTTCTTGTTTTTGCGAGAAAACGTGTAACCTCCCATTTTCCGGGAAGATTCTGTCTATGGTGACAGATGAGATTGCACCACTATGTTATCAGGATCTTTCTGAGGTTTTTCTTGAGAAAAATGCTCAAGCATTACCTCCTCATCGAGACTATGATTGTAGCATTGATCTACTCCCAAATAGCAAATTGCCGTTCGGTCATGTTTATCCTCTTTCACAGGATGAACTTGCCCATCTCAAAACCTATTTGGATGAGAACTTGGAAAAAGGTTTTATTAGACCTTCCACTTCTTCCACAGCAGCAGGACTCTTTTTTGTTCGCAATAAAGATTCAAGTCTCAGACCTATCATCGACTACAGGAAATTGAATGCTATCACAATAAAAGATCGCTATCCTCTACCGCTTATCCCTGAGCTCATTGAGCAGGTGCGTGGAGCTACCTATTTTTCAAAATTAGACCTGAAGGGAGCATACAATCTCATTCGAATCCGTGATGGACACGAGTGGAAGACTGCATTCAGAACTAGATACGGATTGTTCGAATATCTTGTGATGCCATTCGGCCTATGCAATGCCCCTGCAGTTTTCCAACGATTTATAAACGATATTTTTAAAGACTTACTAGATGTCTGTGTTGTGGTATATGTGGACGATATACTTATATATTCACGGACCCTGTCTGAACACATAAGACATGTAAGACTTGTATTATCGAGATTGCTTGCACATAATCTTTATGTGAAGCTGAAGAAATGCTTGTTCCATAAAGATGAGGTACTCTTTCTAGGCTACATCATATCCAAAACAGGAATCGAGATGGACATGAGTAAAATATCCTGCATTCAGGATTGGCCTACACCAACCACACGCAAGGCGCTACAGCGATTCCTGGGATTTTCAAATTTCTACAGGAAGTTCATAAAAAACTTTTCTGCTATTGTGAGACCCCTCACACAGCTCACTAGCATAAAAATACCATTTAAATGGTCAGAAGAAGCAAATATGGCTTTCCACTTGTTAAAGACAAGGTTTACTTCCGCTCCCATATTACGCCATCCAGACCCATCCCTCCAATACATTCTGGAGGTAGATGCGTCAAACATGGCAGTAGGAGCAATACTCTCCCAACGACCAACCCACACTTCACCACTTCATCCAGTCGCCTTTTTTTCTAAATCCCTGAGCAGTCCCGAGATAAATTACCCCGTGGGTGAAAAGGAACTGCTTGCTATAAAATTGGCTCTGGAGAATTGGGGACATTTACTCGAAGGCACCCAACTACCAATAATTATATACACGGACCATAAAAACCTCCAATATCTTCAGACTAGCAAAACTCTCTCGCATCGACAGGTACGATGGTCACTATTCTTTCTAAGGTTTAACTTCCTAGTGACCTACACACCTGCAGATAAAAACAAAAAGGCGGATGCACTATCACGACTAACTGAAGAAAACTACTTTGAAATCCCTTCCGTTCCTATAATACCTCACAAATGCATTATTGGAGTTGTCCGTTCCTTAAAGGAAGAGGTTCTGCATGGTATAAGTTTGGATTCACCCCCACCACAACTAAATACTGATGCAGAAGGCTTCCTCTACTACAACGACAAACTTTACATACCACCTACCCTACGCACCAAGATCTTGGAATTATCGCATGATGTGCCTATGGCAGGACATATGGGTATGACAAAGACTTTCAATTTGATTTCTCGACAATTTTGGTGGCCTGACATGAAAACATCTATACAAAAATTCGTCTCTTCATGCAATGTCTGTGCCAGGTCCAAAATTGACACTACGAGACCATCCGGCCTACTATGCAGTCTACCAATACCCCAAACTCCATGGGAGGTTTTGTCATTGGACTTCATCGTAGAATTGCCTCCTTCCAAAGGATTTAATACCATCTTGGTGTCAGTGGACCATCTGACAAAAATGGCACATTTCATTGCTATTCGCAGACTACCTTCGTCCAAACAAACGGCAGAACTCCTGATGAAACATGTCTTCAGATTACATGGTATCCCAAAAACTCTTTTGTCTGACCGTGGATCCCAATTTATTTCTAAATTCTGGCAAGAACTATGTCACATACTACGGATTGAGCGGAAGCTCACTTCTCCTTACCATCCGCAGACCAACAGACAGACTGAAAAAGTCAACCAATGCATCGAGCAGTATTTACGTTGTTACACTTCTTACCAACAGGATGATTGGTTGGATCTTCTCCCCCTGGCAGAATTTGCCTACAACAACACAACTCACAGTACAACCAAGCAGAGTCCGTTCTACTTGAACTATGGGTTCCATCCCTCTATTCTCCCTCCACGCATCCTTCCTTCAAATAACCCAGTAGCCTCAGACTATCTTTCCCAAATAAAGGATTCTCTGGGTTTACTAAATACTACCATTGCACACGCTCACAGTCAACAAAAGAAGTACTATGATCTTCGTAGAAGACCTTCTCCACAGTATACTATCGGGGACCTCGTTTGGCTCTCAACAAAAAACTTGAGACTGAAGATCCCTAGCAAAAAGCTTGGACCTCTGTTCTTGGGACCTTTCCCAATCAAGAAACTTATTGGAAAAGCTGCAGTGCAGCTTACATTGCCAATGGACCTAAAAATCCATCCCATTTTCCATGTGTCGCTACTAAAACCCCATGTTCCGGACCAAGGAATAAGACCTAATATTCCACCTCCCCCTCCTGTACAAGTTGAAGGTGGAGAAGAATATGAGATAAAAGAGATTCTGGATTCTCGTATCTACAGAAGAAAACTTCAGTACTTGGTTAGATGGAAGAACTATGGGCCCCAAGACGACACCTGGCTAAACACCTCTGACATACATGCCCCTAGATTAATCCGCAATTTTCATGCGAGATACCCAGACAAACCAGCTCCAGAGGCCTTCAGGAGCAGGCCTTAAAGGGGGGGTATTGTAATGTTTCGGTACCTTTGGTACCCTAAATTACACTTTCCACAAGTGTATGCGCCCTACCATTTACTTTTGGAAAGGTGCGCATACACCTTTAAGACTGGAGCTGTCATCACTCAGCGCCGGACTAGATGGCTATTTAAGGCGTCGGCTCTCACTCACATGTGTTCGTTCAAACACCCTTACTTGGATGCTAACCTTGCTTGAAGCTTCCATGCTTGCAAGCTTACTTCGCTGACGGAACCTCGCTGCGCTGATCCCTGTATCCCGCTACTGGATCATCCGCCTCTCCTGAACCACCCTTCGGCTGTATCGCTAATAGTGCTAAGTACCCCGCAGGGGAATTCTCTATAAACTTATACTAAGCTTACACTATCTAGCTCTGCATAGTAAAGACTGTTTATTACATCTGCATAAACTAGATTGCTAGCTCTTGAGACTACTGCTACTTTTCTGCACTGGGTTGATCTCTTTTGTATGTCCACCTGCTATTCTATCATCTGCTATCATACAACATTGCTAAACCTTCCTGCATCCATCTGCTACTGTCTCACCTTCAAGTGTCTATCACCTATCACCTCCACTCAACCTATCCCTCAAACCTTCATCATTGTGTTACCACATACATAAAGTCACTCTAGGAACCAGCTTGCTAATTGTGTGTATTTACTGGTTGAAATAAGACCTTCCACACATGATGAGTCATTGAGGTTGGGAATGGTATCTCAGCATATCTCTTACATGACTGCTGACGTGGAACTATTTCTGCAGCTGAAAATCCACACCATATAAGAAACGCAGGAGCGTTACACACGGGTATCTCAGAAGATTGCAGGATCGCTACACATTTCGCCTGTAGTTTCTTCAGGGGATCCTGTCAATACTGGGAGATGTAATTTTACAATACATTAATCATCATACATCTTATTACATCACGTGCTATCATTTTCAAAATTACGTCAAAACACTTGAGTTACAATATCAAAATACATCAAGACAAGAACCCAATATGTAAATGAGTACTATCAGGGTACCTACCCAGCTTCCAAAGGGAAGGAGATGAATATGGAGCATCTGGTGCCATAAGATGGAATACACAAAAATAGGGGGACTTGGACACACCTGTCCCAGCAAAAGGGAGGGCAAAGAGCCCACACACCACAGATATCGCTCTAGGATTTCAAATTCAGAGGCATCTGTCACGAACCAATAATACCTATCATATACATCAAGGCAATCAGCATATGAAACATCTAATTGAGAAAGATGTGCATCATTACATAAGTGTCTATTCCCAAGGATATATATACCCATGTGTACAAATCTAAGCATGCACGCACACGTATATACACGAAGGGAAAGAAAGGGGCATGTTCAAAAAATATATAGAGAATTTCTCCAATACTTAGTTATAAATATGTGTGATATCTAGAAAACGTACACTAGGCCAGTGTATATATATCCAAAATGTCTGACGGGGAACGTCTACAGGCATTACATATAAATAAATATCTGAGATATACATAAAAAAAGCAAGTGGAAACTCATTTGTGGTTGAAGGGAATCACATAGACCCATAAACCAGATTCTCAGATTTGAGAATCTGGTTTACGGATCTATGTGATTCTCTTCACCCACAAGTGAGTTTCCACTTGCATTTTTTATGTATATCTCAGATATATATTTATATGTAATGCGGTGACAGTGTGTGTTACAGACGATTATTCTAAAATCATAATTTATATTGCTAGAATTGCGAGCTTCCTCCTGCTCGGACCAAATGGAGGTGGTGGTATTCAAAGGCTTAATTAGCCCAGTGACGGTTGCTCTCAGCCTGCTGGCACCTAGATTGTGATCACACGAGTTGGAAAACCTTTGTGCAGGGTGCAGCTGAGAGTGGCATTGTTACATAAGTGTCAGCGTGGTGTGAGATTGACCAGTCATTTGTCACAAGTTAGTGAGGAGGGCAGGGATCTGATACCTGCGTCTGTCACACCAAGGGACAATGAAAAAATTATAAATATAAAATAAATCATTAATAATTTAAATGACTACAGATAAGATGACAACACCTCTAAAACCAGGAAAAAAGAAAAGAAAAACAAACTTATACTATCATGTGAATATCTAGCTCTTCATTCAGGCCATGGGGGGAGAGTGTGTTGAGCCTATATATCAACATGGTCTCTCTCTTACATAACAGCATAAATCTTTCATTGTCCATGAGAGATCCCTTGGGGATATGTTCAATTGCCAGGACTGTTAGAACTTTATAGTTCTTCTCATGAAAGGTAGAGAAGTGATGAGAAATACTATGCTTGTCCTTTCCCTCCTTGATAGACCAGTGATGTTTGCCCACTCTAGTGTGCAAGGTGCGCATGGTTCGTCCCACACACATAGAGTAAATTACAGGGACTTTTCCAAATATATACAAAATATTGGGTCAAACAAGTAATGAATTATCTAAAGGAATGAACTTTCCAAGAACTATCAGTAAGGGAGGACTGACCATATTGGACAGATTGGCAGGTGAAACAGCCTTTTTTCCTGCACTGGTAGATGCCTGCCTGATTGTCAAAATAGCCTCTAATGTCTGCCCTTCTATACACCACTTAGGGTACCTCAGGAAGATGTGGGCCCAAAGTAGGGTTGATTTAAAGGATATGACATTGTTTCTTAATGACGCTGGCAATTGTTTTGAAATTGTTATTGAATCCTGTGATAAATTTGGCACTATGTTTGGGAAGAGGGTCTCTACTGATCTTGTTAATCGAGCAGGTGTCTAAACAAGACTCAAATGCATCCTGAAGGAGGTCATCTGGATAACCTTTTACACTGCATTTATCCACCAATGTATGGCTTTGGGATGTATAGTCCTAAGGAACCACCCTTTGGGTATGATAATTGTAACTGCCACCATTTTATTCTTGCAGGGTCTCTCCTTTTAGAATATATATGTTTTTAGTTGATTTAAAGTAATTTCTAGGAAGAAATGCAGATTTTACCTGTGAGAAAAAGTTGCCCTGTAGACAAGTGGTTAAAGAATCAATTTAAAAATAATCTACTATACAGCCAGCTGTTGTGTTCCCAAGCACATTCAGCTATAAACAGCCCTCTGCAAAAGATCTCAGAAGACTGACTCTGAGAGCTTAAAAGGGAGAAAGCTTCTCTTCACTGAGGAAATTGAGTTGTTACAGTTCCAAAAGTTCAAATAGATGCTTTGTATTTATAAAATAAGTTATACCTTTTAAAAGAATTAAAAGTTAATTTACTCACGCCACCTTCCGTAGTAGATGCTTCATTGATAAGACTGTCTAGGCATGTTACTTTGCCTATGGAGGATGCAGTGACATTTAAAGATGCTCTAGATTGTAATATAGACCTAGACCTAAAACAAGCTAGTACAGCAGCCAGGGGTAGTTGCAGGCCTGCAGTGGTTGGAAGAGTGATCACTGGATAGACATCTTACATTAGGAATGTAGTTCTGAATTATGAATTATGTAGATTGGAATGAGATATTAGCGGGTAATTTAATAGGCAAGAGGCATTTTTTGGATATAAACAGGTGTTAAGCCTAGGGCTATGCTGTCTTCGGAAATGTCTAGAAGAGTGCTGGGGTTAAAACTCTGGTCAGCATATCCAGCCTCAAAATCAAACGGATGTAAGATTCCATTTGATGGCTTGAATCTCTTTGGAAGTAAGATGGATTCTGCAAATATGAAGGTGACTGCTGGGCATTTATCCCAATGGATAGGAAACAAAGGCATACAAAAAAGGCAAAAGCTTAAAGGCTGGAAAAAGACTACAGAAGTAGTTTAGGTTAATGATTGTGCTTGTTTGGACTCCTCTTTTTTAACTTTTTTTAATGCTCTTCCTTTTTCTAAGCTGGCCATAAAATCATCTTCCCTCATTCCTTTCGTCCAAATTTCTTCTGACATCATAGGGCAATTAAGCTCTTAACATTTAAAAGTTTTGATTTCTAATTCCAGCACTGAAAGAGTGAACCTGTGCGCAGGCGTCTGCTAATCAGGCAGTAGCAGACTGGATTATTATTTAAAATGCATAATTTCCCTAAGTTGTCAACAATATTTATTTTATACATATCACTGTATATACATATTTTTAATATTTTCTATATTGTGTTGCATTCCTCTGTATATTGTGTTGTGTTGCATTCGATTATGAGTTCATGTTTTTTGTTTTTTTCTGTATAAATGCTTTTCCTAGGATCTTTGAGCAGAGCCATTCCTTGGGCTGCTATCTTAAATTGGTTTGCTTGCTGCTTTGCTTCAGAGTCAATCTATTTAAATAAGCCTTTTACAGCTTGACTTCGTACTTTAGTTTGTTTGTTTGTACCCAATATTGTCTTTTCTCTGAAAAAAAAAAAAAAAATGTTTTTAAGCCCTGATATGGCTGACTATAGAATCAGGTTTACTAACCTTGCTTACCCACCCCTGTTTTCTCTAGTTACTAGCTAATTGTTGTCCCTGATTTCTTTGGACTAGGGTTCCTGGGAACCAGTGCCACCTATGGTTCTTTGTAAAGAGATAGCCCTAGTTGCCGCCACAAGGTTTGTTCATGTCAGCCCACCTTTATGTTTAATTGGTGTGTGCTCACTTTTGGTGTATTTTTTATTTGTTTTTATACAAACTTTGCCCCAATTTTTCAGCTAGAAAACTCTGGACTCTCTGTCGTCTCTTTTTTTTTTTAGTGAGGTAGCACCTTCCCACCATTGTTTATATTTTCAAGAGACACACAGTTTCACCTTATTTAGCCATTGCTGCTGCCTACAGTGACCAGGTAACCTCAGGTCTTTGAACTAATCAAGCTCTCAGAAGTTGGTTTGTGAGTATCCAAGGTTTTTTACGTGGTGTTCTCAATTAAGATCCCTCTGTTAAGCAATGCAACATGCTGGATCCCAAGTGAAACAATCCTACATCTGGCCTCTCCAGCTCACAATCCATTTCCAGGGAGACAGGCAGTATTACCCCTGAGGGGTAAAGATGAGTCAAACTCAAGGGAAACTGTCACATGACAACGGGAACATTTAACATTAATGTTAACAATGAACATTAATGTTATCATGTATCATTTTCCTGCGGGCAGAACTCTGTTTGGCTTGTTTTCTGCTTAAGTCCATACATTCTTTGGAATCTTTCTTAGCTACTTCAGGAGGTCTCCGCCGCTATGCTAGAATTTCGGGGCCAAATTTCAACTATATCTATTGACTGAGGACACAGAAGCTATAAATGTACTAACATGG
Organism: Pelophylax lessonae; assembly: GCF_965119305.1. Classification (NCBI taxonomy): domain Eukaryota; kingdom Metazoa; phylum Chordata; class Amphibia; order Anura; family Ranidae; genus Pelophylax; species Pelophylax lessonae. The sequence goes on from NC_138768.1 coordinate 502,160,126, forward strand.
TTCTATGCCTTCACATAGGCATAGGGGTAGAGTAGTACCTGAGTCTTCTGTTGTGGAGACTTTGTCTAACAAAGATTTTTCTCTTCCCCTTTAAATGATTGCAGTACAAATGTTGAAACATATATCAATGAGAAAATATAGTATTAAACAACATAATAATGCAAAAAAAGTCCATAACCAATACGCACACTGTGTAGACAGGATTCATGCCTGACAACTTCAGTGCTTCCACCACCACATCCAAGTACAAGCCTCTTACCAGAAGCCTCCTGATCTACTAAAATTAGGTCACAAAAGCACATGAAACATCTCGAGGATCCAGCACAGACACTACTGCACTATATGGATAATCACCTTTTAAGCAGTGTAAAATATGACCCATAGCATGCACCGGCCTCTGACAACATAAACTTGTGACAAAATCAATTGGGAGGAGCTAATCAGGCTGACGTCATCATGCATGCTGGTTTGTGGTGTTTAGAGATTTATTTTAGTAGGTATGAGGCTTCTGTTAAGCAGCTTGTGCTTGGTTGTGGTGGTGAAAGCACTGAAGATGCCACGTGTGAATATGTCTACACAGTACACTTATGTTATGTGGACTTTTTTTATGTAAATATCGTTTACATTGTACACCTTTTGGATATGGACTTTTTTGCATTAGTATATTGTTTAATGTTACATTTTTACTTATATACTGTATACTTTTCCATTTGCACTGTTGTTCACTGCATTTATTTAAAGGGAAGTGCAGCATAGCTCTCAAACTCCAGGCAGCTGCCATAGCTTCCAAGCTTAAAGCAGAACTTTATCCTTATTAGGACATTTTTCTTTATGCCCTCCCCCCTCCTCATTTTTTAGGGGGGGAAATAGGTACCCGCTACCATTTCCAATGGGATCGCCTAGGCAATTCCACTGGAAGTTCGGCCCCCTTCCCTGCCAATAAACTCTTGATACCTGTCACAGGTCCCATGGAGCTGCGAGGCCATTCACACAGCATAATGTGGCTTGCACATGCACAGTGATGGCATACTAAACATGCTGGCGCTGGGGACTCAAATACCAGAGAAGACCTGGCCCAGGTGAGGGTGGTGTCCTTGGAAAGGTAAATGTCCTTTTAGGAAAAGTTTACATTTTTTTGCAAACAGGTTAAAGATCCTGCATGCCACCCGAAAAGTGGAACAGCCTGTGGTTTCCACTGGTGCAGTTACTTGTTTGGGACAGGCCCTAAGACTATCAAAACTTTTCTAGTATACTCCTTATTTGATGGTGATTTGTATGGAGATGGGAAAACTCCTGATAAACTGTTAAAAGAGATGTATGGCTATGGTTTTTTTTCCAGAATTATACTTACCTAGGTGGATGCAGCATCGGTCTGATGCTGCATCTGTCCCCTGACGCCTCATCACTGGCGGTGTTCGATTGCTCAGTTCTGACAGCTCCCCGACTGTCAGTCAGCAGCTCTCCGCTCTGCCCCCTCCTTGCTCACTGGAGCACTGGGCTGTTGAGGGGAGGGTGGGCTGGGCTGAGAGGGCTTATCCGGGTGTCAGTCCAGGCACCTGGCAGATTCCCACTTCTATTGCTGTGATGATACAGTGTCTGGTCTGACTTCTGTGATTCCAGCAGAGAGAAGGCTCCAGCCCGCTCTCTGATGAAAACGTGTCACAGGAGTGCAAAACGAATTGCACTCCTGTGATCCACAGGAAAAGTACAGCCAAACTAGCTTTGGCTATACTTCTCCTTTAACTCTTCTAAATGTTTTACTGCCTAATACCTATTTGGGGAGGCTTTTATCAAGAAATGGGCCATTCCCACTGTGGGTACAGAGATTTTCCATCATAATAAAACACTGATCATACTTGTAGATGATATACTAGTATTTGAGGATCCCATTAACAAATATTTTTACACTGCTTACAAATCATAGTTTTCCCTAGCAGGCCCAGCTTTGTAACCTGCCATAGCCATAATGTCACTCTGTCAAACCTTAAAGTGGTTGTAAACCCTCTCATATACCCAGTGAAGTGAATAGCTTCAGGTGATACACAAAGATGAAACAAATCTTCCTACATGGAAGAATTTGCAGATTTGTGATTTAAATCCTTCTGCATCTGTGAGGAGCAGATAGAAGGGGTGGAGAGTTGCAGTTACAGTGTGTGTGAGAGCCGATTAACTACTTGCCTACAGTGCACTTTCACCCCCTTCCTGCCCAGACCGATTTTCAGCTTTCAGCGCTCTCACACTTTGAATGACAATTACTCAGTCATGCAACACTGTACCCATAAAAAATTTGTATCCTTTTCTTCACACAAATAGAGCTTTCTTTTGATGGTATTTAATCACTACTGGGTTTTTTATTTTTTGTGCTATAAATAAAAAAAGACTGAAAATATTGTGAAAAAACGCATTTTTCTTTGTTTCTGTCATAAAATTTTGCAAATTAGTCATTTTTCTTCACAAATTTTGGCCAAAATTTATACTGCTACTTATCTTTGGTAAAAATAACCCAAATAAGTGTATATTATTTGGTCTTTGTGAAAGTTATAGAGTCCACAAGCTGTGGTGCTATTCATTGAAAATTTATCACACTTGTTCACACCTGATGTACTGAAGGCCTATCTCATTTCTTGAGACACTAAAAAGTCAGGAAAGTACAAATACCCCCCAAATGACCCCTTTTTGGAAAGTAGATATTCCAAGGTATTTAATAAGGGGCATGGTGAGTTTTTTGAAGTTGTAATTTTTCCCCACAATTCTTTGCAAATTGAAGATTTTTCTTTTTTTTTTTTTTTTTTTTTACAAATTGCCGTATTAACAGGTTATTTCTCTCACACAGCATATGTATACTTGGAACTACACCCCAAAACACATTCTACTACTCCTCCTGAGTATGGCGATACCACATGTGTGAGACTTTTTCACAGCCTGGCCACATACAGAGGCCTAACATCCAAGTAGCACCGTCCGGCATTCTAGGAGCATAAATTACACATATAATTTCCTGACAACCTATCGCACTTTTGAAGGCCCTGGAGCACCAGGACAATGGAAACCCCCATAAAATGACCCAATTTTGGAAAGCAAACACCCCAACGTATAATTTTTGAGGCATAATGAGTCTTTTGAACGTGTCATTTTTTTCCACAAGTTTTTGGAAACTGTGGAAAGAAAATGAAAATGCATTTTTTTTTACACAAAGTTGTACATATCATAGCATGTACATATCAAAAATTGCACCCCAAAATACATTCTGCTATTCCTCCTGAGTATGGCGATACCACATGTGTAACACTTTTACACAGCCTAACCACATACAGAGGCCTAACAGCAGTAGTACTTTACACAAAGTTGTCCATTTATCTACTTTTAAGACTGGGCCTATTTTTGACACTTGGTGTTTACAAGCTAAAATCATTTTTTTTTGCTAGAAAACTATTTAGAACCCCCAAACATTATATATTTTTTTTTAGCAGAGACCCTAGAGAATAAAATGGAGATCATTGCAATATTTTTTATCACATCATATTTGCGCAGCAGTCTTCCAAATGCAATTTTTTTGAAAAATATTCACTTTTTTGAATTAAAATATAAGTAAACAGTAAATTTAGCCCAATTTTTTTCCATAATGTGAAAGATAATGTTACGCCGAGTAATTAGATACCCAACATGTCATGCTTAAAAATTGCGCACGCTCACGTAATGGCGCCAAACATTGGTACTTAAAAATCCCCATAGGCAACATTTTAAAAATTTCTACAGGTTACTAGCTTAGAGTTACAGAGGAGGTCTAGGACTCAAATTATTGCTCTCGCTCTAACGATCGCGGCGATACCTTACATGTGTGGTTTGAACACCGTTTACATATGTAGGCGGGACTTGCGTATGCATTCGCTTCTGCGCGCGAGCTAATGGGGACAGGGCGCTTTCATTTTTTTTTTCCTATTTATTTTATTTATTATTTTTTTATTTTACACAGTTTGAAAAAAAAATGTTTTGGTCATTTTTATTCCTATTACAAGGAATGTAAACATCCCTTGTAATAGAAATAGGCATGACAGGTCCTCTTTATTGTGAGATCTGGGGTCAAAAAGACCTCACACCTCACAACTACACTAAAAAATAAAAAAAAATAAAAAAATTGTTGAAAAAGAAAAAAAAAAAGCGGCCCTTTAAACCGGTTGTTAGGCAACGACTTTTGACGAAGTTCTGGTCCTCCAAGACCATAGAGTTGAGTGAGGGCCATCTTGCCCTCACTCGACTTCCTGTCTCTGAGGATCCGGGACCGGATAGTTTTCCCCGCTGCCGGCGGGTCCGGTAAGCTGGGAAAACGTCTGGGACGCGGCTGGAGGGGGGGGCACCTCTTCCCCTGCACCGTAAGGGTAATTCTGCGGTGAATCCGCCACTGGGACCACCCTTATCTGAAAGCCAACCGCCCGCCGTTTAAAAAAATACCGGGGTTATGGCAGCTATCTGCTGCCATAACCCCAGTATTTAGCTTTTAATGACCGATGTGTATAGTCGTTAGGCGGTCGGTAAGTGGTTACAGTAACTCTTGTACCTTTTTTGGGCGTCATGTGTTGTTTGCGCGATGTTACCGCGATTCGGCAGGTGGAAATCGTGGCAACATCGCACAGCGTTTGGGGTGCTATTGCAAATCACGGGCAACGCACAGGCGTCCCGCGATTTGCAATGATTTCCGGATCGCGGGCAGAATCGCTGTGATTCTGCCCGCGATCGCTACGCTCACATGTGAACGTTATGGGTGTCAATTTCTGGGCACTGATGAGGTGACTGTTGGGTGACAGGTGCAATTGGGGGGGCTGAGGACTGTGCGGGGACCTTTATTTCTGTGATTTTACTTTTACAGGTACACAGAGCAGTAACTCACTGTTTCTGGCTCTGCTCTCCTCACACTGGAAACTGTGTGAGGGGAGAAGAGCTAGTAACAGTGAGTTACTGCTCTGTGTTTACATTTTGTGATCGGCTGTGAATGGATTCACAGCCGATCACATAGTAAACAGTCACTGTCAGTGACTGTTTACTACTGCCGGTGACTAGCTGTGTTCCTAGGGAACACAAAGCCACCGACATGACCGCGCTGCGCGCTCCCGATCGCGCATGCTCGGTCATCTTCTGGGCTCCTCTATTGTGATCGGCTGTGTCATTGGAACACAACCGATCATGTGGGAAACAGCCATGCCCATTGGCTGTTTCCCCCCTGCCGGTAACGGGCTGTGTCCCGGGGACACGCCGACATCGGCAGTGCAGGGCGGCGCGCACACGATCGCGCGCCTGCCCTGCCTGAATGGGCCGCCGTCATATGACGGCGGCCCAGAATAATGGTCGTAATATGACGGCGGGCGGGCGGCACGCGGTTAAAGGAAAGGGACACACCCCCTCCACACACCGCACAGAGCTATGTTCTGAATAGACAAGCTGTGTGCCGAGCTCCCTTCCCATCACAAATCTATTACATGTGTCAGGAAAACTTCTCAGAAGTGACTCATGCTCATAACAGAGGAAAAAAAACAGCCAAGAGAACTGACACTTAGAGCTTTGGAAACAAGTAAACACTACAGATATATGTGCTTTGTTCAGGTTTCACGAATGAGGTTTACAACGGCTTGACTAAACTTATGTCACAGGATCCAGCTAAAATTCTTACTTATGCTGTGCTTGTAGAGTGCTCTTCAGACCTACTCTACTGCATTGATGATTTAGATGGCATCATCCATCTTATTTTCCTAATTAGTCTCCTCTTTGTGAATATGCAGAAAACTCTTTGGCTGAAATGTTGGTCTGAAGAACAGCGATGTAAAAAATGCTTGCTGTGTATGCCTTTTGATGATGAATGGTTCTTCCTTGGATATGATCCTAAAGGATGTCCCTGGGAGTAGAGGGACTCTTTTGTCCCAGAAGAAGAAGCCTAAGCCACCCACTGGGAAGACGTCTTTCCCCTCTGAGGCCAAAAATAGTTACTTTCATTACTCCTAGGCTTCAACCCCCAAGGCCAGACCTAAGCCATGAGCCTAATTCAATTGTAAGCAATTTGTTAATTCACACACTGTTAAAAGCTAGGAAATCTACTTCCCACAAGGTCTACGATTACACATAGCATACATGAGAAAAAGCTCACACTCTGTGGGGTGGATGATTTATCTTGGTACCCCATTTTCTCACCTTGAATTACCTGTGGTAGATTTGCATTTGCTATAACAGATTTCCTCATTGCTTTTATCCCTTGTTGTGTACTACTGTTATTATCCTTACATGTAATAAATATTGCATTTTTATACTACAACTTTACATCATTCATTTTCTGCCCTAAAAGTCCGAACTAGGGGGGTTTCCTTTTTCTTGTGTATGCTTTTATTTAGGGATGTGGCAGTTAGTCCATTGGACACTCATACATTGAGCTTTTTATCCCTTTTTTGTGCCATCACACATAAGGGTTGATTTAATAAAGGCAAGACTATGCACTGCTCTGCAAGTGCAGAGCAAAGTCTCCAAAGTCTAGTAAATGATGTAAAGCTTTACCTTAGAAAGAATACCCAATCATATGCAAGAAAAATTTAAAAAATGCATTTTTGCTTGCACATGATTGTATGATCAAAGTCAGGAGAGCTTCATCCCATTTACTTAGTTCTGGAGCAACTGCGCTTGAAAAGTGCTCAGTCTGTTTGCCTTTAGTAAATCAACCCCGTAAAAGGCTTAATTTGTTTGATGAGAAGGAAAAAATACTTCACCCCAGAAAATACTGTGTGAGAAGAATTCTAACCTTTTGCAAGTCAGACCTGGATCTAAATTAGGCCCTGAGTACTATCAAGGGGAAATTTCAGGCTTTGCAATCTTATTCCAAACACACTTAGCCTCCATTTTATTTGGTCAAGACTGTAAAGCTGTGACTCCATGGGATTTTAGTTTGGTTATTTCAACTCTTTGCCACTGCTTGCTTCCATTAGAAATAATGACTCTCTGTCTTTTAATGAATTTAAAATTTTTTCTTGTCCTACCATTTCACATTGGTGACAGATCAAGCTTATGGTCTTAAGGACAAGGTTCCATCCTTTCTTCTCAAGGTGCACTCTACTTGGTCTGGGAGTTTTTCTTGGGCTTTTTGGCTTCAGACAACTGTTTTTCAGATTTGCAAGGTTACCATTTGGTCTTCTGTTTGCACCTTCTCTAAGTTGTACTAAGTGGATGTTTAGTCTCCTCTAATCTGAATCCTGTGTTCCCAAATGAAAAAAAGGAAAACAAGATTTTTGTACTTAAGGTCTCATCTCACTGTGTTTGTGATTTAGTTGTAATACTGCTTTTCTACAAAACTTGTGTAGCAGACTGATGTGTGTCTGCCATGGTCCTGGTAACACCTTCAGCCCATTTAAGTTGAATACCCAAGTGTGAGATTTGAGTCAAAGACCAGTCCGGGCATCTTTGTTTTGTTTATTTTATATTGGGGATGGGAGAAGGGAATGAGTGGGATACTCCTCTGGCTCAACTAGGTACAAAATGGGATACTTGAAGGAAAATGCCTTTCAGCGCTGTCTTGGCGCCGGCTGTGGGCCGACCAATGCTTGTTGGCACTTCAAAAACACTGACTTGCTGAACTGTACTTGAAACTTGACTTCTGACACTCTGGTTAGCTCAAAAGTCCTGAACACTGCTCCCTCCAGTCCTTCCTGACTGAGGTAGCTTCTGTAAACTGCTTCTGCTGCTGCAGCTCACAACACTGTACACTGCACGCTGTACACTGAACACTTCAGGGCCCAACTGCTGGCACCCCCTCTACACTTCAGGGTCCACACACTGGCACCCCCTTTACTCTTTAGGGTCCACACACTGGCACCCACTTGTACACTTCAGGGTCCACACTCTGGCACCCCCATTACACTTCAGGGTCAACACTGGCACCCCCTTTACACTTGCTTCCTGCACCGGCTAGCTAGCTCCCGGATCCCTCTACCTTCTCCGGAGTGGTCCCCCCTCACTTGGCAGACCCCCAGGAGCAGTTTGCAGTACTCACAAACTGGGAATGCTTTCCTAAAAACTCAAACCCTCTCAGCTCCGCTGGTCCTCAGCACACCGGATCCTCTCTGCAGCTCATCTCAGCCCTTTTTGTCCCCTCAGACAAGACACCTGGGACACCCGGTTCCTCTGACAGGAGGAGAGACAGCCGTACTCTCCCTCCCGGGACGCTGTGTCATGTGCTCCCCTCAAACTTATACCCACTCCCAGAATGCTGCCTTGCTGAGGTAGATACAGGCCTGAGAGCACAATTGGCTGGGTTTCCTCTACTGCCCAATGAGAACCTTCTCATTAAGTACAGTGGGGAGACTCCCCATTCTCAACAGCCACACCTGGAAGACATGACAGCCCAGCTGAAAATCATGGCCCTGCTGTTAAGCAGACAAGGCCCACTATACTTTACCTAGCACCTACCTTGTAAGTTGCTACACTTGCATGCTGGGAGTGGGAGGGGTTTTACCTGTCTGGAGAGTGGCTTATTTGTTTGCCAGTGTCCAGTTCCTCCTGAGGCAGCAGTATAACCTGTTTCTCTCAGAATACCAAATCATGTCTCTCGGGGAACTCAAAGAGACAATTGAGTACTGTCCGTGATACTTTTTTTATTTGCACTAACATACAATTTTTCAGGACAAGCTTTCGGGGTGTGTCCCCTTCATCAAGATCCAAGCAGTACTGATACACAAAATGTTTAGCAGAATGGTAACAAAAACACACAATCTCTAAGCCAAAGGAAAAAAAGAGATAACCAAACAAACATAAACAAATTTAACTGGCAATGGTAATAAAACTAGCATAGTTAGTGAGATAAGACAGAGGGAGAGCTGAAGACAGGGGGTAAGTTGGGGGGGGGGGGATAATCACAGAGGGGGTCGTAAAACTGTAGGATAATGAGGGGAACTCAAAGAAAAGGGTTTAATGGTACAACAATTCTGTTTCTTCAGTAAAATAGGGAAAGGTAAGGCCCTCTGTCATAATAATATTACTGTGTATGCCTTTTTGCCCCAGTGTCTACTTCTCCCCCAATTTCTTTTTCTGCTGTGACAGGTCATTAGGACAGAAGTTGATTGTAAGTTTCCCTAAAACAAATGGCAGTTTTATGTTTTCTAAAGTCTATCCAAAACTAGTGTTGAGCGAACACGGACTGTATTATTCGTGTTCGTACCGAATAATTGGATTTTTGTTACCCGAACACGGACCCGAAAACTTTACTGTATGTTCGGGTTTAAAATCCGTGTTCGGTCATTTTATTTCCTGTTTTGTATGTAATGGCGCGCTTTTAATGGCGGGCTTTCAACAGCCAATCAACAAGCGTTTAACTGGTGTGCGCCATCACAGCCATGCATACTAATGTATTAGTAGCTGTGATTGGCCATCTGAAGCATGTGACCATGTCTTTATAAGTTCGAGAGCCCCAGCGCGCCGCGTCATTCTGCTGTAGTTTAGGGACAGAGCACACATCATACGTGCTGGCTGCTGATTAGGGACAGACAGTGATTCTGTGAAAAATTGTGTCCGAAAAGAATGCAGGGACAGGTCAGAGTGCAGGCAGGGAAAGTTATTAGAGCATTTTAGGGCGAGGCTGGAGATTAGGCAGGGTCAGTCTTCTACATCGATTTTGCTGTGTGGGGGGTGGTGCAGTGAACGATCTTATTGAGCATATTAGGGCCAGGCTGGAGATTAGGCAGGGACAGTCTACATCGATTTTGCTGTGTGGGGGGTGGTGCAGTGAACAATCCTTTTGCCCTCACTTGAGCCCACTGAGGAGGAGGGAGAAAAAAATCTATTTTTATCAGTCTGTTGTGTGCAGCGTTCAGCTATATTTCACTACAGATTGCTGTTCTAATCTGCTATTAAAAATTTAAAGGGGAATTTTTTTTAAGAGCACTTGCCGTGCTCTTAACTACATTTTGCTGCCATTTGCAGCACTCTAGCCCTTTCCATTGGTGTTTTAGAGCCATTTTAGTGCCTGAAAGTTCGGGTCCCCATTGGCTTCAATGGGGTTCGGTGTCCGGGTAAAGTTCGGAAAAAGTCCGGGACACGGACCCGGACTTTTTTTTCAAGTTCGGCCGAACCCGCCGAACACGGACATCCAGGTGTCCGCTCAACTCTATCCAAAACTAAAAAATTAAACTATTATCATTGTTATTATACAACACTTTTTTGGTTTGTCCAACCCTTTACAAATTAAAGACAGACTAGGAGGGCCCTTCTCATGACAGCTTACATTCAAAAAGGAGGGGCAAGTAGTACAAAAGGTAATAAGTGTCAGACATGACCTGATGGGGAAAGTAGAATTACAGTTTTTAGGTTGAGGTGGGATTGGCTTCCCTGAAGAGATTTGTTTTTAGAGACATTCTCCCATTCCAAAGGAAAGGAGAAGCTCTGAAGAAGCCCTAGCGGTGTGCATAGGAGGTGGTGACAAGGAAGCTAGAGAGCAGGAGATCCTAGCAGGGGCAGAGTGGACAGTTTGGGTGATATTTTAAGATAAGGTGTTGTAGCTCAGGGCAGAATTGTAGATGGCTTTGTATATTCTTAATATTTTGAATCATACAGTATATGTTGAGTTGGAGGAAGCCAGAGGAGAGATTGGCAGGGGGGGAAGCGGCCACCAAACAGTTGGTTAGGTGGATGAGTCTAGCAGCAGCATTCATGATTAGTGTTGAGCGAACACGGACTGTATTATTCGTGTTCGTACCGAATAATTGGATTTTTTTTACCCGAACACGGACACGGACACTTTACTGTATGTTCGGGTAAAAATCCGTGTTCGGTCGTTTTATTTCCGGGTTTTGCATGCTTTGGCGCTCTTTTCATGGCGGGCTTTCAACAGCCAATCAACAATCGTTTAACTGGTGTGCCTTAAGCCATCCCAGCCATGCCTGCAAATGTCTTAGTAGCTGTGATTGGCCGTCTGAAGCATGTGACCAAGTCTTTATAAGTTCGAGGCAGCCGCCGCAGCAGCGTCATTCTGCTGCTTAGCTAAGGGACAGAGCACACATCAATGTGCTGGCTGCTGATTAGGGAAAGATAGGCAGGAAAAAACCATTTGTGTCCGGATAGAATTGAGGGACAGGTCGGAGTGTTTAGGCAGGGCGAGTTGTAGGCATTTTAGGGATAGAGTCTGCTGAATTATAGGGTCAGTGTCTTCTACAAACTACAATCGATATTGCTGTGTGGGGGGTGGGGTGAATCTGCACTCAATCCTGATCTACGATCTCTTCTCAATCCTGTTAGGGACAGAGTCTGCTGAATTTTAGGGAAACTGTGTTCTACAAACTACAATCGATATTGCTGTGTGGTGTGGGATTGGAGATAGGCAGGTGTCAGTGATCCACATCCATTTTTCTGTGTGTGAGCTGCAGTGAACACAATCTTTTTGGGCTGCAGTGAACACAATCTTTTTGGGCTGCAGTGAACACAATCTTTTTGGGCTGCAGTGAACACAATCTTTTTGGGGTGCAGTGAACAAAATCTTTTTGGGGTGCAGTGAACACAATCCTTTTTGGTGTGCAGTGAACACAATCTTTGTGGGGTGCAGTGAACAAAATCCTTTGTGGGGTGCAGTGAACACAATCTTTTTGGGGTGCAGTGAACAAAATCCTTTTTGGGGTGCAGTGAACAACATCCTTTTTGGGGTGCAGTGAACACAATCTTTTTGGGGTGCAGTGAACAAAATCCTTTGTGGGGTGCAGTGAACACAATCTTTTTGGGGTGCAGTGAACACAATCTTTTTGGGGTGGAGTGAACAACATCCTTTTTGGGGTGCAGTGAACAAAATCCTTTTTGGGGTGCAGTGAACAAAATCATTTTTGGGGTGCAGTGAACACAATCTTTTTGGGGTGCAGTGAACACAATCTTTGTGGGGTGCAGTGAACACAATCTTTTTGGGGTGGAGTGAACAACATCCTTTTTGGGGTGCAGTGAACAACATCCTTTTTGGGGTGCAGTGAACACAATCTTTTTGGGGTGCAGTGAACACAATCTTTGTGGGGTACAGTGAACAGAATCTTTGTGGGGTGCAGTGAACACAATCTTTGGGGGGTACAGTGAACACAATCTTTTTGGGGTGCAGTGAACACAATCTTTGTGGGGTGCAGTGAACACAATCTTTTTGGGGTGGAGTGAACAAAATCATTTTTGGGGTGCAGTGAACAACATCCTTTTTGGGGTGCAGTGATCAAAATCCTTTTTGGGGTGCAGTGAACACAATCTTTTTGGGGTGCAGTGAACAAAATCCTTTGTGGGGTGCAGTGAACAGAATCTTTGTGGGGTGCAGTGAACACAATCTTTGGGGGGGTACAGTGAACACAATCTTTTTGGGGTGCAGTGAACACAATCTTTGTGGGGTACAGTGAACAGAATCTTTGTGGGGTGCAGTGAACACAATCTTTGGGGGGTACAGTGAACACAATCTTTTTGGGGTGCAGTGAACACAATCTTTGGGGGGTACAGTGAACACAATCTTTTTGGGGTGCAGTGAACACAATCTTTGTGGGGTGCAGTGAACACAATCTTTGGGGGGGTACAGTGAACACAATCTTTTTGGGGTGCAGTGAACAACATCCTTTTAGGGTGCAGTGAACACAATCTTTGTGGGGTGCAGTGAACAACATCCTTTTAGGGGGCAGTGAACACAATCTTTGTGGGGTACAGTGAACAGAATCTTTGTGGGGTGCAGTGAACACAATCTTTGGGGGGTACAGTGAACACAATCTTTGTGAGGTGCAGTGAACACAATCTTTGTGGGGTGCAGTGAACACAATCATTGTGGGGTGCAGTGAACTCAATCTTTGTGGGGTACAGTGAACACAATCTCATACTTCTGAAGATTTGAGGGTGCTGCCTGTTCCATACTCCCCCTACTCCTCATCTAGCCTTTTAGGGGTACAAACAATAGTAATTGGGGCCTAGTGTGGTTGTGTACGTGTGATATACATACACTTTTTTTGGATCATATTTTCTATTCCGCTATTTAATCAAAAACCTTTGGGGATCAGTTAAATTGGGGGATAGTCTGTGTTGGTACGTGTGAGAGAGATCCACCTTTCCAAGTTGTTGGGGTTCATCTCATACTTCTGAAGGTTTGAGGGTGCTGCCTGTTCCATACTCCCCCTACTCCTAGCCTTTTAGGGGTACAAACAATAGTAATTGGGGCCTAGTGTGGTTGTGTACGTGTGATATACATACACTTTTTTTGGATCATATTTTCTATTCCGCTATTTAATCAAAAACCTTTGGGGATCAGTTAAATTGGGGGATAGTCTGTGTTGGTACGTGTGAGAGAGATCCACCTTTCCAAGTTGTTGGGGTTCATCTCATACTTCTGAAGGTTTGAGGGTGCTGCCTGTTCCATACCCCCCCTACTCCTCATCTAGCCTTTTAGGGGTACAAACAATAGTAATTGGGGCCTAGTGTGGTTGTGTACGTGTGATATACATACACTTTTTTTGGATCATATTTTCTATTCCGCTATTTAATCAAAAAACTTTGGGGATCAGTTAAATTGGGGGATAGTCTGTGTTGGTACGTGTGAGAGAGATCCACCTTTCCAAGTTGTTGGGGTTCATCTCATACTTCTGAAGGTTTGAGGGTGCTGCCTGTTCCATACTCCCCCTACTCCTCATCTAGCCTTTTAGGGGTACAAACAATAGTAATTGGGGCCTAGTGTGGTTGTGTACGTGTGATATACATACACTTTTTTTGGATCATATTTTCTATTCCGCTATTTAATCAAAAACCTTTGGGGATCAGTTAAATTGGGGGATAGTCTGTGTTGGTACGTGTGAGAGAGATCCACCTTTCCAAGTTGTTGGGGTTCATCTCATACTTCTGAAGGTTTGAGGGTGCTGCCTGTTCCATACCCCCCCTACTCCTCATCTAGCCTTTTAGGGGTACAAACAATAGTAATTGGGGCCTAGTGTGGTTGTGTACGTGTGATATACATACACTTTTTTTGGATCATATTTTCTATTCCGCTATTTAATCAAAAACCTTTGGGGATCAGTTAAATTGGGGGATAGTCTGTGTTGGTACGTGTGAGAGAGATCCACCTTTCCAAGTTGTTGGGGTTCATCTCATACTTCTGAAGGTTTGAGGGTGCTGCCTGTTCCATACCCCCCCTACTCCTCATCTAGCCTTTTAGGGGTACAAACAATAGTAATTGGGGCCTAGTGTGGTTGTGTACGTGTGATATACATACACTTTTTTTGGATCATATTTTCTATTCCGCTATTTAATCAAAAACCTTTGGGGATCAGTTAAATTGGGGGATAGTCTGTGTTGGTACGTGTGAGAGAGATCCACCTTTCCAAGTTGTTGGGGTTCATCTCATACTTCTGAAGGTTTGAGGGTGCTGCCTGTTCCATACCCCCCCTACTCCTCATCTAGCCTTTTAGGGGTACAAACAATAGTAATTGGGGCCTAGTGTGGTTGTGTACGTGTGATATACATACACTTTTTTTGGATCATATTTTCTATTCCGCTATTTAATCAAAAACCTTTGGGGATCAGTTAAATTGGGGGATAGTCTGTGTTGGTACGTGTGAGAGAGATCCACCTTTCCAAGTTGTTGGGGTTCATCTCATACTTCTGAAGGTTTGAGGGTGCTGCCTGTTCCATACCCCCCCTACTCCTCATCTAGCCTTTTAGGGGTACAAACAATAGTAATTGGGGCCCAGTGTGGTTGTGTACGTGTGATATACATACACTTTTTTTGGATCATATTTTCTATTCCGCTATTTAATCAAAAACCTTTGGGGATCAGTTAAATTGGGGGATAGTCTGTGTTGGTACGTGTGAGAGAGATCCACCTTTCCAAGTTGTTGGGGTTCATCTCATACTTCTGAAGGTTTGAGGGTGCTGCCTGTTCCATACTCCCCCTACTCCTCATCTAGCCTTTTAGGGGTACAAACAATAGTAATTGGGGCCTAGTGTGGTTGTGTACGTGTGATATACATACACTTTTTTTGGATCATATTTTCTATTCCGGTATTTAATCAAAAACCTTTGGGGATCAGTTAAATTGGGGGATAGTCTGTGTTGGTACGTGTGAGAGAGATCCACCTTTCCAAGTTGTTGGGGTTCATCTCATACTTCTGAAGGTTTGAGGGTGCTGCCTGTACCATACTCCCCCTACTCCTAGCCTTTTAGGGGTACAAACAATAGTAATTGGGGCCTAGTGTGGTTGTGTACGTGTGATATACATACACTTTTTTTGGATCATATTTTCTATTCCGCTATTTAATCAAAAACCTTTGGGGATCAGTTAAATTGGGGGATAGTCTGTGTTGGTACGTGTGAGAGAGATCCACCTTTCCAAGTTGTTGGGGTTCATCTCATACTTCTGAAGGTTTGAGGGTGCTGCCTGTTCCATACCCCCCCTACTCCTCATCTAGCCTTTTAGGGGTACAAACAATAGTAATTGGGGCCTAGTGTGGTTGTGTACGTGTGATATACATACACTTTTTTTGGATCATATTTTCTATTCCGCTATTTAATCAAAAACCTTTGGGGATCAGTTAAATTGGGGGATAGTCTGTGTTGGTACGTGTGAGAGAGATCCACCTTTCCAAGTTGTTGGGGTTCATCTCATACTTCTGAAGGTTTGAGGGTGCTGCCTGTTCCATACCCCCCCTACTCCTCATCTAGCCTTTTAGGGGTACAAACAATAGTAATTGGGGCCTAGTGTGGTTGTGTACGTGTGATATACATACACTTTTTTTGGATCATATTTTCTATTCCGCTATTTAATCAAAAACCTTTGGGGATCAGTTAAATTGGGGGATAGTCTGTGTTGGTACGTGTGAGAGAGATCCACCTTTCCAAGTTGTTGGGGTTCATCTCATACTTCTGAAGGTTTGAGGGTGCTGCCTGTTCCATACTCCCCCTACTCCTCATCTAGCCTTTTAGGGGTACAAACAATAGTAATTGGGGCCTAGTGTGGTTGTGTACGTGTGATATACATACACTTTTTTTGGATCATATTTTCTATTCCGCTATTTAATCAAAAACCTTTGGGGATCAGTTAAATTGGGGGATAGTCTGTGTTGGTACGTGTGAGAGAGATCCACCTTTCCAAGTTGTTGGGGTTCATCTCATACTTCTGAAGGTTTGAGGGTGCTGCCTGTTCCATACTCCCCCTACTCCTAGCCTTTTAGGGGTACAAACAATAGTAATTGGGGCCTAGTGTGGTTGTGTACGTGTGATATACATACACTTTTTTTGGATCATATTTTCTATTCCGCTATTTAATCAAAAACCTTTGGGGATCAGTTAAATTGGGGGATAGTCTGTGTTGGTACGTGTGAGAGAGATCCACCTTTCCAAGTTGTTGGGGTTCATCTCATACTTCTGAAGGTTTGAGGGTGCTGCCTGTTCCATACTCCCCCTACTCCTAGCCTTTTAGGGGTACAAACAATAGTAATTGGGGCCTAGTGTGGTTGTGTACGTGTGATATACATACACTTTTTTTGGATCATATTTTCTATTCCGCTATTTAATCAAAAACCTTTGGGGATCAGTTAAATTGGGGGATAGTCTGTGTTGGTACGTGTGAGAGAGATCCACCTTTCCAAGTTGTTGGGGTTCATCTCATACTTCTGAAGGTTTGAGGGTGCTGCCTGTTCCATACCCCCCCTACTCCTCATCTAGCCTTTTAGGGGTACAAACAATAGTAATTGGGGCCTAGTGTGGTTGTGTACGTGTGATATACGTACACTTTTTTTGGATCATATTTTCTATTCCGCTATTTAATCAAAAACCTTTGGGGATCAGTTAAATTGGGGGATAGTCTGTGTTGGTACGTGTGAGAGAGATCCACCTTTCCAAGTTGTTGGGGTTCATCTCATACTTCTGAAGGTTTGAGGGTGCTGCCTGTTCCATACTCCCCCTACTCCTCATCTAGCCTTTTAGGGGTACAAACAATAGTAATTGGGGCCTAGTGTGGTTGTGTACGTGTGATATACATACACTTTTTTTGGATCATATTTTCTATTCCGCTATTTAATCAAAAACCTTTGGGGATCAGTTAAATTGGGGGATAGTCTGTGTTGGTACGTGTGAGAGAGATCCACCTTTCCAAGTTGTTGGGGTTCATCTCATACTTCTGAAGGTTTGAGGGTGCTGCCTGTTCCATACTCCCCCTACTCCTAGCCTTTTAGGGGTACAAACAATAGTAATTGGGGCCTAGTGTGGTTGTGTACGTGTGATATACATACACTTTTTTTGGATCATATTTTCTATTCCGCTATTTAATCAAAAACCTTTGGGGATCAGTTAAATTGGGGGATAGTCTGTGTTGGTACGTGTGAGAGAGATCCACCTTTCCAAGTTGTTGGGGTTCATCTCATACTTCTGAAGGTTTGAGGGTGCTGCCTGTTCCATACTCCCCCTACTCCTAGCCTTTTAGGGGTACAAACAATAGTAATTGGGGCCTAGTGTGGTTGTGTACGTGTGATATACATACACTTTTTTTGGATCATATTTTCTATTCCGCTATTTAATCAAAAACCTTTGGGGATCAGTTAAATTGGGGGATAGTCTGTGTTGGTACGTGTGAGAGAGATCCACCTTTCCAAGTTGTTGGGGTTCATCTCATACTTCTGAAGGTTTGAGGGTGCTGCCTGTTCCATACTCCCCCTACTCCTAGCCTTTTAGGGGTACAAACAATAGTAATTGGGGCCTAGTGTGGTTGTGTACGTGTGATATACATACACTTTTTTTGGATCATATTTTCTATTCCGCTATTTAATCAAAAACCTTTGGGGATCAGTTAAATTGGGGGATAGTCTGTGTTGGTACGTGTGAGAGAGATCCACCTTTCCAAGTTGTTGGGGTTCATCTCATACTTCTGAAGGTTTGAGGGTGCTGCCTGTTCCATACTCCCCCTACTCCTCATCTAGCCTTTTAGGGGTACAAACAATAGTAATTGGGGCCCAGTGTGGTTGTGTACGTGTGATATACATACACTTTTTTTGGATCATATTTTCTATTCCGCTATTTAATCAAAAACCTTTGGGGATCAGTTAAATTGGGGGATAGTCTGTGTTGGTACGTGTGAGAGAGATCCACCTTTCCAAGTTGTTGGGGTTCATCTCATACTTCTGAAGGTTTGAGGGTGCTGCCTGTTCCATACCCCCCCTACTCCTCATCTAGCCTTTTAGGGGTACAAACAATAGTAATTGGGGCCTAGTGTGGTTGTGTACGTGTGATATACATACACTTTTTTTGGATCATATTTTCTATTCCGCTATTTAATCAAAAACCTTTGGGGATCAGTTAAATTGGGGGATAGTCTGTGTTGGTACGTGTGAGAGAGATCCACCTTTCCAAGTTGTTGGGGTTCATCTCATACTTCTGAAGGTTTGAGGGTGCTGCCTGTTCCATACCCCCCCTACTCCTCATCTAGCCTTTTAGGGGTACAAACAATAGTAATTGGGGCCTAGTGTGGTTGTGTACGTGTGATATACATACACTTTTTTTGGATCATATTTTCTATTCCGCTATTTAATCAAAAACCTTTGGGGATCAGTTAAATTGGGGGATAGTCTGTGTTGGTATGTGTGAGAGAGATCCACCTTTCCAAGTTGTTGGGGTTCATCTCATACTTCTGAAGGTTTGAGGGTGCTGCCTGTTCCATACCCCCCCTACTCCTCATCTAGCCTTTTAGGGGTACAAACAATAGTAATTGGGGCCTAGTGTGGTTGTGTACGTGTGATATACATACACTTTTTTTGGATCATATTTTCTATTCCGCTATTTAATCAAAAACCTTTGGGGATCAGTTAAATTGGGGGATAGTCTGTGTTGGTACGTGTGAGAGAGATCCACCTTTCCAAGTTGTTGGGGTTCATCTCATACTTCTGAAGGTTTGAGGGTGCTGCCTGTTCCATACCCCCCCTACTCCTCATCTAGCCTTTTAGGGGTACAAACAATAGTCATTGGGGCCTAGTGTGGTTGTGTACGTGTGATATACATACACTTTTTTTGGATCATATTTTCTATTCCGCTATTTAATCAAAAACCTTTGGGGATCAGTTAAATTGGGGGATAGTCTGTGTTGGTACGTGTGAGAGAGATCCACCTTTCCAAGTTGTTGGGGTTCATCTCATACTTCTGAAGGTTTGAGGGTGCTGCCTGTTCCATACCCCCCCTACTCCTCATCTAGCCTTTTAGGGGTACAAACAATAGTAATTGGGGCCTAGTGTGGTTGTGTACGTGTGATATACATACACTTTTTTTGGATCATATTTTCTATTCCTCTATTTAATCAAAAACCTTTGGGGATCAGTTAAATTGGGGGATAGTCTGTGTTGGTACGTGTGAGAGAGATCCACCTTTCCAAGTTGTTGGGGTTCATCTCATACTTCTGAAGGTTTGAGGGTGCTGCCTGTTCCATACTCCCCCTACTCCTCATCTAGCCTTTTAGGGGTACAAACAATAGTAATTGGGGCCTAGTGTGGTTGTGTACGTGTGATATACATACACTTTTTTTGGATCATATTTTCTATTCCGCTATTTAATCAAAAACCTTTGGGGATCAGTTAAATTGGGGGATAGTCTGTGTTGGTACGTGTGAGAGAGATCCACCTTTCCAAGTTTTTGGGGTTCATCTCATACTACTGAAGATTTGAGGGTGCTGCCTGTTCCATACTCCTCCTCCTACTGCTCAACCATCCTTTTAGGGGTACAAACAATAGTAGTTGGGGCCTAGTGTGGTGGTGTACGTGCGAGATACATACACTTTCTTTTTGATCATATTTTCTATTCCGCTATTCAATTAAAACCTTTGGGGATCAATTCAATTGCGAGATAGTCTGTGTCGGTACGTGTGAGATCCACCTTTCCAAGTTGTTGGGGTTCATCTCATACTTCTGAAGATTTGAGGGTGCTGCCTGTTCCATACTCCTGCTCCTACTGCTCAACCATCCTTTTAGGGGTACAAACAATAGTAATTGGGGCCTAGTGTGGTTGTGTACGTGCGAGATACATACACTTTTTTTGATCATATTTCCTATTCCGCTATTCAATAAAAACCTTTGAGGATCAATTGAATTGCGGGATAGTCTGTGTCGGTACGTGTGAGATCCACCTTTCCAAGTTTTTGGGGTTCATCTCATACTTCTGAAGATTTGAGGGTGCTGCCTGTTCCATACTCCTCCTCCTACTCCTCATCCATCCTTTTAGGGGTACAAACAATAGTAATTGGGGCCTAGTGTGGTTGTGTACGTGCGAGATACATACACTTTTTTTGATCATATTTCCTATTCCGCTATTCAATAAAAACCTTTGAGGATCAATTGAATTGCGGGATAGTCTGTGTCGGTACGTGTGAGATCCACCTTTCCAAGTTTTTGGGGTTCATCTCATACTTCTGAAGATTTGAGGGTGCTGCCTGTTCCATACTCCTCCTCCTACTCCTCATCCATCCTTTTAGGGGTACAAACAATAGTAATTGGGGCCTAGTGTGGTTGTGTACGTGCGAGATACATACACTTTTTTTGATCATATTTCCTATTCCGCTATTCAATAAAAACCTTTGAGGATCAATTGAATTGCGGGATAGTCTGTGTCGGTACGTGTGAGATCCACCTTTCCAAGTTTTTGGGGTTCATCTCATACTTCTGAAGATTTGAGGGTGCTGTCTGTTCCATACTCCTCCTACTCCTCATCCATCCTTTTAGGGGTAGAAACAATAGTAATTGGGGCCTAGTGTGGTTTTGTACGTGCGAGATACATACACTTTTTTGGATCATATTTCCTATTCCGCTATTCAATAAAAACCTTTCTAGGGCAAGATCTTAAATTACAGAAATATGAGGAGACCGTCAAATAAGGGCCGTGGCCTGGGTCGTGGTGCTGCTGGTAGAGCTCCTGTTGCAAGGAGAGGACGTGGTCGATCTGTGCCAGCTACACGCACAAGTGAAACACCTTCCTCAAGTGTGAGTAGGCGACAGAACCTGCATCAGTATTTGGTAGGGCATCAAACGCCCCTAGAAGTGATGAGGCCAGAACAAGTTGAGGCGATAGTAGATTGGTTTGCTGCTGACAGTGCCTCCAGTTCCTTCACATTGTCTCCCACCCAGTCTACTGCAGAAAGGTCAGAGTTGGCACCTGCAGCCAATGTCCAACCGTCTTTCACCTCACCCCCTTGCAAATCAGGCCAGCAGTCTGAGCCCCAAGCCATACAGCAGTCTCTTATTCTTTTTGAGGACTCTGTCAGCAGGGTTTCCCAGGGCCATCCACCTAGCCCTGCCCCAGAAGTGGAAGAGATTGAGTGCAGCGATGCCCAACCACTTATTTCTCAAGATGAGTACATGCAAGGATCATCGCAGCACGTCTCCGATGATGACGAAACGCAGGTGCCAACTGCTGCGGCGTTCAGCATTGTGGAGACCGACAAGGAGGGCAGGGGTGAAGACTGGGTGGAAGATGATGTGGAGGACGATGAGGTCCTCGACCCCACATGGAATGAACGTCATGCAGGTGACCTGAGTAGTTTGGAGGAAGAGGCGGTGGTCGCACAGAGCCACCAGCACAGCAGAAGAGGGAGCAGGGTGCAGAAGCGGAGCGGCCGTGCCCTAGACACTACGCCCGCTACTGCCCAACGCAGCAAGGGAACGAGCGCACCAAAGTCAGCTCAAAGGAGTTCTCTAGCGTGGAAGTTCTTTAGAAAATGTGCTGATGACAGGACACGAGTGGTTTGCACCCTGTGCAATCAGAGCTTGAAGCGAGGCATAAACCTTCTCAACCTGAGCACAACCTGCATGATCAGGCATCTAAGTGCAAAGCACGAGCTGCAGTGGAGTACACACCTTCAAAACCAAGAAACGTCTCTGGCTCATCCTGCTTCCTCTTCTGCTGCAGTCTCGGCCGCTCCAGCCACATCTGTAGTGATACCGGCACCTGCCACCCCGCAAACAGACGATCTGTCAGCAACACCACCACCTGGGTCACCAACAACCATCTCCACAATGTCCCGTGGAAGCGTTCAGCTTTCCATCTCCCAAACACTTGAGAGGAAGAGGAAGTACCCCCCTACCCACCCGCGATCCCTGGCCCTGAATGCCAGCATTTCAAAATTATTGGCCTTTGAAATGCTGTCATTCCGTCTGGTGGAGACGCACAGTTTTAAAAACCTTATGTCGGTGGCTGTCCCACAGTACGTCGTGCCCAGCCGCCACTACTTTTCCAGGCAAGCCATCCCTTCCCTGCACAACCAAGTGGGGGAAAATATCAGGTGTGCACTGCGCAACGCCATCTGTGCCAAGGTCCACCTAACTACGGATACGTGGACCAGTAAGCACGGTCAGGGGCGTTATATCTCCCTAACGGCACACTGGGTAAATGCAGTGGCGGATGGGCCTGAGGCGGATAGCAATTTGGCGCATGTCCTTCCACCACCGAGGATTGCAGGGCGCTTCAGTTTGCCTCCTGTTCCTAACTCCTCCTACTCCGCTTCCTCATCCTCTACCGCCTCCTCATCCGGACAGCGTAACACCTTCACCACCAACTTCAGCACGGCCAGGGGTAAACGACAGCAGGCAGTTTTACAACTTGCCTGTTTGGGGGACAAACCACACACCGCGCAGGAGTTGTGGAGGAGCATGGAACAGCAGACAAATGAGTGGTTGCTGCCAGCGAGCCTCAAGCCCGGCCTGGTGGTGTGCGATAACGGGCGAAATCTCATAGCAGCTCTGGGCCTAGCCGGTTTGACGCACATCCCTTGCCTGGCGCATGTGCTGAATTTGGTGGTGCAGAGGTTCCTTAAAAACTACCCCGATATGTCAGAGCTGCTGCAGAAAGTGCGGGCCGTTTGTGCGCACTTTCGGCGTTCTCACCCTGCTGCTGCTCGCCTGGCAGCGCTGCAGCGTAACTTCGGCCTTCCCGCTCACCGCCTCATATGTGACGTGCCCACAAGGTGGAACTCCACCTTGCACATGCTGGAAAGACTGTGCGAGCAGCAGCAGGCCATAGTGGAGTTTCAGCTGCAGCACGCACGCGTGAGTCGCTCTGCGGAACAGCACCACTTCACCACCAATAACTGGGCCTCCATGCGAGACCTGTGTGCCTTGTTGCGCTGTTTTGAGTACTCCACCAACATGGCCAGTGGCAATGACGCCGTTCTCAGCTTAACTATCCCACTTCTATGCCTCCTTGAAAAAACAATTCGGGCGATGATGGAAGAGGATGTGGCACAGGATGAGGAGGAGGAGGAGGATGAAGAGGTAACATTTCCAAGGCTTTCAGGGCAGTCATTCGCAAGGGGCTCCGAGGGTGGGTTCCTGCACACGCAAACGCCAGGGACGCAATTGTCCAGCAGGGGCACAGTTCTGGAGGATGAGGAGGATGAGGAGGAGGAGGAGCTGGAGGAGGAGATGGAACCATGTTCACAGCAGGGTGGCACCCAGGCCAGCTCATGGCCATCACTGGTGCGTGGCTGGGGGGATACAGAGGACACGGACGATACACCTCCCACAGAGGACAGCCTTTCGTTGCCTCTGGGCAGCCTGGCACACATGAGCGATTACATGCTGCAGTGTCTCCACAACGACCGCCGAGTTGCACACATTCTAACTTGTGCTGATTACTGGGTGGCCACGCTGCTGGATCCCCGTTACAAGGACAACGTACCGTCCTTAATTCACTCACTGGAGCGCGATCGCAAGATGCGCGAGTACAAGCGCACGCTGGTAGATGCCATGCTGCTGGCATTCCCATCTGACAGCGGGGCCACAGTGGAAGCACAAGGCAGAGGAGGAGGAGGAGGAGGTCGCCAACGCAACCAGGGCACCGCCAGCACCTCAGAAGGCAGGGTTAGCATGGCCGAAATGTGGAAAAGCTTTGTCAGCATGCCACAACAAACAGCAGCACCAGCAGCTCAGATGGAACGTCTTAGCAGGAGGCAGCATTTTACCAACATGGTGGAGCAGTATGTGTGCACACGCCTACATGTAGTGAATGACGGGTCTGCCCCCTTCAACTTCTGGGTCTCCAAATTGGGCACATGGCCTGAGCTTGCCCTTTACGCCTTGGAGGTGCTGGCGTGCCCTGCAGCCAGTGTATTATCTGAACGGGTATTTAGCACGGCTGGGGGCGTTATAACAGACAAGCGCAGCCGCCTGTCCAGAGACAATGTGGACAAGCTCACGTTCATTAAAATGAACCAGGCATGGATCCCACGGGACTTTTCCGTACCTTATGCAGAATAGCAATGGATACCGACCTTACCCACCCATTGTTCCATTTTTGCTCTTTCTCACTCTTTTGGGGTGTACCCTCATTTAAAATTTTTGAAAAGAAGCAGTGTTGGCTACCTCGTCCTCCTCCTCAGGGCCAGATTAATGTAGGGGCTATTGGAGCTGCAGCTCCAGGCCCCTACCTTTTATATAGGCCCCGGGTTGGCCATATTCACTGTTACCGCTCTTCTGTCACTTGTAAACACAGAAGTCTGGCTTCTATGCTCGCTTCCCCAGGCAGCACCCTCAGAACCTCCCCACACAGCGTGAAGGCCGGACAAGGAGGGACAGTTGGCGATGCATGGATGTGTTTATGGGCTTCAGAGACAGCATCCCATGTTGAATTAGGCATGCATGGCTGCACCCTTCCTCCTCTGGGTGCATGGCAAGGCACGGCCCTTAAGGCCCTTCAAAATCCTCAGCACCAAGCCCATGATGCTGTTAATCCGGCCCTGGTCCTCCTCCACCGCCGCTTCCACCTACACCGCCCATAGGTGTGCGCAGCCTATTGCATTAAGGTGTGCACCCCAAAGTTGAAATACACATGCATGTGTTTGCCAGCAGGGAGAGTAATGTATCGGGGCCATGTACCTGTAGGCAAGGAGAAATAGAGCAGAGCAGGTCCCAGGGAGATCTTTCCCATCTCCTCACTGGCAATGCTATGTGCCCTAGGTGATTAGGGTGTGCCCAGGCACACCCAGCACACCCTGTGCGCACGCCTATGTCACCGCCACATCCACCACCACCTCAACCTCCCTCCTACTCCATATGGGCCTCGTCCTTCAGAGATGAAGAAGAACATTGTTTTATTTTTCTGTTTTTTTTTGTTGTTTTAAGTTATTTCCCTATCCACATTTGTTTGCAGAGCACTTGCCATGCTCTTAATTACGTTTTGCTGCCATTTGCAGCACTCTAGCCCTTTCCTTTGGTGTTTTAGAGCCATTTTAGTGCCTTAAAGTTCGGGTCCCCATTGACTTCAATGGGGTTCGGTGTCCGGGAAAAGTTCGGTAAAAGTCCGGGACACGGACCCGGACTTTTTTTTAAAGTTCGGCCGAACCCGTCGAACACGGACATCTAGGTGTCCGCTCAACCCTATTCATGATAGACTGAAGGCGAGATAGCCTACGTAAGTGTAGACCAACAATAATGGAAATGCAATAGTTGAAGTGAGGGATAACCAGGTAGTGAATTAGTAGCTTTTGGTGTTGTTTGAGTTGAACTTTAATTATTGAACCGTATTTTGTGTGTTTATCTAACCAGTGATATCCTAGATGACTGCTGGGAGAACAACAACTTTTCAGGGAGTGGGCAAAATCTTTTGGACGTTAATGTATTCAAGAAACACAAAGAACATCTTGGGCAGAGGGTAGCTCTTGTGGTCAGTGGAGGTTTCCTGGTAAGTTCTGTTTTGTGATTAATGTTTTCTTGCCTGAGACAATCTGATATTTATTAAATATAATGGATTCTATTATAAAACTATTCCACAGACACTAACTTTATATATTTATATATTTCTTGAAAGTAAAAAGTAATTACTATGTTTTGTCTTATGCTTTGAATAAACAGTGTTTTTTGTCACAGGGACGGATTTTAACTCCCAGTAAAAGTAAAAAGTGCAAGTGGCAACTTTTACAAAAACTAGTAGAACACTGCCATCGGAAGAAAGTGACTCCCAGTGAACAAGAAGAGATGATGAGAGAATATTCATTTGTAGACCTAGCTTCTCAGTGTCAAGCTGTCATCTGCTGCAGGGTGACACCAAAGCAAAAAGCTATGATTGTACAGCTTGTGAGAAAACACAAGAAAGCCATAACCCTTGCTATTGGAGATGGGGCAAATGATGTAAATATGATTAAAAGTAAGTTTAGGTTTAATGTTTTTGTTGTCCTTTTTCCCTTTGGGTATTGATAAAAGATTGGACTGGCAGATTTGTGATAGAGGTGATTGAGTTAAACATTGTGACAAGCAGCTGTGTAGGTAGGTGGTATACATACAGTGCATATAGAAGAAAAGTGCTAAGGCTATTTTATTTATTTCAGTAGAATTGTCACAGGACTAGGTGTAGCCATTGGAAAATGTTTCTTTTGCCTCCTCTTTCAGTAAAAAAAGAAACTAAGCACACTGGCTTAAAAATCGCTGCTACTATAGGAGGTTTGTGGTCTGCCTGTACAGTCAGCTCTATGTTATCCTATGTGTCCATGCACATTAGGACAATTACAGGCATATTTTAAGCTCAACGTTTACATAGTTACATAGTCGGTAAGGCACCAGTCCATCCAGTTAAACCTGTGGTGTTTGAGTGTACTTTTTTTTATGTCAATAGTAAATCGTATATCCCTGTATGTTGTGAACATCTAATAGTTTTTTTAACCACTTGCCAACCAGCTGCTGTAGTTTTGCTGCACAAAGTTGGCTCTATTGCGTGAAACGACATACCTGTATGTCATTTCCTGCAATAGCCAGGGGGAGCCAATCAAAGAGTCTGGCAAATGCAATGTCCGCCAGCCACCCGTGATCGTTCTCTTTAGAGACAGAACAGAGGACTGTCTATGTAAACAAGGCAGACCGCCGTTCTCTTACAGATAAACACAGGGATACTTTGTTCCTGCTATTCAGGAATACAGGTCTCTGTGTTCATCTAGTGAGTCCATCCCCCACACAGATAGAAAGCATCCCCTAGGGACACACTTAACCCTTTGATCACCCCTGGTGTTAACCCTTTTCCTGCCAGTGTGCAAAAATTCACCATCCGAAAGTAAGTGGGTCAGCTCTCACTGACATTAGATGAGATCTGTATGTGATTAAATGGAAATAGAAATAGAGGTAAAACTATGCAGACTAATAGGAACAGAACAAAAAATGCTAATGAAATAATATTATGGTGTTTAAAGTCCATGTAGCCCATAGATAGCTGAGAACCACAGGATTACAAGGCCAATGTGAAAAATGGCAGGTGGTGACTGGACAGAACACAAGACGGCAGCATCTTGTTGATGTATGGGATTCCTTTGAGAACAACAATAGAGAAAACAGGGCGCCATGTCAGTGCAAGTAAAAACAACAACACTTTATTCCAATATCCACTTTATTCCAATATCCACTAACTTGCAGACTTCATGTAGAGGTGCTGTGGTATTGTGTGTGGTAATCCAAGATGGTAGACAGGGTGGGCTGGAGGGCTGCTGAAGAAGTCTGGACCCGCTAAAGATGACAACTGGGGCTTATCGCAGTAGCAAACTCCAAGGTTCCCACCTCCGTCTGACCGAAGATAAAATGGGCCAATAGGGAGACCACTGCTCACACAAGTCTGGACCGCTTGAGAAAGCAGGAGAACGGCAGCGTCACAGGCTCTCACGCACCATTACCGACTGAAATGAGACAGGGCACACAAGCTGGGGAGGGGGCAGGCCACAACTAGTTTCCAAAGTCCAGCCTCCATCTTTAGGCCCTTCCCTGCCAGTGTCATTAGTACAGTATCAGTGCATACTTTTAGAACTGATTACTGTAGTACTGTCATTGGTCCCCTCAAAAGTGTCAAAGGTGTCAGTTAAGTGTCTTATCTCTCCGCTGCAATGTCACAGTCCCGCTAAAAATCGCCGATTGCCGCCATTATTAGTAAAAAAATAAATAAATAAATAAAAATGGCATAAATCTATCCCCTAGTTTGTAGACACGAGACCTTTTGCACAAACCAATTAATATACACTTATTGGGATTTTTGTTACCAAAAATATGTGGCAGAATACAAATTGGCCTAAAATTATGAAAAAATTTAATTTTTTTTATTGGCTGTGTTTTAGTAAAACATATATATATACAGTCAGGTCCATAAATATTGGGACATCGCCACAATTCTAATCTTTTTGGCTTTATACACCACCACAATGGATTTGAAATGAAACAAACAAGATGTGCTTTAACCACTTAAAGACCGGAGGATTTTGCTGCTCAATGACCAGGCCACTTTTTTCAACTCAGAACTGCAAGACTTTAACTGACAATTGCGCAGTCATGCAATGCTGTGCCCAAACCAAATTTAGGTCCTTTTTTTTCCACAAACTGAGCTTTCTTTTGGTGGTATTTGATCACCTCTGCGCATTTTATTTTTTGCGATATTAATAAAAAAAGAGCGAAAAATTTACATTTTCTACTTTGACTGGTAAAAAATATCCAATATGTTAAATTTTTGTCATATATTTAGGTCAAAATGTATTTAGTTACATGTTTTTGACAAAAAAATTCTCAATGAGCATATTTTTATCCACTTTAAGAGCGGAAGATTTTACCCCCTTCCTGACCAGGCCATATTTTGCGATTCGGCACTGCGTTATTTTAACGGACAATTGCTCGGTCGGGCGACACTGTACCAAAATGAAATTTACATATTTTTTCCCCCACGAATAGAGCTTTCTTTTGGTGGTATTTGATCACCTGTGCTATTTTTAATTTTTGAAAAAAAGTGTGACAATTTAGAAAAAAAAAACAATATTTTTTACATTCTGATATTAAACATTCCCAAAATCAAATTTTTTTAACATTTTAGGCCAATTTGTTTTCTGCTACATATTTTTGGTAAAAAAATCGCAATAAGCATATTTTGTTTGGTTTGCACAAAAGTTATTGCGTTTACTAACTACGGGAAAGATTTGTCATTTTTATTGTCTTTTTTTTACTAGTAATGGTGGCGATCTGTGATTTTTTTGCGGGACTGTGACATTGTGGCGGACAGATTGGACCAGTGACATTACTACAGTAATCAGTGCTAAAAATATGCACTGTTACTGTAATAATGACACTGGCAGGGAAGGGGTTAACACTGTTGGTGATCAAGGGGTTAAATGTATTCCTCATACTTAATGACGTGTGTGGGGGGAGGGGGTTCTGTCACACAGACAGAGATCGCAGGTTCAGCTATGCTGAATCCTGTGATCTCTCCCTGTCTGTGACAGAGAAGATCCGCCTGCTTTGTTTACACAAGCGGGTGGATTTTCTCACAATTTCCCCCTACGAACGAGGAAGAGAGACAGTGATTGCCACCTCTCCTCCTCCAGCCCGACTCACGCCACTGAGACAGCTAGGAGTTCAGCGACATAGGTCTACGTCGCTGGACCCAGGGCTGCCACAGTAGCAGCACAGTGAGCGGTTGGCAAGTGGTTAACTGCAGACTTTCAGCTTTAATTTGAGGGTATTTACATACAAATCAGGTGAACGGTGTAGGAATTACAACAGTTTGTTTATGTGCCTCACACTTTTTAAGGGACCAAAAGTAATGGGACAGATTAACAATCATAAATCAAACTTTCACTTTTTAATACTTGGTTGCAAATCCTTTGCAGTCAATTACAGCCTGAAGTCTGGAACGCATAGACATCACCAGATAATGGGTTTCCTCCCTGGGGATGCTCTGCCAGGCCTCTACTGCAACTATCTTCAGTTCCTTCTTCTTGGGGCAATTTCCCTTCAGTTTTGTCTTCAGCAAGTGAAATGCATGCTCAATCGGATTCAGGTCAGGTGATTGACTTGGCCATTGCATAACATTCCACTTCTTTCACTTAACCACTTTCCCACCGGAGGATTTTGCAGCTTAAAGACCAGACCCCTTTTTTCAACTTGGCACTTCGTGACTTTAACTGATAATTGCTCGGTCATGCAATGCTGTACCTAAACGAAATTTACGTCCTTTTTTTCTCACAAACAGAGCTTTCTTTTGGTGGTATTTGATCGCCTCTGCGCTTTTTATTTTTTGCGATATTAATAAAAAAAGAGCGAAAATTTTGCAAAAAAATGACATTTTCAACTTTGTCTTTTAAAAAATATCCAATATACTCAATTTATGTCATTTTTTTTTGCCAAAATATATTTAGCTACATGTCTTTGACAAAAAAAAAATCAATGAGCGTATTTTTATTGGTTTGCGCAAAAGTTATAGCGTCTACAAACTATGGTGTAAATAGTGAAATTTACGCAGCTTTAATTTCTGACTGCCAATCTCATTTCATGAAGTGCTAAAATGGCGGGGCAGTACAAAACCCCCCCAAACTACCACTTTTTGGAAAGTAGACATCCTAAGGAATGTCCTGACAGGCATGTTGAGCTCATTGAATATTTCATTTTTTTGTCACAGGTGTTTGAAAAATGACTAAAAAAAATTTTTTTTTTTTTTTTACACAAAGTTGTCATTGAAATGATATATTGCTCACACATGCCATGGGTATATGTGTAATTACACCCCAAAATATATTCTGCTGCTTCTCCTGAGTACAGGGATACCACATATGTGGGACTTTTTGGGAGCCTAGCTGTGTAGGGGTCCCCAAAAACAAATCACCACCATCAGAATTTCAAAGGGCGTACATTTTTCATTGCATTTTCTCACTACCTCTAACGGTTTAGGAGGCCCTGAAATGTCAAGATACCACAAAACCCCCCCAAATGACCCCATTTTGGAAAGTAGACACCCCAAGCTGTTTGCTGAGAGGCATGGTGAGTCCATGGAATATTTTATATTTTGCCACAAGTTTTGTGAAAATTACAATTTTTTTTTTTAATTTTTTTTTTTTACACAACGTTGTCACTAAAAGATAAATTTCTCACACATGACATGTGTATATGTGGAATGACACCCCAAAATACATTCTGCTGCTTCTCCTGAGTATGGGGATACCCCATGTGTGAGACTTTTTGGGAGCCTAGCTGTGTACAGGACCGCAAAAGCCAATCAACACTCTCAGGTTTTCTAATGGCGTAAATTGTTCATGTCATCTCTGCACTACCTGTCACAGTTTCGCAGGCCCTAAAATTCCAAGATAGCACAAAACCCCCCCAAATGACCCCATTTTGGAAAGTAGACACCCCAAGCTATTTGCTGAGAGGCATGGTGAGTCCATGGAATATTTTATATTTTGCCACAAGTTCCGGGAAATATATATATATATATATATTTTTTTTTTTTTTACACAAAGTTGTCAGTAAATGATATATTGCTCACACATGCCATGGGTATATGTGAACTGACACCCCAAAATACATTCTGCTGCTTCTCCTGAGTACAGGGATACCCCATGTGTGAGACTTTCTTGCAGTCTAGCCGAGTACAGGACCCCGAAAACCAACCTCCACTTTCAGGCTTTCCAAGGGCGTAAATTGTTGATTTCACTCCTGACTACCTATCACAGTTTCGGAGGCCCTAAAATTCCAAGATAGCACAAAACCCCCCCAAATGACCCCATTTTGGAAAGTAGACACCCAAGCTATTTGCTGAGAGGCATGGTGAGTCCATGGAATATTTTATATTTTGCCACAAGTTCCGGGAAATATATATATATATATATATATATTTTTTTTTTTTTTACACAAAGTTGTCAGTAAATGATATATTGCTCACACATGCCATGGGTATATGTGAACTGACACCCCAAAATACATTCTGCTGCTTCTCCTGAGTACAGGGATACCCCATGTGTGAGACTTTTTTGCAGTCTAGCCGAGTACAGGACCCCGAAAACCAACCTCCACTTTCAGGCTTTCCAAGGGCGTAAATTGTTGATTTCACTCCTGACTACCTATCACAGTTTCGGAGGCCCTAAAATTCCAAGATAGCACAAAACCCCCCCAAATGACCCCATTTTGGAAAGTAGACACCCCAAGCTATTTGCTGAGAGGCATGGTGAGTCCATGGAATATTTTATATTTTGCAA
This sequence comes from Pelophylax lessonae, assembly GCF_965119305.1. Classification (NCBI taxonomy): domain Eukaryota; kingdom Metazoa; phylum Chordata; class Amphibia; order Anura; family Ranidae; genus Pelophylax; species Pelophylax lessonae. The sequence continues at coordinate 502,192,080 of NC_138768.1, forward strand.
CAAGTTCCGGGAAATATATTATTATTATTTTTTTTTTGTTTTTTTTACACAAAGTTGTCAGTAAATGATATATTGCTCACACATGCCATGGGTATATGTGAAATGACACCCCAAAATACATTCTGCTGCTTCTCCTGAGTACAGGGATACCCCATGTGTGAGACTTTTTTGCCGTCTAGCCGAGTACAGGACCCCGAAAACCAACCTCCACTTTCAGGCTTTCCAAGGGCGTAAATTGTTGATTTCACTCCTGACTACCTATCACAGTTTCGGAGGCCCTAAAATTCCAAGATAGCACAAAACCCCCCCAAATGACCCCATTTTGGAAAGTAGACACCCCAAGCTATTTGCTGAGAGGCATGGTGAGTCCATGGAATATTTTATATTTTGCCACAAGTTCCGGGAAATATATTATTATTTTTTTTTTTTTGTTTTTTTTACACAAAGTTGTCAGTAAATGATATATTGCTCACACATGCCATGGGTATATGTGAAATGACACCCCAAAATACATTCTGCTGCTTCTCCTGAGTACAGGGATACCCCATGTGTGAGACTTTTTTGCCGTCTAGCCGAGTACAGGACCCCGAAAACCAACCTCCACTTTCAGGCTTTCCAAGGGCGTAAATTGTTGATTTCACTCCTGACTACCTATCACAGTTTTGGAGGCCATGAAATGCCAAGACAGCACAACCCCCCCCCCAAATGACCCCTTTTCGGAAAGTAGACAACCTGAGCTATTTGCAGAGAGGCATGTTGAGTATTTTGCAGATCTCACTTTTTGTCACAAAGCTTTGGAAATTGAAAAAAGAGGAAAAAAAATGCATTTTCCTGTTTTTTCTTCATTTTCCAAAAAAAATTAGAGCTGCAAAATACTCACCATGCCTCTCAGCAAATAGATTGGAGTGTCTACTTTGCAAAATGGGGTAATTTGGGGGGGTTTTGTGCCATCTTGGCTTTTTATGGACTTCAAAAGTGTGATAGGTAGTAAGGAGTGAGATCAACAATTTACGCCCTTGGAAAGCCAAAAGGTGCGCATTGGTTTTCCGGGTCCTGTACGCGGCTAGACTGGCAAAAAGTCTCACACATGGGGTATCATTGTACTCAGGAGAAGCAGCAGAATGTATTTTGGGGTGTCATTTCACATAAACCCATGGCATGTGTGAGCAATATATCATTTACTGACAACTTTGTGTAAAAAAAAATAAAAAAATAAAAAAAAAATTTTTTCCCGAAACTTGTGGCAAAATATAAACTATTCCATGGACTCACCATGCTTCTCAGCCAGTAGCTTGGAGTGTCTACTTTGCAAAATGGGGTCATTTGGGGGGGTTTTGTGCTATCTTGAAATTTCAGGGCCTCTGAAACTCTGACAGGTAGTCAGGGGTAAAATCAGCAATTTACGCCATTAGAAAACCTGAAGATGTGGACTGGTTGTCGGGGTCGCGTACACAGCTAGGCTCCCAAAAAGTCTCACACATGGGGTATCCCTGTACTCAGGAGAAGCAAAAGAATGTATTTGTGGGTGTCATTTCACATATTCCCATGGCATGCATGAGCAATATATCATTTAGTGACAACTTTCTGTAAAAAAACAACAACAAAAAAAATAATAATAATTTTCCCGAAACTTGTGGCAAAATATAAAATACTCCATGGACTCACCATGCCTCTCAGAAAAAAGCTTTGGGTGTCTACTTTTCAAAAAGGGGTCATTTGGGGGGTGTTTGAACTGTCCCGGCATTTTATGCTCAATCTTAGCCACACATCACCCACTCTTCTAACCACTTGAAAATCAAGCCTTTTCTGTGCCTTTTTGTTTACATGAAAAAATATTTTTTTTTTACTAGAAAATTACTTTGAACCCCCAAACATTATATATTTTTTTAAAGCAGAGGCCCTATAGAATAAAATGGTGGATGTTGCAAATTTTTTTGTCACACGGTATTTGCGCACAGATTTTCCAAACGCAATTTTTGTGAAAAAAATACATTTTTTTTTAATTTATTGCACAAATACACTATATAATTCCAATTTTTTTGGTAAAATTTAAAAGATGATCTTATGCCGAGTTCATAGACACCTAACATGACATGCTTTAAAAATTGCGCATGCCTGCGCAGCGGCAAAAACATACGTACATTTTTAAAAACCTTTAAAAGTCTCTACAGGTTACCACGTTAGACTTACAGAGGAGGTCTACTGCAAGAATTACTGCACTCGATCTGGCGATCGCGGCGATACCTCACATGCATGCTGCAATTGCGGTTTACATATGACACTAGACCACCGCTTGCGTGCGCCATTGCGCGCAAGCACCGGGGGAAAGGGGGGGGGCTCAATTTTTTTTTTTTTTTTTCTTTTTTCTTTTGCTTTTTTATGTTATTTTGACACCTTTCCTTTCATTTTTTTTTTTTAAATCATTTTTATTGTTATCACAGTGAATTTAAATATCCCCCATGATAGCAATCTGTGGTGACAGGTACTCTTTTTTAAAAAAATTGGGGTCTTTTAGACTCTAGATCTCTCCTCTGACCTTAACGCATCTGACCACACCAAAATTGGTGTGATAAAATACTTTCCCAATTTCCCAATGGCCCTGCTTATTTCTGGCGAAACAGAAGTCATGAAATGCTCGTAGCCTCCGGCATCTTAGGCCATAGAGATGATTGGAGCCATTCTCATCTCCAATTAGCTCTATGGTTAGACAATTGAACCACCGGCTGCACTCTCGGGTTAACCGGTGGGACAGGAGAGCCCGAGAAAAACCACGGAAGGCTGCGGAAGGCGGCGGTGGGGGGGGGGGAGGCCCCTCCCACTGCATGTAAAAGCAGTCTAGCGGCCAATTACCTGCTAGGATTGCTTTTACATGTAAGCCGACCGCTGGCTGTAAAAAACGATACCAAGATGATGCCTAAATCTGCAGGCATCATCCTGGTATAACCACTCAAAGTCCAGCAACGTACCAGTACATTGCTGGTCCTTGTTTGGCATATAGGTTTTTTTTTTTTTTCATGCAGCCTGTGGGCTGAACGGAAAAAAAGAGAACCTATCAGAAATCAGCACAGGAATAATGCGTAGTATTACTCATCATTAACCGCCCAAACAACCACCCACTGAATTTAATGATGGGTATACACGACACTATCCACGTATACCAAAATAGGATTTTAACTGCAGTGCTGAAATCAGAAAATCACCACAGCTGCTATCAGCAAAGGTATCCATATATGCTGAGCGCAAACACTGTTTGTGTCAGAATATATAAAATCAATGCGTGGTAGCCGACGAGTACCTGCTAGAGAAACAGGTCACAAAAGAATGAAAAAACAAAGGACATTAAAAAAAAGTACAGTAGGAAGAGTAGGACATATAAAATGACTGACACAACAAAAGTTTTTGGATTCTCATCATTAACCGCCCAAACAACCACCCACTGAATTTAATGATGGGTATACACGGCGCTATCCACGTATACCAAAATAGGATTTTAACTGCAGTGCTGAAATCAGAAAATCACCACAGCTGCTATCAGCAAAGGTATCCATATATGCTGAGCGCAAACACTGTTTGTGTCAGAATATATAAAATCAATGCGTGGTAGCCGACGAGTACCTGCTAGAGAAACAGGTCACAAAAGAATGAAAAAACAAAGGACATTAAAAAAAAGTACAGTAGGAAGAGTAGGACATATAAAATGACTGACACAACAAAAGTTTTTGGATTCTCATCATTAACCGCCCAAACAACCACCCACTGAATTTAATGATGGGTATACACGGCGCTATCCACGTATACCAAAATAGGATTTTAACTGCAGTGCTGAAATCAGAAAATCACCACAGCTGCTATCAGCAAAGGTATCCATATATGCTGAGCGCAAACGCTGTTTGTGTCAGAATATATAAAATCAATGCGTGGTAGCCGACGAGGGACCTGCAAGAGAAACAGGTCACAAAAGAATGAAAAAACAAACTAAGGACATTGAAAAAAGTACAGTAGGAAGGAGAAGGACATATAAAATTACTGACACAACAGTTTTTGGATCCTTTTATTTTTCTAACTGTTTCTTGATTTGGGACTGCGATCTTCTGCGATCTTCTCTTCCAGCTTGGGTCTCTCAAAATGTCGATGGACATCCAACATCTTTCGAGACCCTGTGTTTATGTGCCCTACACTGTGTCGTGCTGTACCCTACGCTAATACTCCACTAGTGTATGGTAGCGCTCGAAACATTCCCCGATGCAGAGACCAGGTTGGTCAGGACATTTGGGACAATAATAACGGGTGTCACGCCTAAATCCGCGCCTGCTACAGACACGACATCTTTTTTGGGGGTATCTTTGGGTAGGGGTACTCGGGAGGACATAAGGAAAATGCCTCTCATGCAGCCGGCTCACTGCATCTGGAAGGGGAAGTTGGGCAGGCATGCCTCCTGGGTACAGGTAGGCAAGGATGATCTCTTCCTGGAATTCCCGGAAAGATCCAGTTCGTCCTGACGCCCTGTATAGGACAAAGGCGTTCAGCATAGCCAATTGGTAAAGGTAAACAGACACTTTTTTGTACCAGCGTCTGGCTTTACGGGCAACTAAATACGGCGCCAAAAGCTGGTCGTTAAGGTCCACCCCTCCCATGTTAAGGTTATATTCGTGGACACAGAGGGGTTTCTCCACAACGCCAGTTGCCGTAGTGATTTGGATCGTCGTGTCTGCGTGAAGGGAGGACAGAACATAAACATCCCGTGTATCCTTCCACTTCACCGCAAGCAATTTGTCCGTTTTCAAGCAGGCTCTCGCCCCCCGACTAAGACGGGAATTTACAAGCCGTTGGGGGAAGCCCCGGCGATTAGGTCGCACGGTGCCACATGCGCCAATTTGTAAATCGAGAAGGTGACTAAATAGTGGCACGCTTGTATAAAAGTTGTCCACGTACAAATGGTACCCCTTTCCGGATAAGGGTGACACCAAGTCCCAAACGATCTTACCGCTGCTCCCTATGTAGTCTGGGCAGTTGGGGGGCTCCACACAGCTATCTTTTCCCTCATAGACCCGGAAACTAACTGTATAGCCTGTGGCCCTGTCACACAATTTATACAGTTTGACCCCGTACTTGGCACGCTTGCTGGGGAGGTACTGTTTCATAGCAAGGCGGCCAGTAAATTTAATCAGGGACTCGTCAACGCAGACAACTTGTTCGGGGGTAAACAAGGCTGCAAACCGCTGATTGAAGTGGTCTATGAGGGGCCGAATTTTGTGGAGCCGATCGTATTCAGGGTCTCCCCGAGGACGACAGATTTCATTGTCGCTGAAATGCATGAATCGCAGAATTTGCTCGTATCTCCCCCTGGACATGGAGGCAGAGTACATGCGCATATGGTGAACTGGGCTAGTGGACCAATATAGCCGCAATTCACTCTGTTTAGTTATGCCCATGTGGAGGGAAAGGCCCAGAAAGATCTTAAATTCGGAAACCGTTATAGGTTTCCAGCCGAATTGTCTGGCAAGGTGTGAATTTGGGTTGGCGGCGATGAACTGTTGTGCATATAAATTTGATTGATCCACAATCGATCTGTAAAGATCTTCCGTGAAGAACAGCTCATAAAAGTTTAGGGGCGTAAAACCAGCTGTCTCCACGTGGATTCCAGGTTGGGCGGTGAATGGGGGAAGTACTGGCGCTGTAGTATCGGTGGGTTGCCAATTAGGATATGCCAGCGCATCAGGGAGGGCACTATGGGCTCTACGGGCCTGTCTACGAATACGCGGTGGCTGCGGGCCACTACTTGTGCTAGCCACCGCACCAGCTTCAACTGCACTTAGGGGACTCGCCACGTCACCAGGTCTTACTGCAGTGCTGGTTGTACTAGGTCCAGGTTGTACTAGGCCGCTGGCGCTTGCCAGGTCGCCAGAAAAATGAGCGGCACTAGTACCCACACTCTGCTCCATACGAGCACCCTGCGATTCCTGCATCTCAACAACTTCAGAATGGGGTCGGGTACGCCTGGGTCTAACAGGGACCCATCTGTCGTCGGAGCTATCTGTCAGGGAGCCGCTGCCGTCATCAGGTTCATATACTGACACTAATTCGGTCATTGTAGCTTCCCCTTCGCTATCAGATGACTCGGTCAGCATATAACTGAGAAGCTCTTCATCCCTGTACGAACGTTTGGTCATTTTGGTAACTAAATTTACTCGTACAGTGATGCGACTCACAGGTAATAAAAGCACCTGGTTGTCGAAGATTATTTCAAGCGCTACAAAAAAAAACTGCTAATGCTAGCAGGGATCAGGCCTGACTCTGCTAACACAGCGGTTTTGTGTCTTGTGTTTTTTTGCAAGTGACAGTAATCTATTGATTACTACACTTGCCTGGGTGAAAGGGTTAAACGCAGGTGCTGGCCGGAATCAGTACTGATCGTGCAAACACCGCGTTTTGGGAACCCTAAACTATGGGGGCGCTAGTATAGTTCTGATCAGATCAGATATTGATCTGTTCAAACACTATACTAGAAAGGGAAGTGTAGGTGCGTGCGTGTGTGGCAATCAAGGGGTTACTTCTAAACTATGCGCTGGGGATCTGGGGGGGGTGGCGGGGACCCTAAACCTCCTTTGGGAAAGAAACTAGCTAGCTAGCGCAACCTCAAGTCACAATGACACCAATACAAAATACAGTAAAAACAGTATATTATGTGTGTATTAGTGCTAATGTGACAGAGGGTGTAGGGGTTAACGGGATGTGATCAGGGGGGGATCAGGGGTTTAAATCTTTATTGGAAGGGGCTGGCGGGTATCCTAAGGATAAAAGGAACGGTGGCAAGCGCTAAACCTGGTCACAAGTCACACTTATACAGGTATATAGAAAATGCTATATACTGTATACAGTGTGTGTTATGGCAGGGGGTGTAGGGGTGATCAGGGGGGGATCAGGGGATTAAATCTTTATTGGGCGGGTGGCGGGGACCCTAAACCTCCTTGGGACACAAACTTAGTCGCCTGCGCTAATTCTGATCACAATCACACTAATACAAAAATACAAAAACACTGTATATTACGTTTGTATTAGTGCTGATGTGACAGAGGGTGTAGGGGTTAACTAGCGGTGATCAGGAGGGGATCAGGGGGGATCAGGGGCTTAAATCTTTATTAGGGGGGGGTGGTGGGTAATTCAAGTGGAAAAAGGGGGGTCGCAAGCGCTAGACCTGACCACAAATCACACTTATACGGGTATATAGCAAAATGCTATATACTGTATACGGTGTGTGTTATGGCAGGGGGTGTAGGGGTGATCAGGGGGGGGTCAGGGGCTTAAATCTTTATTGGGCGGGTGGCGGGGACCCTAAACCTTCTTGGGACAGAAACTTAGTCGCCTGCGCTTATTCTGATCACAATGACACTAATACAAAAATACAATAACACCGTATATTGCGTTTGTATTAGTGCTGATGTGACAGAGGGTGTAGGGGTTAACTAGCGGTGATCAGGGGGGGGGTCAGGGGAGATCAGGGGCTCAAATCTTTATTAGGGGGGGGTGGGGGGTAATTCAAGTGGAAAAGGGGGGGTCGCAAGTGTTACACCTGTTCACAAATCACACTTATACAGGTATATAGGTATATGCTATATGCTGTATATAGTGTGTGTTGTGTCAGGTGCTGTAGGGGTTAATCGGGGGGGCGATCGGGGGTGAAATGTGCCTATCTAACTGTGTGTGGGTGTGCTTGGTGCAGTACTCACAGTAAGATGTGCTCTCCTCTCACGCTGGATCCAAAAAGACCGTTGTGGGGGGAGGGCACATCTCCTCTAAGCCTGTGTTTACATTTCACAGGCTTAGAGGGAGATCTGATTGGGCAGGACCGATCAACAGGTCCAGACCAAAAATGATTGGCCTGGACCTGATGACTGATCGGTTCTGAACCCAATCGAGCCATCGGTGTCGGCGGGCACGCGCGGGAGCGCGCACAGGACCGGCAGGAAGTAGCGACGTAGACCTACGTCACTCTGCCTGGCCGGGGCCGACTGCCGCAGTAAATATACTGTGCGCAGTCGGCAAGTGGTTAAAAAACTCTTTGGTTGCTTTCGCAGTATGTTTCAGGTCATTGTCCATCTGCACTGTGAAGCGCCGTCCAATGAGTTCTGAAGGATTTGGCTGAATATGAGCAGATAATATTGCCCGAAACACTTCAGAATTCATTCTGCTGCTTTTGTCAGCAGTCACATCATCTATAAATACAAGAGAACCAGTTCCATTGGCAGCCATACATGCCCACGCCATGACACTACCACCACCATGCTTCACTGATGAGGGTGTATGCTTTGGATCATGAGCAGTTCCTTTCCTTCTCTATACTCTTCTCTTCCTATCACTCTGGTACAAGTTGATCTTGGACTCATCTGTCCATAGGATGTTGTTCCAGAACTGTGAAGGTGTTTTTAGATGTTGTTTGGTAAACTCTAATTTCGCCTTCCTGTTTTTGAGGCTCACCAATGGTTTACATCTTGTGGTGAACCATCTGTATTCACTCTGGTGAAGTCTTCTCTTGATTGTTGACTTTGACACACATACACCTACCTCCTGGAGAGTGTTCTTGATCTGGCCAAGTGTTGTGAAGGGTGTTTTCTTCACCAGGGAAATAATTTTTTGGTCATCCACCACAGTTTTTTTTTTTCCGTGGTCTTCCGGGTCTTTTGGTGTTGCTGAGCTCACTGGTGCGTTCTCTCTTTTTAAGGATGTTCCAAACAGTTGATTTGGCCACACCTAATGTTTTTGCTATCTCTCTGATGGGTTTGTTTTGTTTTTTTCAGCCTAATGATGGCTTGCTTCACTGATAGTGACAGCTCTTTGGATCTCATATTGAGAGTTGACAGCAACAGATTCCAAATGCAAATAGCACACTTGAAATGAACCCTGGACCTTTTATCTGCTCCTTGTAAATGGGATAATGAGGGAATAACACACAACTGGCTATGGAACAGCTGAGCAGCCAATTGTCCCATTACTTTTGGTACCTTATAAAGTGGGAGGCACATATACAAAATGTTGTAATTCCTACACCTTTCACCTGATTTGGATATAAATACCCTCAAATTAAAAATGTAATTGTATAGGTGAAGGCGCCTGGTTCTATTTTATGGCCATATATAAATACCTGCTGCCACATTTAATGGTGTGTACCAAAAAAAATCTTGGATATATGGAGAGATGAAGTAGACGCTGGTATGAGTGGGCGTTTTTTTATTTTGAAAAAGGTGTAGTAGCGCCAAGCACAAATAATAAATTCCTATATAATCAATGTGGAGTGTCCACAAGAAGTCACAACAGTCCAAAGGGATGAAGGAATAGTAGAGACCAGTTCCCAGCTTCCAATCGTGTAGATGAAAACGGAGCCAACACCCAAAAGTGTGATAATACCAACTGCTTACCAGATGTTATATGGTTATGAGCGATGAAATAGACTCAGGTCGGGCTATCAATGGACAGTACCAACAGTGTAGTCTCATCAATTCTCATCAATTCCAAAATGTCAAAGACATCCGCAAATCATGGATAAGTGCGATATATAGGCTCAAATAGATATCACCAGAACAAGCATGGGGTCTCGGCAACTCCAGTTCACCTCAATACAAGAAGGCAGGACATAGTGTAGACTGTACAAACATTGATTTATTGAAGATACAAAGTTATACTCACACAGTGGTGGATATAAGTAGGCATATCAAGTTTAAAAACCGCGGTAGAATGGCGTGCTGCTCGTACTCCAGGTCGCCTGATGCGTGTCGTCAAAGTAATGACATCATCAGAGGCGGACCGGACTTGTACGGCAGCACGCATAAGAAGTACTGAAAACGGAAGTGACATATGCGGAAATCAACCGCCAGTGCGTTCCACCTGATCGACAACCGGAACCGGAAGTGACACACGCGGAACAATCCGTCAGTGCGTTCCATCGGGTCCTGTACCAAAACCGGATATGCTGTAGAGGGGCGGTAATCAGTCATAGGAGCCAAAAAATGATACTACTTAACCGCTCATAGACCGGCAAAACAAATATGGTATGCCAGTACTCTCGAAATCCGATATTGACAGAAAAAAGAAAAAAGAAAAGAAAAATCTGTCACTACAAAAAGAGCGGAGATCAGGTGGAAAACACATAATAGACATAGCAATAGTACAGCATTTCTGGGCATAAAAATAACCGTCTTAGGGTCACATCAATAGCCCATATATGAATAAAATAGCAAAAATAGGGGTGCTAAATAGGCAATAAATAAATATACTAATATAGTATAAAATTGACCCTCACAGAGATAAATAAATGACACATATAAATTACAAAGGATCTCAAGAAAATAGGACAGAGGGTATTGATGTAACCATAGACGGACATACGGTATATACATCCCCCACCCATGTCATACAAATATTAAAAATTCCATAAATTACATATAAAAAAAACCTACAAAACTCACAATGTGATCACATAAAAATGTGACACATAAATATAAAAATAGAAGAAATATAAAAGGTACAGCACTATAACATCCTCAAAAGTGGTGTTCAGATATTTAGCTATTATTAATGTAGCAATTCACATCCCACTCGACGTTCAACCCCCATGGAGTGTAAGTCCTCATATTAAAAATCCACCGAGTCTCCAGTCGGGAAATTTCTCGATGAACATGGCTCCCTCTCCAGTGGGGGGTGAACCTGTCAATCCCCCAAATCTTAGTACCCACAGGATTTTTGTCATGGCAGTTGGCATAATGCCTTGAAACGCTGTGGTTGGGGAAACCTTTTCTAATATTTTTTATGTGCTCCCTCACCCTCACCGTCCTCAATGTCCTCTTAGTGCGGCCAATGTACTGTAGGCCACAGGGACATTGTAGGAGATAAACCACGTTGGTGGAGGAACAGCCAATGAAAGGTTTAATGGGGTGAATCTTAGAAGTAGCCGTAGATATGACCTCCCCAAATTTTCTACCAATGAGGGAATTTACCTTACAGACTGAACACCTTCTGCAAGGATAATAGCAGGTTAGAGCATGAAAAAAGGGTAGATGCTCCGGTTTGTCCAGAACGTTTGGAGCAATCTGAAGACGTAAAGGTTCAACACCCCTAAACACTACTGGTGGAACTTCAGGTAGTGAAGGACCCAACACTTTGTCATTTTGGAGAATATTCCAATGTTTTTTGAATATACGTTTAACGTCTCCAAACTGTTTCAAATAGGTGGTGATGAAGGAAAAACCAAAACGACTAGAATCAGCTTGTTGTCTGGGCTGCTTGTGTAGTAAGGTGGACCTGTCAATGTTCTCAACATCATGCAGCACAACATCCAAATTACTCTCGTCATATCCCTTATCCAGGAACTTATCCCTTAACATCAACGCCTGACTATGGTAATTCTCTTTGTTGGTACAATTACGACGAAGTCGTAAAAATTGACTTCGGGGTACTGATCGTAGCCAGGAAGGGTGGTGGCAGCTCCCCTGTTCAATATACCCATTACGATCAGTCGGCTTAAAGAAGGTGCTAGTCACGACTGCACCATCCTTAATTTCAATCGTTAGGTCGAGGAAATTGATCTTACTGTCACTGAACTCATGTTGAAGTACAATCCCAAGTTCATTAGAATTGAGGTCACTGATAAAACAGTCCAAAGATGCCCTGTCGCCATCCCATAGGAGGAGGACGTCATCTATGTAACGCCTCCAGAGAACCAGTTCAGGTCTCGGTCAGCCATAGACGACGTCCTCCTCCCACTTGGCCATAAATAAATTAGCCATGCTCGGTGCATACTTGGCACCCATGGCGACTCCCCTCTTTTGCAAGAAAAGAGTTTTTGGGTAATAAACTTTAAGGTGTATCTATAAAATAAACACACTTATATTTGTGTTCGTGGTGTATATTAAACTCAAATCAATATCCTTAAGATGCAGATAAGTGTAAAAATATGAAATCAACTATAGGTATGTGCGTCTTCCCCACCGGTGCCAGCCAGCCACCCACACAGGCGCACACACCCACAGGCCTGTACCAGCCAGCCACAGGCCCTGGGCCTGTACCAGCCAGCCACCCACCACACAGGGTGCCAGCCAGCCACCCACCAAAGGGTGCCAGCCAGCCACACAGGGTGCCAGCCAAACCACAGGGTGTCAGCCAGCCAGCCCGCCACCCACCCATCACAGGGTGCCAGCCAGCCACCCACCAAAGGGTGCCAGTCAGCCACACAGGGTGCCAGCCAGCCAGTCAGCCACACAGGATGCCAGCCAGCCAGCCACCCACCCACCAAAGGGTGCCAGCCAGCCATCAAAGGGTGCCAGCCAGCCACACACCCACCACAGGGTGCCAGACAGCCAGCCACCCACCAAAGGGTGCCAGCCAGCCAGTTGTTTTTTTTTAAGCCTATATTCAATTTCATTAGTGTCTTTCAAATTTCAATGGACATGGATTCAGATAGAAAAATTAAAAGTGTGGTCTGGGACTATTTCTCATCTCCATCTCCAGGAAAAGCAGCAGTAGTGTGCAACATGTGCAAAAGCAATGTAAGCATGGGATCAATAACTGCAAAAAACAAAAATATACGGGCCCATCTAAGAGTCCATCATGTTGAATTGCATCATGCAGCACAGAAAAAAAAACAAAATGAATCACAAGTTGAAACATCACTATCCCAGGCAACAATAACAGATATGTTTCAGAAAAAAATCAGGTGGCTAAAATCGGATGGAAAATCCCAACTGCTGGACAGAGTAATCACAGAGATGATAGTCAGTGATAACCAGCCATTTACAATGGTGTCTGACTCTGGATTTAAGCAGTTTTTGTCCATACTTGATCCAAGGTACACACTAAAGAGTGACAAGTTTTATCGAACTGAAATGTTGGGAAAGATTCACCAAAAGGTCATTGATAAAGTAAAGGCTATGCTGCAACCAGAGAATGCTGGCAACTCACGCTCATTCACGACTGACTGCTGGTCAGGACAAACAGAGTCACTAATGAGTCTTACATGCCACTTCATTGACAGCGGATGGACAAGAAGGCATTTGGTGTTGAATACAAAAGTGATGCAAGGATCCCAAACTGGGGAGTACATTAAAGAAATGTTTCTAGGCATGCTAGAAGAAGAAGACAGAGTGATGCTTGTGCTTCGAGACAGACCTCACATGGCACACATCCTCCAACTTGTGGTAAATGATGGTCTGTCAAACAGAAAGCTTTGCTTGATATAATTAGCATGCTGAAGAAGTGCGCAGGCCATTTCCACCATTCAATCCTTGCCTAGCAGCGACTGTGGTGCATTCAGGAAGACCTTGGCCTACCAAAAAACAACTTGATTCAGGCTGTTCCGACACGATGGAACTCAAAACTTCACATGCTGCAAAGAATGCTGGAGCAGAAGGAGCTCTTACCATACATTCAGATGAATATGGACTTGGAGGACATTCTTGTCCTACTGCTGATCAGTGGGACATTGTAGCCAATGTCATTGAGACCCTCCTCCCCATAGAGCAAGTTACACTAGAGGTGAGTCATTATGACTCATCTGTGTCATCTGTCATCCCATGTGTGAGAGTGCTGAAGATGCTTCTTCAATAGAGTGAAGGACCCAACACACGTGGCATTTAAACATGTAGGCAGGCCATGAGGGACAGCCTCGCCAAACATTTTGAGAAGCATGAAGAGAATAAAACTGTTGTGCTTGCATGTCTTTTGGATCCTTGATACAAGAGCCATCCTTTCTCTTCTGATGATGTATTGGCCAAGGCAAAACAATGGCTGACAGAAGATATTTAACAGAAGGTGCAGTAGGTTCCTCCTGCCGAAAAGAAAAGTCAAGAAGATAAGGATGCCATGTTCAGTGTTTTATTGGGGCCTCATGCGGAGGATTTTTCTGAATCTGCAATAATGAGCCTGGATTATGAAATTCATTTCTTTTTGAAGGAACCAGTAATTGACAGAAAATGTGATCCTTTTCAGTGGTGGAAAGACAATGAGGCACACTACAAAAGACTTGCTTCTCATGCTAGAAGATACCTTTCTGCTCCTCCTTCCTCGCTACCAAGTGAGCGTGTGTTTAGTGAACTAGCAGCAATTTATGAAAAGAAAAGAAGCAGTTTAACTGGTGAACATGCTGAAATGTTATGCTTTCTGCACTATTGTTCTACTTAACTGGGAGTATTGAAAGTGTAGTAGTATAGTACTAGTGTCCACTGACCACTCCACTCCAATCCATTCCACTGTCAAGCTTTTCTTCATTGCAGTGAGTGCACTACTGCAGCAGTAGTCCACTGACTCCATTCCACTGTCAAGCTTTTCTTCTAGCAGTTTTGCACTGACTGCACTGCAGTCAGTGCAAAACTGCTAGAAAAAAAGCTAGACAGTGGATTGGAGTCAGTGGACTACTGCTGCAGTAGTGTACTCACTGCAATGATTTAAAATCACTAACTGCAGTCAGGACAAAACTGCTAGAAAAAAAGCTAGACAGTGGGGAGTCAGTGGACTACTGCTGCAGTAGTGCGCCACTCTGTGCTGCAATAATTTTAAATCACTATTGCAGTGAGTGAGTGTACTACTGCAGCAGTAGTCCACTGACTCCCCACTGTCTAGCTTTTTTCTAACAGTTTTGCACTGACTGCAGTTAGTGATTTAAAATCATTGCAGTGAGTGCACTACTGCAGCAGTAGTCCACTGACTCCAATCCATTGTCTAGCTGTTTGTTGTTATCTAGCTTTTTTTCTAGCAGTTTTGCACTGACTGCAGTTAGTGATTTAAAATCATTGCAGTGAGTGCACTACTGCAGCAGTAGTCCACTGACTCCTCCAATCCACTGTCTAGCTGTTTGTTGTTATCTAGCTTCCTTTCTAGCAGTTTAATTTAAACTGACTTCACTGCAGTAGTGATTTAAAATCATTGCATGGAGTGAGTGCACTACTGCAGCAGTAGTCCACTCCACTGCACTGACTCCTACAAATTCACTGTCTAGCTGTTTGTTGTTGTCTAGCTTTTTTTCTAGCAGTTTAATTTACACTGACTGCAGTAGTTATTTAAAATCATTGCAGTGAGTGCACTACTGCAGCCGTACTAGTGAGACTCCGCCAATCCACTGTCTAGCTGTTTGTTGTTGTCTAGCTTTTTTTCTAGCAGTTTAATTTGCACTGACTGCAGTGTTAAAATGTTAATAAATAAACATTAACATGTTCAGTAACAGATTTGTGTCGAAATTTGTGTTTTTTTTGCAAAACTTTAAATGTTCAAAATATCGGCGCATATGGGCGAATACCGATATGCAATGGCCAAAATATCGGTATGGGCAACGAAATATCTATATCGGTCGATCACTAATTTAAACAGAATTGGTCCCAGGACAAATCTCTGGGGGACCACACTGGACCATTCCAAGTACTCGCTATTTATCACCACCCTTTGCACCCACCCCTTTAGCCAGTTATTAATCCAGGTACTCACCCTATGGTCCATGCGGACAGACCTCAGTTTGTAAAGTGAATGTTTGTAGGGAACTGTATCAAATGCCTTTGCAAAATCCAGATACACCACATCCACAGTTAGGGCTATCTACAGCGCTTGCTAACAATCTGAACGAACAGTGGGTATTGCAAATAAATATGCATAAAAATTATATATATATAGTATAAAAAACTGTAAACTGTGAGTAATAAAAATGTGCAAATATCCAAGATGAATAACTACAAATATAATTATAAATTCATGTATCAAAGTGCAATAAGGTAATGTGCAAATAATGTGGATGGTAATAGTGATCCATATGAGGTAAAAGGGGCTGGAGCTATAAATGGATAATAAAATATCAAATAAGTGACATAAAAAGGATAAGACAATAATGCTATCATAAAACAAAACAAAATAAATTCAAGTTTATCAATAAGTGACAATAAAAGTCCAAATTAGATTTTCTTCAGTGCAAAAAGTTCAAATGTATCATAAGTGCAGGTGATAAACTTCCTCCAATATTTGGTGACTTTAAGGTGCAGGTGCAGACTCCTTTTCAGTGGTATTGTAAAGATAGGTGACTTACCAGATGTAATGGGTCTCATATATCATACGATTGTAAGGGGCCAAGGTAGGTCCCCTCGTGCTGCCCCCTGGATGTGTGACTTAGGGCTTCCTCCTCACCTTCCCTCGCATCAGCATACGACAAGGTGTATAAAAAAGTGAATCTCTAATAGTGTAATAAAGTCATAGGATTTTATTCCCCATCTTTGGGTAATAATAAAAGCAAGTAAAAAACATATAAACGAGCGGGTAAAAGGTTTATCCCGTGACTATTGTACAGCAATGCAGAGTGTCGAGCGGAGGTTTCCGGCTTGCGTTCCAATCTCTGTGCGTACGTCACGATGTGCGTTCCACAAACTGACGCGTTTCATCACTTCCCGTGACGTTTTCAAAGGTCGAGGGAAGGTGAGGAGAAAGCCATAAGTCACACATCCAGGAGGCAGCACGAGGGGACCTACCTTGGCCCTGAGGGCCTACAAGTGTGATTGGTCTTAATATTGTATGATATATGAGATCCTATACATCTGGTAAGTCACCCATCTTTACAATACCACTGAAAAGGAATCTGCACCTGTACCTTAAAGTCCCCAAATATTTGAGGAAGTTTACCACTGAGCACCTGCACTTGTGATACATTTGGAAGAACTTTTTGCACTGAAGAAAATCTAATTTGGACTTTTATTGTCACTTATTGATAAACTTGAATTTATTTTGTTTTATGATAGCATTATTGTCTTATCCTTTGTATGTCACTTATTTGATATTTTATTATCCATTTATAGCTCCAGCACCTTTACCTCATTTGGATCACTATTACCATCCACATTATTTGCACATTACCTTATTGCACTTTAATACATGAATTTATAATTATATTTGTAGTTATTCATCTTGGATATTTGCACATTTGTATTACTCACAGTTTACAGTTTTTTATACTCTATATTTATATATATATATATATATAATTTTTATGCATATTTATTTGCAATACCCACTGTTCGTTCAGATTGTTAGCAAGCGCTGTAGATAGCCCTAACTATTAGGACTATTTTTTCCAATATCATACCCTTCACACTACTGCTGCTGCTTCCTCTCTGGAATTCATTATATATACTTATTTATTTATTAATACTAGGTGCGTGGAGTACACTTTCTTTTAAGTGTTACTTTCTATCCTTCACTACATCCACAGGCCTCCCTTTATCTTGGTGGCACCTTACTTCTTCATAGATTGTTAATAGATTGGTCTGGCAAGAACGATTTTTCATGAATCCATACTGATTGCTACTAATGATACTGTTTTTATTACTAAAATCTTGGATATAATCTCTTTTCAGCTGCTCCAATAGCTTGCAGACTATTGCTGTTAGGCTAACTGGCTGTCACGTACCTGATTCGATGTCAAGGTGCTGAGAGGGCTCCCCTTGCAGCTAAGTGCAGTACACCCCTGAAGGTGGTAGAGGAGGTGTAGCGCCCAAAGAAGCACAGGATGGCAATAGGGTACTGAAGAGCTGGGCTGGTGATCACCTGGTGAATGCGGGAGATGGCAGTATACACAGCAAGACAAATGTCTCTCGGGGAACTCCAGATGTACTTGGCAACAGTGCACACAGGAAACAGGAGTAGAAGCCAGGCTGAGGGTCAAACATGGATGATCAGTTTTGGAGGCAAAGGCAGGTATCAGAAATAGGAACTTGGCTGACATCACAACAGGAAGGCAAGTAAGAAGTAGTAGAAGAGTCTGTAATGTAAGCCAAGGTCATACACAGGAAGGCAAGCAGGTAGGTAATAGCAAAGTCTGTAAAGCAACCTGGCGTCATACTCAGGAGATCAAACAGTAGCAAGGTTGATAGAGCCAGCCGGGGGTCAACACCAGGAGACGAGATCAGACAGGTCTGGAACAAGCTGGGTCACAACAGGGAATTCAAGGAATACACACAAAGGTTCAGGAACACAGGAAGGCTGAAAACAATCCAGCCATTTGGTGGAATCAGCAGCAGTCTTATATAGGCCAGCAAGTGGCCACATCTGTCACATTATGCGCATGTCATGGTGCACACGCGTTCTGTGATTCGCACCATCGCGCACCTGCATGCACCAATTTGCCATTCTTCTGCCAATGCGCATGCACACGGGAGTGTGCCGTATGCACCCATCTCTAGTATTGGCAGTATTGCCAGTTCTTCCACGGCCATTTCCCTGACACTGGCCGGTAGTTTTTTCCAGGGATATATCTCAGACCTTTTTAAATGTTGGTACAGCATTGGGTCTTTTTCAATCCTCTGGAACCATTCCAGGCCATAACCTGTCCATAAAAATTAGGAACAATGGTCTAGCTATCACCTAAATGAGTTCCTTAAGGACCCTCAGGTGTAAGTCATCTGGTCCTGGTCACTTATTTATGTTAAGTTTTTCCAGTCTGTTTTTGATACTGGCTTCTGTTAGCCATTAGGGTGCATTCTGTGATGTGTTATTAACTTTACAGATTACTATATCCCCCCTTTTCCTTTGGGAAAACTGAAAAGAAGAATGCATTGAAATTCTTTGCCTTTTGTAACCAAATTCCCTTCATCATCCTTTATAGGGTCAATACAATATGGTCTCACTTTCTTACTGTTACTATATCTAAAAAATGTATTGTTTTTTTTTTCTACTCACCTCAGTTATGTACCTTTCATTGTCTATTTTAGTTGACCTGATTGCGCTCTTACATTTCTTGCTGCATTCCTTGTATATTTGGAATGTGGACAATGACCCCTGAGCCTTATATTTTTTTTTAGGAGAAAAAGAGGCGCCTATCAGTGTAGACTTGTAAACACATTTATTTTAAAAAAAAGTATGCACGCACATCTAAAAATGAGCAGGTACACATAAAAGACCCTCCTGGAGGTTCCAAGACAGGGACGGACCCTGAGCCTCGCTCTCGCTCCTGCTCCGCCGTCACTGCCGCCCACTGTGAAGAGGAGACAGTCCCAGCGGGATAGCTGCATAAATTGGATGACACTACCTACTACCCACCTGTCTTGGAACCTCCAGCAAGGTCTTTTATGCGTATCTGCTCATTTTTAGATGTGAGTGCATACTTTTTTTTGAATAAATGTTTTTACAAGTCTACACTTAGAGGCACCTCTTTTTCTCCTATCTTTAGCTCTGTGGAACCCCTGGCACATTGGTTTCTAGATGGCTGCCCTAAATGCTGGACTCTCCTTCCTTATCTAACTTATTAAGAATTTATGGACCCATATGGACGGCTTAATTGTGTGGCTTATGCGCCTGTTTTATGTTTAGCCTTATATTTTTTTAAGGTCTTTTCGTTGCTTTTATATACATATTTACGTTAGAGTTTAGCCACTCAGGATTAATTTTAGCTCTTTTAAACTTATTTCCCGTTAGTATGCACTGGTAAATACCTTTATTAAGTATGCTGTTAAAGCACTCCAATTTTCCCTAAGTGTTCCTTGTTCCTAGGATTTTATGTCGCTTATTATCATGTAGCAAAGAGCGCAGTTTAGGGAAGTTGGCTCTTTTGAAGTTCAGTGTACTTGTATTGCCCTTGTGCTTCTTATTTCTGTGATTTATACTGAATCTAATTGACCTGTGGTCGCTGTTTCCTAAATTGCCCCATATTTCCACATTCCACGTTTAGAGGCAGAAAAAAAAAACCCTTCTTGTTTTTGCGTTTATAATTGGAGCTTTCTGGCACCAAAAATGCAAAACTCTCCTAAACTTGTCTAAACTCTGTACAAAAAATGCTCCATATGAGTGTTTTTTTTTCTGCTAAGGGAACTGGCATTTTTTTACATACAGAAACATGAAGACCTAGTGATAACATCACTGGGTTTTAAATAAGATATGCATAAGATATGCATTAAATATACATGTTTATTTAAAAGCAATTAAAAAACTTAAATTGATTTATGTGAACGGAAGTGAGAAAAGAGTGAGGAATAAAGAAGGGCAAAATATAAGCAGATTAAACTCCAGCTTTAATGTCTAATTTTAGATTTTGGTTGAATATCTTAAATTTGGTAAATAATGCAATTGAGGAGAAAATGGGAAAGAAACAAATATTTTTCAATGCACTGTAAGCTCTGTTTTTCGTGCTTGTGCTCTGACTAAAATGGCTGCTAGCACAATCAAGCAATAATAGATGCAACATAAATCAGTGATCTAAAGTGCAACATGAGCAAAGATCTTGCCTTTCCTCAAATCTTCTTTTTTCAGTTACAGAGTATGAATAAAGCATGCAACATGACTAGATTCTGCTTACTGAGTTTATATAAATGAATGTACCTGCTGTAACATGATCAGTGCCTGGACATGGTCATCTCGTGCCCGGGGCAAAGGTGTCAAACTGCACCTTCTCCCCCCACCATCACCACCACTACAAAATAATTACACATGTCAGTGTCTTTTCAAGGAAAGAATATTTTTAACTTATTTATAAAAAGATAGATTTAACCCCTTTCTGCCTCCTTCTCCTGGATCTTTAAGACCTTCTAAATGCCGGCAGGCAAAGGCGGGCATTCAGGTCATGTGACTGCTGTGACTGGCTGTCACAGCAGTCACATGATCCGAAGCTCCCCATTGCTAGTTTGCATTGAGAGCTTTCTGGTCCCAGCTGGTAACGGTGTTGGGAGCTGGCATATATGCAGTTTCTCGGAAATTAAAGCCCACCCGCTGAGAGGCTGCATATATGCGTACAGCCGGTGGGAGGAGGTTAATAGGTAAAAAACAGAATTCACAGCCACCCCTCCTGCCCCATCTCCCCCCCCCCCCCCCCCCCATTTATTCTTAGTGGGAGGACAGAGCCAGTGTACACAACTTTCTAGTAAAAAAAAAAAACATATCATATAAAAATGCCAGGGTGGTACAAAACACACCTAAAATGACCCCTTTTTGAAAAGTGGACACTCCAAGGTGATCTAATTGTTGCCACATTATTTTGGCAATGAAGAAACCAGATGAATTTAGGATTTTTAAAAAATAAATTCGTATGTGCTCAGACTTTAGCCCTTCGCTGCCAAAGCCATTTTTGCGTTGTTCTCACACATTTTTAAAAAAATTATGTTAGGTTCAATACTAGTAAAAACCCCTAAACAATATATATTTTCTTAAAATGGACAACATCTATTATAAAATGGTGGTAGCTTTAATTTTTTATGTCATACAATATTTGTGCAATGGTTAATCAAGCACAAAATTTTATACACTACACAAATACCCTACAAATACACTAAAGTTAATTTTGGGGCACACAAGTGCAATACATTATTTTTTTTTTCGTAAAATATAAAATGGAGGTTGATCCAAATAAATAGATTGAATTAAATACAAATATGAGTGCGTTAATCAGTTACAATAATCTTTATTTATACCCTGTGTGACGGGAGTCACTTTGGTTGGGGGGCCTGTGGAACCCAGCTTACCTTAGAGAGGTTGGGAAATCCCTGTCTCAGGTCCCTAGGCCCCTCTTATGTGTTAGTCACCCTGTGTCTATTATGGGGACAGGGAGGCCAAGAAAATGATGGACTTAATGGACACCGAGAATATGGTTTGGATTACTCAAATGGGACAGTAATATTTGTCAACAATATATCTCAAAGAATATATGAACACTCTGGGACTCTAGGCCTAGCTGCCTATTGCCAATAAGGCTTCGCACAGTCAGACTCCTAGCAGATGCTAATATCATCAGCTCAACCACCTTTCTTCCACACATTGAATTTATGCTGATTTACTCTATGTTTACACTTATAATAATGTGTGATGTTGTATTTTGTTTAAGCCTTGTTGCCGGCAGTCTGGTCTTCCAGGCTGGTTTAAGTGCGCTGAGTTGATTAACATGTTAATGATAACCTTGTCTAGATGGGATTAGCCATGAGTCAGCTGTACCTTGTTATCTAACCATTGTGTGATGTTTTGGGTAAATATTTGGGTCAGTGTTCATGTAGTGACTGACATACGTCTCAAGTGTATAAAAAGTATGTTTCTTGTTCAATAAAGTTAGTTAGTTGTTTTCAGACAAATACAAGCTAAGTTGTCGGCTAGCTTTGTATGGGGGGCGGCTGGAATATCTGATATCTATGTTTAAGACTGTAGGAAGCCGTATACTGACGGAAGCCCACAAACACAGTGTGGGTCGCAGTTCCGTTACACCCTGCTTAAGTGACTGGGATCCCAAGACCATGTTGATCCCAAGATCATGGGATCCTATCATGTCTGTGAAGTGGGTAGATACACCATGGGTGAATTACTAAAACTGGAGATTGCAAAATCAGTGCAGCTCTGCATAGAAACAGCTTCCAGTTTTTATTGTCAAAGCTTAACTGAACAAGCTGAAGTTAGAAGTTGAATGGGCCTGGTATGAATTGGGGGGGGGGGGGGGCAAACATAGCTGTTCGAGACCAAACCAATGCTCGGCCTAAACAGTTTGCCAATCTTTAATAATTAGTACGTTTCTATATATAATGCACAATACGCATCACTGTTTGAACATACTGCAATTTAAGCAGTAGCAATACATTTCACTTTTTAATTTTGGTTATGTTATCATATTTATGAAATTACAGTTCTTTTTAAAGGTCATTTCTTTTTCTATCAAGGTTTTATTGGCATTGGACAAAAAATCTCCCTAAAAGTGGATCTTTTTTAATATAGTATGAAATTAATATTTAGTATGAAGTTAGGGTATTTTGTTATTGCCTTAATAAATAAGCTTGAGTGTTCTTTTGTGAAACTTGTTATAGTATCGCAAACCATGAGCAAAAGAGTTTCCCTACTTATTTAACATTATTCTCTGTTTTCAGCTGCTCACATTGGAGTTGGTATCAGTGGTTTGGAAGGAACACAAGCTGTCCAGTCCAGTGATTATGCTTTGGCTCAGTTTTCTTATCTTCAGCGCCTTCTACTTATTCATGGACGATGGTCCTACCTTCGTATTGCAAAGTTTCTGAGATATTTCTTCTACAAGGCATCAGCCAGTGTTTTCTGCCATGTGTTATATGCATATTTTAATGGATTCACAGCTCTGGTACTTATTACTGAAATATAAATAATAATATTGTTATTGTAAGAACTATATTTGCGTGAGAAATGCTATTTAGTGTGTTTATTATAAGATGGACAATAGGCATAAAAGGATACCTGAGAGAAACTTTTTGAAACTTTTTGAAAATGCTAGTTTCCTGGTTGACATGGTTTCTTTCAGAATTCAGTACTTTGGGTCAATACCCTGGAACAAGTCTGCAGATCTTTAATTTCTCTATAACTCTCCTCATAGCAAGAGACATGTTGCTAAAAGTTTTCATGGTGGTAAGTCCCTACATGAAAAAAATAAATAAATAAATTAACCACAGAAGCATGCAACCTGTAAAAAAAACACAGGTTTATCAGTCTACATAGGCAAAAGTTCTAAAGCTCCAAAACAATCTTCAAGAAGCACTTTGCCCACTCCCAACCAGGAAATAATTTACAATACTGTACAAAGTGAAACATCAATAAATATTGGGTACATTTTACAATGAACCTACATTTACTGAGTAATAAATAGAATGAATGGCACAGGAAAGCACTTTCCTATTGAAGAACAGAAGAATGCTTGGCAAATCTTGTTTTTTGGTTAAAAATACCAAAAACCACCATGACAACTAGAGGGAATCAGGAAAATGTAATCTTGGTTAAAAAAAGGCAAATTTCAACCTAACATGATGGGCAAATTTCTTGTTGAATCAATGATAAATACAACCATTAGTAACATAACACTTACATATTTACTGTTTTTGTTTCCTTGTAATGCAGACAGTGTTTGACAGCTGGTTCATAGCCTTCTACTCTGTACTTTTCACTGCTTTTCCAGCATTGTCCATGGGACTGCTTGAACAGGTGAGAAAAAAAGTTTGATTTTTTTTAGCTGCATTCCCTAACATTAAAATGGTCCTAATATATGTAATACAGGTCCCTCTCAAAAAATTAGCATATTGTGATAAAGTTCATCATTTTCTGTAATGTGCTGATAAATATTAGCCTTTCATATATTTTAGATTCATTACACACAACTGAAGTAGTGCAAGCCTTTTATTGTTTTAATATTGATGATTTTGGCATACAGCTCATGAAAACCCAAAATTCCTATCTCAAAAAATTAGCATATTTCATTCGACCAATAAAAGAAAAGTGTTTTTAATACAAAAAAAGTCAACCGTCAAAAAATTATGTTCAGTTATGCACTCAATACTTGGTCGGGAATCCTTTTGCAGAAATGACTGCTTCAATGCGGCGTGGCATGGAGGCAATCAGCCTGTGGCACTGATGAGGTGTTATGGAGGCCCAGGATGCTTCCATAGCGGCCTTGAGTGTTGGGTCTTGCGTCTCTCAACTTTCTCTTCACAACATCCCACAGATTCTCTATGGGGTTCAGGACAGGAGAGTTGGCAGGCCAATTGAGCACAGTAATACCATGGTCAGTAAACCATTTACCAGTGGTTTTGGCACTGTGAGCAGGTGCCAGGTCGTGCTGAAAAATGAAATCTTCATCTCCATAAAGCTTTTCAGCAGATGGAAGCATGAAGTGCTCCAAAATCTCCTGATAGCTAGCTGCATTGACCCTGCCCTTGATAAAACACAGTGGACCAACACCAGCAGCTGACATGGCACCCCAGACCATCACTGACTGTGGGTACTTGACACTGGACTTCAGGCATTTTGGCATTTCCCTCTCCCCAGTCTTCCTCAGGGTCCGGTCACCTCTTCTCGTTGTGCAGCGTTTTCTGCCACACTTTTTCCTTCCCAGACTTCCCACTGAGGGGCCTTGATACAGCACTCTGGGAACAGCCTATCCGTTCAGAAATTTCTTTCTGTGTCTTACCCTCTTGCTTGAGGGTGTCAATGATGGCCTTCTGGACAGCAGTCAGGTCGGCAGTCTTACCCATGATTGCGGTTTTGAGTAATGAACCAGGATGGGAGTTTTTAAAAGCCTCAGGAATCTTTTGCAGGTGTTTAGAGTTAATTAGTTGATTCAGATGATTAGGTTAATAGCTCGTTTAGAGAACCTTTTCATGATATGCTAATTTTTTGAGATAGGAATTTGGGGTTTTCATGAGCTGTATGCCAAAATCATCAATATTAAAACAATAAACGGCTTGCACTTCTTCAGTTGTGTGTAATGAATCTAAAATATATGAAAGTCTAATGTTTATCAGTACATTACAGAAAATAATGAACTTTATCACAATATACTAATTTTTTTTAGAGGGACCTGTATATACTGGCATAGTTAGATAGTAGATAACAATGGAAAAAGACACAGGTCTATCTAGTTCAACATGTGTGTGTGTGTTACTTTGGGTCTTCTGAAAAAACAGATTGCATACTTACTAGGGATCGTAATATATCAAGGGCCGATATGCACTTTTCCTGCTATATCGGAATCGGCCCCAAAGTTTACCGATATTGCCGATATTTCGGGAAAGTGCATGTACCGGAGTGATGCCTGCAGCTAGAGGCGTCACCCAGGTACCGGCGTCCATAGCCGACGGTCCGCTGTCTTGTAATGACAACCGATGCGTCCCCCCCCCCCTTCCGCCACCTTCCGCGGCTTGCCCGGTTCTCCGGTCCCACCCGCATTCGGCTCTGATCGGTTCTCCATGCAAAAACCCGGAAGTGATGTCATGAGTGACATTACTTCAGGGTACTGTCTGGCGCCAGATTAAAAAAAATTACAGCATTCAAATCAGCCAAACCTGGTGTTTTAAATGCTTTTAAGTGCACAGAAGGGGTTTGGGGTATTTTAGACCCCCAGATCCCTCCACAAAAGTACCTGTCAAAAAAAATAAATAAATATATAAATGTACAAAAATATCGGCCAATATCGGCCGATACCGATATGCATTGGCCAATTGGCCAAAAAAATCGGTATCAGTATCGGCAACGAAAAACCAATATCGGTCGATCGCTAATACTTACATAGTTGACATAGATTATTTATAAAACAAAAGTATGTAAAAAAAATGAGAGCACTACAAATCAAGGATATGTCCAGCAAAAGTTTATTGATCACAACAGGAGGTAAGAAGGTATACGTGTTTTGGGGCTAACAAAAAGGCTCTAGATTTACAGGGGTCGGCAACCCATTGATCGCAAGCTATGTGTCGACCGCCGACAGGTGACGGGTAGCTTGCGAACACATCCCAGTGTTGTCGACCCAGTCGTCTACTTAGAGCTCCAGATTGGCCCAGGCTCACGCTCATCCATTATACTGCAAAGGCAACCCCCGCCCCTTGCATGCATGCGGCTCCGGGGTGGGGAAAGCCTCCAGAATAGCTTTGGTGGGTTTGGGTTCTTCTATGAACATGCCCGAACTCTTCCTCCTCCGCGATCCTCTCCGCCGGCCCTCCTCCCTGATCCAAGGGGCTTGTGCGTGATTCCAGGTGGAAAGGTGACATAAGATTGCTGGCAGGGATCAAAGCCAGGACATGTTGGGTTGTCGCTTCAGCTTCCCTGCGCCACTTTGCATTAAAAAACAATGTCTGTGCCCTCCTAACACCTCAGCCCTCCTGACTCTGAGCACCAAGCCCTCCTAACCCCCAACACCATGTCCTCCTAAACCCCAGCATCATGCCCTCCTGAACCCCCAGAACAATGCCTTCCTGACTTCCCAGCACCATGCCCTCCTGACCCCCCAGAACAATGCCCTTCTACCCCCCCCCCCCAGCAACATGCCCTCCTGACACCCCAGTACCATTCCTTTCTGACTCCCCCAGTACCGTGCCCTCCTGACACCCCTGTACCATGCCCTCCTGACATCCCTGTACCCTGCCCTCCTGGCACCTTACTACCGTGCCCTCCTGACATCCCATAGACGCACAGAGTGTGGCTCTGGATTGAGCCAGCACAAGTACTTCCCCAACAAGCAGCTTGCTAGGGGAGGTTACTTGAAGCCAGGAGGAGCACAGGATGCAGAAACCAGAAGAGGAGGATCAGGGCTGCTCTGTGCAAAACCATTGTACAGAGCAGGTAAGTATAACATGTTTGGTTTTTAAAAGACAAAAAAGATCCTTTACAATCAATTTAAAATTGTTAGCTAATCAGCCTCTAGTGACTCTGATTTTAGGTACAGTGCCGAGAATAGATAGCGACTGAGCGTATGCAGAGCAGGGTGAGACAGTGGGTTTTAATCAGTATAGGCACTTATTTTTAATGTTTTACATAGCTATACCTTGGAAAGGGGACAGCCTAAAGTTATCTAGCAGGACTTCATTTTCTGACTAATGTTCCACTTTAATAAAGATATCTCCACATGACTGTTGCAGCAAAGTTCAGTTGCAGGGGTGCCTGACAATGTTAGTGATACAGTATTTAGCTTGGTGTTGGAGACCCGAAGACAAGATCAGTCATGATGGGGAGAATCTCAAGTCATTTTCCAACCAGCCTAGACCATAGCTTCTTACTAGCAGATACTGTGGTGTGGTCCAGACTAAGTCAGCCTATCTACTCTGTGTCTTAGTCCTTAGTAGATTCTAATCTGCCATGCAAGACCTCTAACTACCTATGTGGACATCAGAAGCCTAACCTGGCTCTAGTCTAAGCTGGTTAGAGAGCCCAGAGCTAAAACTAGCTATAGAATCCCAAATCACGACAGATAGGGTTAACTAAAATAACCGGAGCTACATATCAACTCTATTGCATTGCAATAAACAGGTTCACAAACTAACATACAGTAGGTGACCTCTACACACGCACATTATGTCACAGAATCTGCTATCTAGTATAGTTCATGCGAGACAACAATAAGGGTGCAGATATATACTATACACTCAATATATATATACAGTATATATATATATATATATATATATATATATACAGAAGCTTGGGCAACAATAGTAAATTAATAACATAGAACACTTGCCTAATAATCCCTCCTCCTGGTCTGGATTTGCAACAGTTCCTCATAGGGACTTGTGGTCTTAGCTCCTCTCTCTTCACTTCCTCCTTCTCAGGTTTTTAACCACTTGCCGACCGCCGCAAGTACATTAGTTACTGCGGTGGTCAGCCCCTCCTGGGCAAAGTGACGTATATATACGTCACTCGCCTGCGAGCCAATAGCGGGCGAGCGTGTGCGGCCGGAGGCGCGCTCCCGCCCCCACTCGTTCCTGCCCATCCCCGCACATGTGACCGGCGGACCCAATGTCCGCCAGTCACTCGCAATCATCCGCTGCAGAGGGGGAAAGGCAGGCGGCTGATGTAAACAAAGCCGCCTGTCATTCTCCCTGGTGTAACTGCAGAGACTATACGATCCTGCTGTGTAGGATCGTATGTCTCTGTGGTTACATGAAAAGCCACATCCCTTTACAGTTAGAAGCATGCCCCTAGGGACACATTTAACCCCTGCATCTCCAATAAAGTTAACCCCTTCCCTGCCAGTGTCATTTTTACAGTAACAGTGCATATGTATAGCACTGATTACTGTAGTAATGTCACTGGTACCCCCAAAAGTGTCAAAAATGTCAGTCAAGGGTCCGATATATTCGCCGAAATGTCGCAGTCCCGCAAAAAGATCGCAGATCGCCGCCATTACTCGTTAAAAAAAAAACACAAAAAATGACAGAAATCTTTCCCTTAGTTAGTAAACGCAATAACTTTTGCGCAACCAAAATATGCTTATACCGTCGGCGACCTCTTTTTCCAAACGCCTCACGCCGTTTGAGGAATTGCTCCGGTGCGACATGCTATCTCCCTGCTTTATCGTATCTTGACGTCACCCGAACCGTCTTTCAGACCCTCGTATATATCTCTCTGGGAACGCGATCTGGGTGTCTCCCTTTCAGATCATCGAGTGGAGTGCATCCTCTTCTTCACCTACAAAACCTCCATGTGCTCTAAATACCAGGAGATGGGCTCTTGACCAGGTTGTACTACACCCCAGTCAAACTTCGCAGGATGTTCCCCTCCTGTTCGGATCTTTGCTGGCGATGTGGTGATGAGGTGGGATCCCTTCTCCACATTTTTTGGTCTTGCAAAAAATTACAATCTTTCTGGTCGGAGGTCCTCTGCATTATCCAAAAATTCACAGATCATACCCTTACTCTGCAACCGTCTCTCTTCCTCCTGCATCATCACAGCTTCCCGAGGGCGTCCTATCGGAAGTTGATCCTGCCGCTACTGCTAACGGCGGCCAAGAGCTGTATTCCTCTTCTCTGGAAGCAATCCCATCCTCCTACTGTGGCAATGTGGCTGTGCAAAGTAGCGTTTATTAATGAGATGGAGGACTTGATGGCGGCCGAGCGGGGCACTAGAGATAAGTTTGTCTCTACTGGCATGAGTTCAGTTTTACCGCAGAATACCAAGACCTTTTCACCTAGCTGACTCGCTCACACTGGGTGGCCTTCTCCCCTCACCCCCCCCTTTGTTTTTTTTTGTCCTGTCCTGTCCTTCCTTCCCCCCCCCTCCCTCCCTCTCTTCCCTTCTTCCTTTGTGGCGCTTCCAGATCTTTTATCTATCTTTCCTATACCTGTTCTCTCTGAAAATTCCTCTAGTTCCCGTAAGGCATACATGACACTAATGCTTTTTTGTGGTTTGTCGGGATGGCCGACCCCGTGGGATGCCTTCCTGACTCCTATATGCCGGCCATGTGATAGATGCCGGTGGGGTGCGGTTCTCCCTGGGAGCCTGCCATCCTGCAGATATACTCTGATGAACTGTGTGTTATCAATTATCGCATACGGCTATGTTTACATGATTCACGCCTCCTGTTACGCTGTTTTCTTGATGTTCGGCTGTATTTCAATTCACTGCCTTTGTTGATTTGCATGCCTTTCTCTCCTCAATAAACATTGAATTTATAAAAAAAAAAAAAATACGCTTATTGCGATTTTTTTTTACTAAACATATGTAGCAGAAAACAAATTGGCCAAAAATGTAAAAAAATTTCAATTTTTAAATTTTTTGGGGGGGAATTTCATATAAGAAGAATATTGTTATTTTTTCAAAATTGTCGCTCTTTTTTTGCTTATAGCGCAAAAAGTAAAAATCGCACAGGTGACCAAATACCACCAAAAGAAAGCCCTGTTTGTGGGAAAAAAGGACGTCAATTTCATTTGGGTACAGCGTCGCACGACCGCGCAATTGTCCCTTAAAGTCACACAGTGCCGAATCGCAAAATACCCCCTGGTCTTTGAGCAGCCAAATCCTCCGGGGCTTAAGTGGTTAACCCAACAACCCAGAGACAGAAGGTGCTATACATAATTATTTATGTGATAAGCAGCATAGCTATTTAGAGATAGACAGTAGAGGTCAGCAGACCCCTACAGTTGTAAACTTTAAAAATACTGTGGGGTCATCCTCCCCTCCTCTCAACCTCGACCAATCAGAGGGCCTTTTGTATTCCTTGTATTCATTGAAAAAAATACATGTGTTCTCTATTCAGTGGGGAAGCTGTTAGAGTAGCACCCGGAAGATCACAGCTCTCACTGTATGTAACATGGACTACTACAGTGCTTTTCTGCATCCCTAGTGGCCCCCTGGATATCATAAGTGGACACTGGCATCAAGTCAACCTGGACAAACATACCTTTCAAGAAAAGTGAATTCCTTGAGTTCTGCTTTAAAATCTGAGCATTTTACAACTGTTTTATCTGATTTTGAATGCTTTTATGCTTGTGTTTTTGTTTCAGGATATCAGTGCCAAAATGAGCCTCCAACTACCAGAGTTATACAGAATTGGGCAGACTGATTCCCTCTTCACTTACAAGAGGTTTGCTTGGTCTTTTGTAAAAGGCATGATAACATCATCAGCATCTGTCTTCATACCATATGGAGCTTGCAGAGACACTGCTGATCCCGGTGGTACCTGTGATTATCAGTCATTTGCTGTTACAGTAGCAACTGTGGTTATTCTTGCTGTCACTCTGGAGGTAAATATTAGGACTATTCTCAATTAAAACAAGATCTTAAAAAAAAGGTCAATTAATTGTTTTGCCATCTGTTGGGTAGTAGAATTAAAAGCAGAATTCTGGAAGTGCAAAGAGCAACTGTAATTTTCAGAATTCAGTAACCCATAGCTGTGATTGAAACATTAATCCGACTAGAGTTAAATAAGATTTGTTTTGCTGATATTGGCTACTGATCTTCAGACATTATGGTGTCCCTTTCTGCTGCCCTATTTAAAAATACATGAAAAAGCGTATCTTACCTTATCTGACAGGCCTCTGGAACAGGTATTACTGTACGTGTCTTACCTAACTGTTCCTTATTTTTGAAGAAAAAAAACACGATGACCTTACTCCTAAACAATTTAAAAAATGTAACTGCATTTTCATCATAATTGCTGATAATTTTGGTCTACTTGAGTTACATAGCTATGTTGTTAGTCAGGTCAAATAAAAAAAAAAACACCATCTAGTTCAACCAATAGAAAAAATAAATAAATACAAGATTGTAGAAAAATGGATGTGCATCATCTTGGTGACTAGTTTCTAGTGAATGTGTATTACACCTTGTTGACCGGTCTCGTGTATGTGTTTGAGCTGACCAATTTGCAGTGTATGGGCTCTTTCACACAGTCCGCCTCCGTAGGCGGATCCGTGTTGCTCAGCAGGGATCGATCCGCGATCCCCGCTGAGCCGGCGGATGACAGCTCCGTCTCCGCTTGCAGAGCGGAGAGGGAGGTGTCTCAGTCCCCGCTGCCCTCTATGGGGGATCGGATGAGAGCGGACCGCTTGTCCACTCTCATCAGATCCGCTCCGCTCCGATTACTGAACGGATGGAAAAATAGGGTTTCCATCCCTCCAGATTTCAGCACAGGATCGGATGCGGATGGCAGCGGGTGTCAGCGGAGGTGTCTCCGCTGACACCCGCTGCCCCATAGAGCTGCATGGAGGATCCGATCAGATCCGCCTAAAAAACTGACAGGCGGATCTGATCGGACCGCCCGTGTGAAAGAGCCCTATGAGTTAGAACTGTATCCCTAGCACTGTCCCCACAGACTCTCAATTTTGCAATCCTGCCCCCCCCCTCCCCCGCCCTGTGGTCATTTTGTAAAGCCACAATGGGCTCACACTAGAACACTGCAGTGAATGACACTACATGACTATGTGTCACCACTCTCTGTAGCGTTAAAGACCACTATCAGGGGAAATGTATGTGTACAAAGCTTTTCTAAAAAAAAAAAAAAAAAAGGCAGCTGCAGCAACTTCCATATTTCTTTAGCATTCTCTTTAAAGACATTTGTACATTAAAAAAATCCTTAGTCTAATTATAACTTAATTCATAGACATTTTAAATAATTATATATATAAAATAAAAACATAATAAATCATCTTATTACATGCAATGCATTTCTGAGGTAACTTTTAAATAATTGTTTTTATGTGTATACCACTAAGCAGGGCTTGTTATTGTATATGGGCTTAGCTAAAAGCAAAAACATATGTTAAAAAGTACAAGATATTTAAAATGTGTATGTGTACCTGTGATAAATGCCCTTTGCTTGTTGGTAAAACTTCTGTTTCAGAGGGGAGTGAATGATTGTAGATTTTTGTCCACAGACATCTGCAGTCATATGCATTTATATTTTCAACGTTGAGCTCCAGGATAAGCAAATTGTTATACATAGAAGAGGCATTTGTATTCTTACTTGATTTTCCCTGTGTTCTGTGAATTTCTTCCAAATGTGTGCAATAATGCAGTGTAAAACGTTACCTCTGTCAAGCAGCTCCCTGTATTTGTGAACATACATTGTTAGGTGTGTATTGAGGAACACCTAGTACAAATCTCACTTTAAAGTCTTTTATATTTATGGCTAAGAGCATAAATACAGCAGCGCTATACATTTTTTTATTTTATTGGTTGAACTTGATGGATTTGTATCTTTCTTAAACCTGACTAACTATGGTGTCCTTTTATGAAACCGAGATCAGCAGTGATCCTGCTGATCGCAGCTCATCTCGGATCATTATCGGTTCATGAAACAGATGATCCACTGATCATCTCTGCACATGGAGAATCTGTCATTTACTGACACAGAAACAGCCAGTTTATGAAGCTGCGATCTCCACACTTCACTGTTGATCTGTGCCAGAATTCGCACTCCCAGATTCACCAACCTGGAGGTGGTGAATCGTGGAGAGAAGACAGAATCAGGGGAGAACTGAGGGGGAAGAAGGAAGATTATTGACATCCTTCTCCCTCGATCAGACCCCCCAACACAGGAAAAATGTCTCCCTGCCATATTTATGTATATATATACATGTATATATATATAAAAATATATATAAATATATATATATATATACACATACAGTACATGTATAAATATATTTAATGTGTGTGTAT
Source organism: Pelophylax lessonae (assembly GCF_965119305.1). Taxonomy (NCBI): domain Eukaryota; kingdom Metazoa; phylum Chordata; class Amphibia; order Anura; family Ranidae; genus Pelophylax; species Pelophylax lessonae. The sequence continues at coordinate 502,225,443 of NC_138768.1, forward strand.
ATGTGTGTATATATATATATATATATATATATATATATATATATATATATAAATATTTCAAAAGTAAGGTGAGCAGCACAACAGCAATGGTTTGTTTATGTCGTGTGCAAAGAATATATATATATATATATATATATATATAAAATGTATGTGTGTGTAATAATCTATCACTGCTTATTAAACGGGCACCAGTGATTTTCTCGTACTGTAATCTCGCTTTGTCTCATGAGATTACAGGCGCCCATTCACTTGTACATGGATCTCGACACTTCTCCTCTGGTCACCCTGTGAGAACTCCAGTTCACCACTTCATAAACAGGGTGCCAGAGGAGATAATTTTCCTCGGAGAACTGCCAGAAAGTGAACGGTGAAAAGAATTTACAGTTTCATAAACGTATACCTATGTAACTATGTAAATACAGCAACGCGTTTCAGGGGAAAAGAGCCTTGCCCTTCTTCAGCGCTTGAGAAGTCACAATAGGACCTGACAGGACTGAGCCATTAGTTATGTCAGAAGCCTTAGTTTTCATCAAGCCTTAACACAGGTCGACTAGTACAAATGCAATGGCCATATTTGATGCTTTTTTTTTTTTTGCATCAGACAATCTTACAAGACATTTGGGGTAGGGTGGAGGGTTGTAAAATAGACAACTAAATTTAAGTTTGATATAGGATGGGAGCACACAGGTGATTTTTGATTGATCATGCTAGCAAAATTGCCAGTGATCGCCTGCAATTATTGGCAAGCAATTACTACACATATAGTAACATGAAGTAGCAATTGATTGCACAACTCAAGCAGTGTTTATTGAAGGTAAAAAGTATGCATACAAAATATTTCAAACAAGTGTACGAGTCTTCCAAGACAGCTCCTTGCAGAGCTGTAACAGCCTACTGAATTATAAAGTACAGTATATAACAAGCACATGCATGCAGCTTCCATTCGCCCCTTCCACTATCTAACAGTACAGTTTCATCAACGAAAAATCAAATATATATTAAGCATCCATGTTTTTCGCAAAATTTTTGCTCTTTTTTTATTAATATCGCAAAAAATAAAAAGCACAGCAGTAATCAAATACCACCAAAAGAAAGCTTTGTTTGTGGGAAAAAAAGGACGTAAATTTAGTTTGGGTACAGCATTGCATGACCGCGCAATTGTCAGTTAAACTTGCGCAATGCCAAGTTGAAAAAAGTGGCCTGGTCATTGAGCAGCCAAATCTTCCATGGCTAAAGTGGTTAAGCAACATTGCATAGCAACGTGAGATAAAGCCCTTCGTAGAAGCCAATCACATTAAATATTGGTGTAGGGGACTCTGGCCACTCCACATTTGAACCTTGAGCTGCTATAGTATGCTTAAGCTGAATGTGTTAAAAGAGCATGGATTTTGGCAAGGAGAATCTAATACACAGTTCCTCAAAGGTACACAAAGACCTGGTGGAGATATATTATCCCCAGTTTACCCTACCTTGGGCCATGTTGCAACTTTGCCAACCTGGGGTAGTTGTTGTTATGCCATATAGGGCTGTACCGAGTGAAACCTGTAACCTGCTGTAACTGTTTGGCCTTGTTCCATTTTCTGGATTAGAACATATATGGGCAGGAAGTGATTGGACTTGGCAAAGGCTGCATCCTCCAAACCTGTAGGGACATCTGCCACATTAGTAGTGTATCAGAGGATACACAGAGGAATCAGGAGATGTCTGGTTCAAACTGGAGGTGGGAACAAGCCCCCTACAAAGATGCTGTAGTTGGGCTGCTACTGTATATAGTACAACCATGGGTTGGGCATGGCCAGACCTCCAGCATCCTTGGGTCTTTGCAAATGTTCTATCTGCACTCTAGGCATTTTAGTGTGCCATAACAGCTGTCTAAAGATCAAGTTTACTTCATGAAAAATGCTCAATGGTATCACTGCCGGTGTATTGTGTAGAAAATGTAATAGCTGGGGCATAAAAATCATTTTATCTAGGTTGACTTTATATTTGATGCTTCTAATCATTAAATGTTTCAAAAATGCTTTCAAGTTAAATTAAGTTTTTTACCAGGTGCTCCTCAGTAAACACCTAAGAATTTACTAACTGACAAGTGCTTCTCTAGTTGCTATTAGAGAGGTAGCAGCCTAGGACCAGAATAGGGTCCACTTATATTATATCTCAACCACAGATATGCTTCTTTAAAAGAAAAAGAACTTTTGCGCACACAAAGTGCATGTATATTATCGTTTGTTATCGAGAAATATATTTAATTGTATGGTTTTATGCCCTGAATTAAGCTTTAATTTTTTAAAGTTTACACTAACTTAATCATAACTCACAATACCAACATGTTTTCATTAATAGATCACCTTTGAGATCTCATATTGGACTGTTTTGTCAGTAATTGCCCTGATCGGTAGCCCGGCTGTTTATTTCTTACTGTCTTTTGTTACCCAATCGTTTCCACTGTTCAAACATCTGCCAACTATTTTTCAGTTCCCAGGTAAGATATTATTATTATTATTAATATTATAGTACTTTACTGCAGATTGTGCTATCTAAAGTTTACTAAATAATGCAACGATTTCTTTACAACCATCATTTTTTAGAGATGAGGAAAGACATTTCAGCTAAACTGATTGCTAAATTCATATTTGCTGAAATTTCAACAAAATTGCCATTTCATTTGTCCATATTTTCTGCTTGGGAAAATATGCTTGAAAATAAAATATGCATTTTCACATTGCTTTGCAAAGTGTTTGTTGTTTTGTTTCCTTATTTTTTTGTGTTTTTTTATTTTATTAAAAAAAAAAAAAAAAAAAAGGAATCAAGGCAGGAAGAAAGGAATATAAAAAATACAGTATATAAGAATTGCTTTGCTTTTAAATTGAAGCCATATAATAATTAAAGCCATAATTGTTAGTTTTAGGCCAAAAAGTTCAATTTTGGTTTCATCTGACCAGAACGCCTTCTTCAACATGCTTGCTGTGTCCCCCACATGGCTTCTCGCAAACTGCAGATGGGACTTTTTATGGCTTTTTTTTTTTTAACAATTGCTTTTTTCTTGCCACTCTCCCATAAAGGCCAGATTTGTGGAATGCAAGGCTAATAGTTGTCCTGTGGACAGATTCTCCCACCTGAGCTGAGGATCTCTGCAGCTCCTCCAGAGTTATCAAGGGCCTCTTGGCTGCTTCTCTGATTAATGTTTTCCTTGCTCGGCCTGTCAGTTTAGGTGGACGGCCATGTCTTGGTAGGTTTGCAGTTGTGCTATACTTTTTCCATTTTCAGATGATGGATTAAACAGTGCTTTGTGATATGTGCAAAGCTTGGGATATTTTTTTATAACCTAACCCTACTTTAACTTCTTGCCGCCCGCGCGATAGCCGAAAGATGGCTACAGCACAGGCTCTAATTTTTGGGTTAGGCCATCTTTATACGGCCTCCCAGTAACAGGCTCCCCGCACGCTCACACGCCCGCACATCGGGGAAAATCTGTGTCGGCCGTGTCCCTTGGACACAGCGAATCACAGATTGTGGTAAATGGCCAATTTACAGAGGCCATTTACCACGAGATCGGACCATGCAATGAGAGATGATCTCATATGTAAACATATGAGATCATCTCTCATCCCCAGCTCTCCTTCCTCCCACAAAGACTGCGTGTGAGGAAGGAGCAGAGCCGATCAGCGGTTAGGGGACACAGAAAAATGTAATCAGGGCACTGATCACCAGTGCCCTGATTACAAAAGAGGTAAATAAAATACAATAAGTGCCCACCATCAGTGCCCACAGTGCCCGCCATCAGTGCACCCCATCAGTGCCCACAATTAGTGCCCATAATGCTGCCAGTCAGTGCCCATCAGTGCCTGCTCATCTAGGCACTGATGGGCACTGACTAGCAGCACTATGGGCACTGAGTGTGGGCACTGATGGTGCTGCCCATCAGTGCTCATCAGTGCCGCCCATCAGTGCTCATCAGTGCCACCTGTCAGTGTCCATCAGTGCCACCCATCAGTGTCCAGCAGTGCCGCCTCTCAGTGCCCATCAGTGCCGCTTCTTAGTGCCCAGCAGTGCCACCTCTCAGTGCCCAGCAGTGCCACCTCTCAGTGCCTAGCAGTGCCACCTATCAGTGCTCATCAGTGCCGCCTATCAGTGCTCATCAGTGCTGCCTATCAGTGCCACCTATCAGTGCTCATCAGTGCGGCATATTAGTACCTCCTCATCAGTGCCACCTCATCAGTGCCCATAAGTGCCACCTCATCAGTGCCGATAAGTGCCACCTCATCAGTGCCCATCAGTGCAGCCTATCAGTGCCCATCAGTGCCGCCTCATCAGCGCACATCAGTGAAGGAGAAAAATTTATTTATTTTCAAAATTTACTCACAGAAAATAGGAAAAACTTTTTTTTCAAAATTTTCTGTCTTTTTTCTTTTTTTTTGTAAGAAATAAACAACCCAGAGATGATTAAATACCACCAAAAGAAAGCTCTATTTGTGTGAAAAAAATGATAAAAATTTCATTTGGGTATAGTGTAGCATGACCGCGCAATTGTCATTCAAAGCGTGAGAGCACTGAAAGCTGAAAATTGGCCTGGGCAGGAAGGGGGTGAAAGTGCCCGGTAGGCAAGTGGTTAAACTTCTACACAACTTTATCCCTGACCTGTCTGGTGTATTCTTTGGCCTTCATGATGTTGTTTGTTCACTAAAGTCCAATAACTTCACAGAACAGCTATATTTATACTGAAATTAACACACAGAGGGGCTCTATTTACTAGCCAGATGACTTCTGAAGGCAATTGGTTCCACTAGATTTTAGTTAGGGGTATCAGAGTAAAGGGGGCTAAATACAAATGCAAGCCCCCCTTTTCAGATATTTATTTGTAAAAAATGTTGAAACCATTTATCATTTTCCTTCCACATCACAATTATGTGCCGCTTTGTGTTGGTCTATCACATAAAATCCCAATAAAATATATTTACGTTTTTGGTTGAAACATGACAAAATGTGAAAAATTTCAAGGGGTATGAATACTTTTTCAAGGCAAACCCTAACCTATACAAATTGTACACTCTCCATTAGTTTATGAAAATTGAAATAAACAATGAAATTAAACATTGAAATTAACAAATTAAAGTGGAATTCAATTCCTCTACTTGCGCCCAAAGGTTTTGCCATGATGCTCAAGCAAGCACCTCATATTTGAGTATTATGGCAGACTGTCAATGCGCCCCTCTCTTTTTGATGCTCCATTACCTGGTTTCCTTCTGGGTTTGGCATCTTTCGACATCTTGATTGTCTGGACTAGCATGATGTAAATCTCGAGCATGAGCATTGGAGTTAAGCAAGCCATAGATTATGCTGTGGTTGCAGGAAAGAAAATCACGGTACCCCCATCAATACAGGATGCTAAGAGGTGTGTCTTTGGTGTTCTTGACTTTAAAGGTTGTGGACATGGGGCTGCAAACTATAAAAAAATACAACTCCGTACATAAAAAAACAAAACTCAGATCCCCAAAGGTATCTCTATTTTTTTTTACAATATTCTTCATGATAAACTTTATTTCTCTAAAATGCCTTCTTTTTAAAATAGGAAGCTGATCTAGGTTTACCTTACACAACGACACAATGGCAGCATGCATTTAAAGCATTATATCAGGCCACGTGCTGTGTCACTCACTGGGAACTGTCCCAAAAATACCTTTGTGTTTTGTTATCTTATACCATACTGATTATCTAAATTTTTGAAATCTCAATCCCCACAATCTTGGAGGGGATGTGGCTCCATAGCAAACCTCATGCATATATTTTGGTCTTGCAAACATCTCACTAGCTTCTGGAACAACATTTTTCATACTATTTCTGATATTACTGGAATAATTACACAATCCAGGATTGGCAATTCTAAACCTGGGTATAGAATGATTTCCAATGTCCTGTTGTAAGATACCGACACATATTTTGTTAGCAACCAGATTGCTTATTGCAAGATGATGGAAATCAAATTTAGCACCTAATTTATCAGAAGCTATTAAGATAATACAAATCCACCATATGTATTGTATAAAAGTGTACTAGTCAATAGATGAGGCACTAGATTGGTTTTAACCATCAATGGAACCTTTGGAATGCTTGGATAAAAATGATTTGATGTTTTTTATATCTAAATGTTATATTTTACCTGCATTTTGTGTCACTTACATATTTGCACTACAATTTGTCAGACCTACAGTTTGATGTCTATGTTTATTAATTCATACTTTTTTTTTTTTTTTTGTATATCTACTGTATGTATCTTTATTCACATAACTGAACCTCAAGACCCTAAAAGAAACAATTAAATAATTGCATTCCCTGGGAGGAACTGATGAGTAGAATTATAAACTTAAAAGGAAATTCCAGTCAAAAACTACATTTTTCCTATTAATAGTATGCTAAATATCTTTATCTTTGATATTATTCAGTTTCTGACTAGCTGCTTGGGTAGCTTAGAAAATTTTTATCTAAACTAGGCAAACAGCTTCTTCCTGTTCTTCACTAGCAATGCTATCTCCCTTTATCTGAATTTGCTAAGCTGTCTTTCACTTCCTGAGAAGGTTGTCGGTCTTTCTTAGACAGGCATGTCTAGACATGCCTAGCTCCACCCAGCCCCACCCCCATCCCTCCTTTCCTTCACAGAACGTGATCTCCTGTCTTTATAGCCTAATTTAGGCTAGCAGCTTCCCCTGAGAACGAGAGAGAGTGAGGGGTCACGTGACCGACCCAATATATGAAAGAAATAAGGTACAAAGGAACATTTTTGAAAGTTTAGAAGGATACACATCACGCAATTCATAGTTACAAAAATATGCCTACAACATGCACAAGCTAATTATCTTAAGCATGTACAATGTGTATGCAATACATATCCTAAACAGCTACTCAACTTCTTATTATGGAGATGGACTGTTTTCTCCAAAATCCTCAGATCAAGTCTAAAGCAGACATTTTGTTCCTTTTGTGTTCCAAAAACAACTCTCCTTTGTCTACGCACAAAAGTCCTTAACCCCACCTCCCCATACTTATTTTTCCTCTGTTTGGCTCCTAAACCAATCGGACTGGTTCATTTGCCTATCAATTTGCCTATTAAATCATCAAATATCTATAGCAACACATTCCATCTCTTGCTTTTATAGAATTCTCAATAGCTCTTAAAGCCTTTTCGACTCCCATATGTTGTGGGCAAACAGAAAAAGGCCATGGAAACTGCAACATTACTTTAAGCAAGGTTAGCAATGTCCTTGGCAGTCTGTGGAAAGAAAATCCCAAATGATGAAAGTCCCTTGTCCTCCTCTAGGTCATAAGGAAATGCTCAGATGAAAGTCTACTCCAATTCAGCCACCATCAGTAAATCATCCGCATCTTCCTCAGGCTGACATTAGATCTTCTGGTCTGCCCCATCCCATCTGGCTTGGTCATCTGCTCTGCCTGCTACACCTCTCGATGCTCAGTTTATTTGCATATCAATGAGGGAGGGGAGGGAAACCTAGCTTCTTAACAGAGAATCTAACAAAAACATTTTCTATAAAATCATAAAATATCTATAGCAACACACCTGCTTAGTGCTCACAAATCACTTGTGAACCTACCAGGGAGACCAATTATTTTGGGGTGTGGCTATTTGACCAAAAAAAAAAATCAGCCAATATGTGGACTCTTTCTTAATCACTACACACTTATTACAGATTTTACATGATTTAGTTGTCCTGCAGGAGACTAATCTAGTGTCTTTGGATGTTGAGTCCTTATACATGAGTATTTTTCTTAGGAGAAGCACAATTAATTTCTGTTGTGACTTCTTACATTTCTACTCTCAATTTGTTTTGTTTTTTTTCAGGGTCCCACTACCTTTAAAAACAGGGCACTGTAAGGGGCACTAGTTGTGCTACTTTTTATGCAAACCTGTATCAGAGGGGGGGGGGGGGGTGGCGGGAAAGGGATATTTTTGGGGATGATAGGCTGTCACATTTTTTGTGCATTGTATTATCTTTGGACCCCTGGGCAACATATTCAAACGAGCACTGGGAAATTGAGGATTTGCAAGTGTAATCATATAAAGGAAACTTTAAGTAGAGAAGGCTTCCCTAATTGGGCACCCAACAGTAGCTCAAGCGATAGAAATAGAGAAAGGATGTCAAGACAAATATCAGATAGAAGAGTCCAAATTAATTTTAATTGTTGGTAAAAAAAAAAGTTAAAAAAACAGCCAATGAGTTTCAGGGGCAACTCCACTCCCCCTTCATCAGAGCTCAACACATGATAAAACCTGCAGAAAACAGTGATTTGTGAGATCACAGTGAGATCTATATGAGCCAGTATTGAACTCTCCTCATGGCATAACAACTTGACAGCATTTGGTGAGCAGCAATAATCATAACACAATGCATCTTGGCACAGATTATAGACGACATCTTCTTTTTTTCTGGACTGGTCCTTTGGATTCATTGAAATGATTTGTAGAGATTCTAATTTCTATTGAGGAAACTTTGAAGTGGACATTATCATTCTTCAGCTCTGTGCATACGAAGGAAAATTGGGAAGCTCAAGTCTTTAATTGGGACAGTATTGACATAAGCCCACGTGATCCATATGACCCACAATGGCTCAAAATTGACATGATTCACAAATATTTGGACAAAATAAAGGTGAATAAAGGACCTGGACCAGTTGGTGTACACCAATGGCTTCTCAAAGACTTCAACTATGTTATATCTAAGCCATTGTTTCTAATTTTTAGAGACTCTTTAATGACTGGCATAGTACCACTGGATTGGTGTAAGGCCAATGTGGTACCTACTGTATATTTTAAAAAGGGATCCAGGTCTGTACCACTAACTACAAACCAATTCTATAGTCAGGAAGACACTTGAGAGTTTAATAAAAGATCATTAGGAAGAGTTTTTGCTAGAAAATAATATTTTAAGCAACAGCCAACCTGGAATTAGAAAAGACTAAAGTTGCCAAACAAATCTGATTTCTTTATGTGGAGGTAAGAAAAAACTTAGACAAATGAGTGGCTGTACATAGCATACACCAAAACACTTGACACAGTTTAGCAGGCCACAGAGAGAGAGAGGGAGAGAGAGAGGGAGAGAGAGACATTATTTGCCCCAGTACAAATCATTAGTAATATCTCATCTGGAATATGCAGTTCAGTTTTGGGCAAAAAAGGATATCCAAGAACAGGAGAAAGTGCAGAGAAGGGCAAATAAACTGATAAGAGGCATGGAGGAGCTTAGCTACTATGAGGAAAGATTACCTGAACTGAATTTATTCTCTCTTGAGAAGAGGCAAATAAGGGGGCATATGATCACCATGAATAAATACAAAAGTGGTCAATATAGTGAACTGTATTAAGTAAATATCAAGAGAAATGAACTTTACAACAATACTCAAACAATAATTAAAATTTAAGTATTTAATTGATAAAGTAAAAAATTATTAAAATTATTATTTGATTTCATCAACATTTTCTCAACATACAATAATTCATTACTGGTTGCCACCATCAACTCTCATCACTAGAATAAAGCTCCCAAGGTAGTTCAAACTAACAAAGGTCATGGGAGGTATGTCCCCAATCTCCTAACACCCAAGGGTAACTTTTGTATGGGGTGATGATGTCCAGTTCGTAGTCCTGCTCGACATGTGTCACTACAAACACGCTTCTTTCTGAGCTTTTGAGTTAAAAATACATTTTTTTTCTAAACAGAATGAAAATAATGCAATCAATATCACATATGAGCATGTTAACAAAGTGTTTTACAAGGTTGCCAAAAGAAAGGGCTGTACTCACAGTATAATATTCAGTGTACTATGAAGGCAGGTGGAGGGGGGGCAGCCAGGCTTAAAAACACCCTGGTCTCCCAGCGGGCATACCAAAGGAAGACAGCAAGGTTTGATACAGAAAATTGTTCTTTGAAGTTTGCCAATAGAAATTGTTCCCTAAAAGCTATGAGGAAAGATTACCTGAACTGAATTTATTCTCTTTTGAGAAGAGGCAATTAAGGGGGCATATGATCACCATGCATAAATACAAAAGTGGTCCATATAATGAACTGGGTGTAGAATTATTACCCTTAAGGTCATTACAGAGGACAAGTAGGCATTCTTTACACTCTTTGGACGAAAGGAGATTGAACTACGAAATTGTTTTGGCTCTGTAACTCAGAAAGTATTGAAAATAGTGGGACAAGATAACAGCCTGGCAAATAGCATTTTTAGAAGGAGGTCAGCAATGGCAGCCCCTTGCATTTCTGACAGGTTTACTTTAACTTTGCTTTAAAAAAGCATCCTATTTGCGTGCCAAAAAGTCTTTAAAGGATAAGCATGGCTAAAGCTTTTTTGGCCATACTTATTCTTTGGATCACAGGGGTGCACTTTTTAAAGCCTGCAGTTGGGTGATGTCACTCAGCCGATCCAGGCTCAGGAAAACTCTGACCATATAGACCCAGATGCCTGGACCAGCACCTGGCTCAGCCTCCCAGCGAGCCACTGAGAGCCTGAGCCAGCCCCTCCTGACCCCTGAGCCAGCCCCTCCCCACCCCAGTGAGCGCTGGAGGGGCAGAACAGGAAGCCAGAGACTGACAGTTACAGCTCTCTGCTCAGAGCAGAGGGGGAGAACTAAGTGATCATCTGTGTTTGATCACTCAGTTCTTACTGCAGAGCCGGCAGGGGACAGATGCAGCATTGGATTGATGCTGCATCCACCTAGGTGAGTATAATTGTTTGTTTTTTTAAATCCCAAACTTCTCTTTTAAGTATTACAAATGTTAATGTTATGGCCTGAGAATTTAAGGATTTAAACAGCATTATCTCTCTTCTCTTGAATTGTTAGCTAGTGACTTTGTTTTAATTTGACTTTTAACTACAATGTCAGCTGCACGGCTTTAGCCTTAGTAACACAGTAATCACAGCAATAAATCAACAGACAACTCCATTCAGTTGTTAGTGCCATATCCAATAAACCAATACGCATTCATATATTTTGTCACTCTTGCTGCATCAAGCTGTATTTCAAAAGTGTTCAATATCACGTTGACAGTGTCCCTAGTGACTGGTTTCATGAAACACTATTGTATCTATTTCTAGTCACACGGTGCTGCAAAGGTTTTACAGTGTACATAAAAAAAGCCTTTTTGGAGTTGGTTAAATAAACATTTGTTGTATAACACCTTATGTTGACCCCACACATTGTTATAATTGGCTTTACAAAGTCAGTACAAAGCATATTTAAATATTGTTATCTTCATGGTTAATACAATGCCAGCATATACCACTTCAAATATTGTTATCAATTAATTAAATCATGTCCAAAAGAGGTTAAAATTACAGGTATATGTATAATAAACAGTTTTTTTTTTTTTTTTAATTCACGGTTTATGGCATTAAACTGTTTTCTTTTTTTCTTTTTGCAAAGCAACCCATATGGTAATGGAAATATAGCGTGAAGAATGATAGATACTTGAAAATATAGCCCATGTGTGCAAAAACACAAGTAGATTTTACTGAGCAAACTAAAATAATAAAGTGACAAATTATTGCATTTTTTAAACTAGATAAATATTTTAACAAGGCTAATATGATCTTACATATCTGATAGCATATCCACAGCCAAATTTACAGATACATCTATGGTTAATAGGTGTTTTTACATTTACTGCGTAGCTAAAATGTTTTCACCTATCTACTTATAATATAAAGATCATAGTTCATCTAAAATAAGCATAGGTTATTCATTTTTGATTTAAGAAAACTATGAAAAATAGGTTTGGTATTGCTAATCTGACTATTGCTATTAACATATAAGAGTAATAACAAATTAGACCTGCTGTTGATTGGGGTCATGATCAATAAGATCAGCGTAAACTGTAGCAAATGTAATTTGCTTAGAAGCTGCAAAAAGTAAAGTGTTTTTCATATTGGGTGTCCTTTAGAAAAAATTAAAAAGACTTTTGTGCAAACAGAAGGTCATGTAGCAGCAAGCCATACCATAGCAAATAGATCTAGTTGCATGAGACAAGGTTAGGGGCCTAAAGAAGCAGAGCTGAAAGATGCACAGGTTTATTCAGTTTGGACCATGCAACTTCCTAGGTATGAAAATCAGCCCCACAACAGATATGTACAGCAGCAACATATTTTCAATGTCAACTTTTATATACGGGTTCAGATAGCATTTTTGAATCACCCACTCACGTAACTCTGGATTCATGCATGATTCATGCATAATAACTACTTTCTTTCGTATTGCCATGTTTTTTTTTTTTTTACATTGCAGCCCACTAAAACATGCATAGACACAATTTTTTTTAAAATTTAATCATGCTCACTGGAGTTTTCCTTTCCTACTCTGGTTAATAGGCGCATGTCTTTGCTGCAGTGTAGCCAGCCTTAGTGCTCAGATAGCAGGAGATGCTTTATGCAATGTTATGTAACTTCTAGTCCACGTGAAAAAGGACTTAAGCAATTTAGAGCCAATAAGAACTAAGCAATTATCCTAACATTGCTTGGTTAGTAATGCACGCATTCTTGCTCCAAGTACACTTTGGGGTGCTCGAATCTGTAACAATTCTTGAATTTAACCTGTATGTGCTTTTGAATGGAACATTGAGTTTGGGTTCTCTAACCTTAAAAATAGGGATGATCGAACGGTTCAGGTCGACCATCGGTTCGACCCGAACATTGACTGTTCGAAATTCGGCCGAATTTCAAAACTTTTTGCTGAAAAAGTTCGGAATTCGGCAACCAGAACCGACCAAAATGCAATGGGACAGGAACTGGGCTTTAAAAGCCTGTGATTGGACCAGAACCATCAGTAAAAGCCAATTGAAGGGGCAGGAGGATGCTAGGAATGTGATTGGAGTGACTAGGGGGTCCAGAGGCCAATCAGTAGTGAATACGCCCCCCAGTATATAAGATAGCCCCGCCAAATCTCTAGCAATGTAATACATGGATGTGGAAGAAAGTGGAAGCAGTTCTGTTACTCCTGCTTCAAAGTGTCATTTAGCAATTACTAGTGTGAGGAAAGGGATATCTAGTGTAGTTAGGGTACTATTTTCCACTATAGTTAGATTTCATAATCTAGATTCTGTAGGGAAAGTGTTAAGTGTCAGGGGACCATAGTGTAGTGTAGGGTTAACTGACTCTGACTGCTATGGCTGGGTGACCAAACCCTTCCATTTCAGGGTGACCGCCATAGAAAAAATATAGTTTCTATTAGAATTGCAGTAGAGCAGGATAGTGGCTTCACTACTTTCACACCTGTCCGTTTTTGTTGCAGGCGTTTATTGGGCTTTTTTGTGGACGTCTTTGGAGGCAGGCATGACATCTGAACTTCTGTGTAGGGGTATATATACACACACACATGTATGTATATATACACATACACATATATAGGTGTGAAAGTAGCAGAACCCTATGCCTGCGCTTATGAAATTATTTGCAGGCATAGGACTTCGCTCCTATCACACCTCTATGTGTGTATGTGTATATATACATATAAGTGTGTGTGTATATATACCCCTATACAGAAGTTCAGATGTTATGCCTGCCTCCAAAGACGCCCAAAAAATGCCCCAAAAAAACGCATGCAACAACACACCTGGGCGTTTTTGTTGCAGGCATTTTTTTGGGCATTTTTTGGGCGTCTTTGGAGGCAGGCATGACATCTGAACTTCTGTGTAGGGGTATATATACAAACACACATGTATGTATATATACATATACACATATATAGGTGTGAAAGTAGCAGAAACCTATGCCTGCGCTAATGAAATAATTGGCAGGCATAGGGCTACGCTCCTATCACACCTATATGTGTGTATGTGTATAAATACATATAAGTGTGTGTGCATATATACCCCTACACAGAAGTTCAGATGTTATGCCTACCTCCAAAGACGCCCAAAAAATGCCCAAAAAAAACGCCTGCAAAAAAACGCCCAGGTGTGTTGTTGCAGCTGACAGAGGAAGAAGATGATGAGGAGTAAGTAACATGAATACTTCTGTAGGCTCTGGCTTGAGTTGCTGAATGAGAATGACTACATTTAATCAAGGTCCAGGAGGTGAAAAGAAGTACTGATGCTTTAAAACAATGATCAGTCTAGAGTAGATGTTTTTGTTGTTTTTATTTTATATTGGGATGGGAGAAGGAATGAGTTGGATACTCCTACCTTGAACTATTCACAGTTTCTGAGGACTCTAACTTGAGGATGCGGCAAGGCAGCTACTTTATCTTGCCAGTTGAATGAAGCTGATGTAAATGTTCCTGTTTATATTTCTCTTCAGGGTACTCCCCCCGTACCCTCTTTCTCTGTACTAGCCGACACCCGTCCACTGACTGTACTACCTGGAGTCGTCCCCTTCCTGGGCAGACCCCTGTACTCACGATACTGCTTTCCAGATTCTTACAGTGTCCCAACTCCTCAGTCAGCTCTCCTGGACCTCTGGGTTCAGCTCCACACTGTAGGCTCACCAGGCCGACTGCCCGTGACCATCACCAACTGCTGCAGAAGAGAAGGCAGCTGCCACCCTCCTTCTCGGACTCTGCTTCCCACCAAAGACCTCTACCTTATGTGCCCTTGGCTTTTTATACCCTGCCCCACAATGCACCGAGACAAACAGTCTGTGCCAATCGCTGGGGCTATATCAAAAGCCTGTGTGTCATTGGCTAGGTTTCCTCCACTGGCCAACATGCCTCCCCATTGGACACAGTGGGGACACTCCCTCAGACCAGATACATCACATAATGGGCACACTGAGCAGACCTAACTCACAGATCCTGCTCTCTGTTAAGCAGAGTGCAATATAGATTTTACCTGCTGCTCCTCTGATAGGCAGACAGAGCCAAAACTATACTCACTCTCTATCACCTACCTAGGAGGTTCCTACATGTACCTTCATGGCTACACTCATTTCTCCATTGGATCAATAGAAGGAGCCATGGCTGTCCCACATTTTCATCTTCACTACATTTACACAAACATACGTTTGTGTTTTTTCCGCTCACAGGACGTGGCAAGGACACTGCCTTTCAGGCAAGATTAACAGGTATTTTCTGTTGAAAATGTTCTTAGCCTAGCAAAATAACGCTGCGATATATTACATTTTTGCTTTTGGGTTGTGACATGTTTAAGGATTCACAGAAACCAGGCCAGCAAATACCACTCAGGTACCAGTGTACCACGCAGCCAGCCAGTACCACTCAGCAAATACCACTCAGGTACCAGTGTACAACGCAGCCAGCCAGTACCTCTCAGCAAATACCACTCAGGTACCAGTGTGCCATGCAGCCTTCCAGTATCACTCAGCAAGTACCACTCAGGTACCAGTGTACCACGCAGCCAGCTAGTACCACTCAGCAAATACCACTCAGGTACCAGTGTACCACACGGCCAGCCAGTACCACTCAGCAAATACCACTCAGGTAACAGTGTACCACGCAGGCAGCCAGTACCACTCAGAAAATACCACTCAGGTACCAGTGTACCACACAGCCAGCAAGTACCACTCAGCAAATACCACTCAGGTACCATACCAGTGTACCACACAGGTATCACTAAGCAAATACCACGCAGTTACCACTAAGCAAATGCCATGCATACAAGGGACATACAGGTTATTTGACATATTTGATTATTTTTTTAAAGTAACACAATACAGTAGTTACTTTCCCTGGTAATTAGTTACTTTTTTACTGATGTAACTCAGTTATTACTTTTTGGGAGTAGTAACTAGTAACTATAACTAATTACTTTTTTTAGGTTACATGACCAACACTGGTGTTAGTAAAACTGTACATATCATCGCAACAACTTTGTGCATCCAGGGCGATTATACAGTATATAACAAAAGTGAGTACACCCTCACATTTTTGTAAATATGTTATTATATCTTTTCATGTGACAGAAGAAATTACACTTTGCTACAATGTAAAGTAGTGAGTGTACAGCTTGTATAACAGTGTAAATTTGCTTTCCCCTCAAAATAACTCAACACACAGCCATTAATGTCTAAACCGCTGGCAACAACCGTGAGTACACCCCTACGTGAAAATTCCCAAAATGGGCCCAATTAGCCATTTTCCCTCCCCGGTGTCATGTGACTCATTATTATTACAAGGTCTCAGTTGTGAATGGGAAGCAGGTGTGGTAAATTTGGTGTTATCGCTCTCACTCTCACTCTCTCATACTGGTCACTGGAAGTTCAACATGGCACTCATGGCAAAGAACTCTCTGAGGATCTGAAAAAAATAATTGTTGCTCTACATAAAGATGGCCTAGGCTATAATAAGATTGCCAAGACCCTGAAACTGAGCTGCAGCACGGTGGCCAAGACCATACAGCAGTTTAACAGGACAGGTTCCACTCAGAACAGGCCTCGCCATGGTCAACCAAAGAAGTTGAATGCACGTGTTCAGCGTCCTATCCAGAGGTTGTCTTTGGGAAATAGACATATCAGTGCTGCCAGCATATAGACATATGAGTGCTGCCAACATTGCTGCAGAGGTTTAAGGGGTGGGGGGGGGGGTCAGCCTGTCAGTGCTCAGACCATACGTCTCAGACTGCATCAAATTGGTCTGCATGGCTGTCATCCCAGAAGAAAGCCTCTTCTAAAGATGATGCACAAGAGAGCCTGCAAACAGTTTGGTGAAGACAAGCAGACTAAGGATATGGTATACTGGAACTATGTCCTGTGGTCTGATGAGACCTAGATAAACGTATTTGGTTCAGATGGTGTCAAGCGTGTGTGGCGGCAACCAGGTGAGGAGTACAAAGATAAGTGTGTCTTGCCTACAGTCAAGCATGGTGGTGGGAGTGTCATGGTCTGGGTCTGCATGAGTGCTGCCGGCACTGGGGGGGGGGGGCTACAGTTCATTGAGAGAACCATGAATACCAACATGTACTGTGACATACTAAAGCAGAGCAGGGCAGTAAGCCGCAGGGCTGCAGGGCAGTAAGCCAACATAATAATGACCCCAAACACACCTCCAAGACAGCCGCTGCCTTGCTAAAGAAGCTGAGGGTAAAGGTGATGGACTGGCCAAGCATGTCTCCAGACCTAAACCCTATTGAGCATCTGTGAAAAAAACAACAATGTAGGAGCGCTAACAAAACCTCCAGCACATGAAGGGTAAATGGGTTAGAATGGGTGGGGGAGGGGAAGGGAAGAGAACATGGGGAATAGAAACTGCAAAAGCAAAAAAAAAAAACGCAGATGAAAAAACGGAGGTGAAAAAAATACCATAAATTGATGAATGACAGAGTCCTGATGGAAAATGTCAAGGCACCGAGCTGCTCTCCACAGACAAGAGGAATTCTGAACTGAACAAAAGAAAAAGAGAGAGAGCGCTCTAAGTGCAGACAGTCTTTATTAATAACAAGGCATAGGTAATATAAACTCACTAGAAACCAAAGTCATCGAGCTGTGTCAAGTCATGGACATCAGGAATTCCTCTGGGAGGTGCCATCCACTCGTGTGCAGCAGTTCAGAAGCTTGATCGCTGATCAGGTGCCTGAAGAAAGAGCGCGCAGGGCCGTACGTGACCCGGCGCATGCTCAGAAACGCGTTGTGCATACCGTGCATATTCCACATACCATACATTCCCTGGTGACGGGGCCGCGTTCCAGCTTCCACCGCACATCGCAGCCGCTGCCTTAGACGCTGACCGCCGACTGCTGGAGGAGGTGGCCGGCTTCCTTTTCTCCTCTTATCAGCGATCAAGCTTCTGAACTGCTGCACATGAGTGGATGGCACCTCCCAGAGGAATTCCTGATGTCCATGACTTGACACAGCTCGATGACTTTGGTTTCTAGTGAGTTTATATTACCTATGCCTTGTTATTAATAAAGACTGTCTGCACTTAGAGCGCTCTCTCTCTTTTTCTATTGAGCATCTGTGGGGCATCCTCAAACGGAAGGTGGAGGAGTATAAGAGCTCTAACATCCACCAGCTCCGTGATGTCATAATGGAGGAGTGGAAGAGGACTCCAGTGGCAACCTTTGAAGCTCTGGTGAGCTCCATGCCCAAGAGGGTTAAGGCAGTGCTAGAAAATAATGGTGGCCACACAAAATATTGACACTTTGTGCCCAATTTGGACATTTCCACTTAGGGATGTACTCATTTTTGTTTTCAGCGGTTTAGACATTAATGGCTGTGAGTTGAGTTATTTTGAGGGGACAGCAAATTTACACTGTTATACAAGCTGTACACTCACTACTTTATATTGTAGGAAAGTGATATTTCTTCAGTGTTGTCACATGACAAGATATAATAAAATATTTACAAAAATGTGAGGGATTTACTCACTTTTGTGAGATACTGTATCTTGTTTTTTTTGCAGAACCCAGGAACCCAGGACAAATTGGGCTTTCATTTGGTGGTAATTGGTAATGGATATCTCCTGATTTGTTTTTATTATCTAGGGAAAACTAGCCCAAAATAGTAAAAAAAAACAACATTGTAATAAAATTTAATTGTAATTAATGTATTGCTCCTTCTATAACCTACCACCAAAGAACAAATCAAAATAAATTATCTTGCTCCTGACGATTACAGCGATACCATATATGTGTATGCTAGCTGTTGTTTGTACCTGTAGTACACCCCAGAAACAATAGTGCGCATTTTGCTTTTTTTTTTCATCCTACCTAAAACACACTGACACTGACACTAACTGACACTGATACTAATTTAAAAACAAATCCTGTCCAAAAAAATCTGACCCAACCTTTGACCTTGACCTTTGACCCGACCTTGACCCAAACACTAACTCTGGGGCTGACCTAGATCAAATCTTGTTCTAGGTATTTTTTTTTTCAATTATTTTTATATTATTATTTTTTTATTTATTTATTTATTTTTTTTTACACACACTTATTTTTCTATCTCTGCAAGGACACAGAAAGATATAAATGTATCTGTCTTGTCCAGTCACAGACACAGAAAACACAGGGGTGGGCTTCCCATTGACTGATCACTGTGATAGCCAATCAGAGGCTATCACAGCGATTAGGTGTCCTAGAATCTGACTTTCTAGGTCCTGATCATTAAAAAGGGGCCTGAGGCTCTCGGTGAGATCCCAGTCTCTGTACTGGGAGCGCACTGTGTGGCACGCTCCCAGCACAAACAGAGACACACAAATATGCGGCCCAACGGAAAAATGCTTAGTCCAGTGGGGGCCGCATGTTTGCGTGCAGTTGGCATGAAGGGGTTAAACTAAAAAGTGACTGGTGGGGGGGCCTAGTGCAAGTGATTTAATATTGTACACACAGGCACTACATTATTTTGGGACTTTTTTTCTGCAAAATGTAATGTAGTTTATTGTTTTGTGTTTTTTTTTTTGATTAATAAATTGCACTATGTGGTTGTTTTAGTTTTTTTTTTCAAATAGCTGGTGGGGGTCCTTTTAAAAATGGGGCCTAGTACACTATAAGTGATCAATACTGTGTATGTAAGCACTGTACGTAGATAACTACATTATTTTGGGGGCTTTTTTTCTGTAAAAATAATTACACTCTATGGAAAAAATAAATATGTTTTTTTCTTCCAGAGAATAGATTACACTCTAATTTTGATTGCTTGATTTTAAAATAGCTGGGGGGTGTAGTATGGTAAGCAACGGGTTAAGTTGCTGTCTGCAAAATGTTACAATTATGTATATGTCTGGGAGCTGGGTGTGGCTGAAGTTTAGTTGCATGCTTGATGTTCAGTGAATAAAGAAGCAACCTGTACAGCCTGGTCCGTGTTAATACACTACATTTTGGCGACGAGGATGGCTAGCTTTCTGAATTTACCAGCTATCGGACCGTTTGATGTGTCTGGAGACCACACTAGTCTCTCACAGCGCTGGGACAAGTGGAAGAAGGGATTTCAGCTCTATGTTATAGCCACAGGAGTGACTGCACCTGCTCAGAAGAGAGCCATAATGCTGCATTTAGCTGGACCTCAAGTTCAGGACATTTTTTAAACCCTGGGAGCAACAGGGGATGATTCAGACTATGAGACAGCCATGAATAGACTGAGTGAGTACTTTGAGCCAAAGAAAAATATTCCCTATGAAAGATATAAGTTTAGACAGGCTGTGCAAGAGCCGAGAGAAACCACAGACAGTTATGTGACTAGGCTGAAATATCTGGCAAAGTCGTGTGATTTTGGGACTGTAACTGAGGAGATAATCAGAGATCAGGTCATAGAGAAATGCACATCTGTGCACCTCAGGAGGAGATTATTGAGAGAACCTAGTCTCACACTTACTAGTCTGCAGGAGATTGCAAGAGCCATTGAACTGTCTGAGCTCCAGGCTCTGCATATTGAAACCAAGGACACTGCATCTGTCAATACAGTCTCCAAACCTACCTATAATAATAGGAATATCTGGAGTAGGAAAGAGAGTTTTCCAAAGAGGACTTTACATGTAACCTGCAGTAAATGTGGCAGAGAGGGACACACAAGTCAGGACTGCACTGTGGTACAGAATAAAATGTGCTATGCTTGTGGAAAGACAGGTCATTTTGCAGCTGTGTGTAGAAGTACACCCAGAGATAACAAAACCAAAGGACCATCAGCACAAGTAAATGTTATAGCTGAGGATAAAGAGAGTGCTCCTGACTGTGAATTTATATTCTCCCTGTGTTCCCTGCAAGCTGGGACATTAACCATTAAGATTGGAAATACAGATGTGTCAGTGTTGATTGACTCTGGAGCTACATGCAATGTTATGGACTTAGCTTCTTGGCACAGTCTTAATGGCAGAGAAAATCACCTTAAATTGTGTAACACCACTAAACAGATTTATACTTATGGCTCCAGTACACCACTACAACTTAAAGGCGAATTTTATACCTCTGTTCAAACACATGAGACTGGTCCTCCATTGCAGACCGAATTCTATGTTGTAGATGGCACAGGGTCGCCTCTGCTTGGTCGTCAAACCGCAAGGGCACAGATATTCGGATTTGTGTGGACATGAGATGTGCTAACCAAGCTGTGCAGAGAGAGAGACATCCAATTCCCACTATTGAAGATGTTCTACATGCAATGAATGGGGCAAGTGTCTTCAGTAAACTGGATTTGAAATGGGGTTATCATCAGATTGAATTGACCCCAGCATCTAGAGTCATCACTACATTTGCAAGCCATAAAGGTCTTTTTAGATACAAGAGGTTGATGTTTGGTGTATCGTCAGCACCAGAGGCCTATTCAGCAGGTGCTACATGGTTGTGAAGGCACGCATAACATTTCTGATGATATAATTGTGTGGGGAACAAACACACAGGAGCGCGATGAACGTCTCCGTGCAGTGCTAAATCGCTTGAAGGAGAAAGGGTTAACATTAAATGAGAAGAAGTGCACATTTCAAATGAATAAAATGACTTTTATGGGCCATGTGCTGTCTGACAGGGGCATTGGTCCGGAGGACTGTAAAATTAAAGCTGTGTCTGATGCCAGAAATCCTGAAAACCCTGCAGAAGTACGCAGTTTTCTTGGGCTAGTGAATTACTGTGCCAAGTTTATTCCAGATATGGCGACTGTCAGTGAACCTTTGAGATTGTTGACTCGCAAAGCAGTCCCTTGGAAGTGGGGCCTTTTGGAACAAGGTGCATTTGATGAACTTAAGAGACGGCTGACTTGCGCCACAACTTTGGCTTATTTCAATCCTACTGCACACACCCAAGTTATTGTCGATGCTAGCCCTGTGGGGTTGGGCGCCATCTTGGTTCAGAGACAATGCACAGGTGATTACAGGCCTATTCAGTATGCAAGCAGATCCCTTACTGATGTAGAGAGACGTTATTCTCAGACCGAGAAAGAAGCTTTGGCTGTTGTTTGGGGATGTGAAAGGTTTCACACCTATCTCTACGGCCTTGATTTTGAAATCATCACAGACCACAAGCCTCTGGAAGTGATATATTCGCCACGCTCAAAACCATCCGCCAGAATTGAAAGATGGGTTCTCAGATTGTTACCGTATCGATTTACAGTGCGGTTCAGACCTGGACCGACTAATGCGGCAGATGAACTTTCCAGATTGCCTCAGTCTTCAGCACCTGTTCATAACCTAGCAGAAGAGTACATTCGTTTTGTGGCTACTAACGCCATGCCTCAGGCATTGACACCGCGGGAGGTTGAAGAATTGACATCTGTGGATCCGGAAATTGCTCGGTTGAGAAAATGTGTAAGACAAGGGGTTTGGGTGGATTGTGACCCAAGCTATCACAGAATCAAACAAGAGCTGAGTATTGCAGGACAACTAGTTTTACGTGGCAATCGTATTGTGATGCCTAAAGACTTACGGAAACGTACATTACATTTAGCCCATGAGGGCCATCAAGGCATTGTACGCACCAAACAAAGATTACGTGAGAAAGTCTGGTGGCCAGGAATTGACAAGGATGTGGAACGTTTGGTTTCTTCATGTCAAGCATGTCAGTTGGTGGGCAGCAAACCTAAACCAGAACCAGTAACTCACACTGTTCTACCTGAGGGACCATGGGAAGATTTAGCCATTGATCTGTGTGACATTCCATCTGGACACCATCTTTTAGTTGTTGTGGACTATTATTCAAGGTGGCAAGAGGTGGTAGTTCTCACTAAAGCTACATCATCAACTGTAATTGAGGGGTTGGAGAGCATTTTTGCGTCTCATGGGTTGCCTAAACGGATTCTGAGTGATAATGGTGCCCAATTTACTTCTCAGGAATTTCAGGATTATCTGAAATCAAATGCTATTGAACATCATCGTACAACTCCATACTGGCCACAGGCTAACGGGGAAGTGGAACGCCAGAATCGAACCTTGCTGAAAGCTTTGCGGATTGCTCATTTAGAGAGAAGAGACTGGAAAAAGGAACTGTGGCGTTTTCTTTTGGCTTATCGCACAACTCCGCATACTGTCACTGGAGTTAGTCCTGCGGAACTTCTTTGTGGTCGCAAATTCAGGACAAAATTGCCAGACATTGGGGGTCCTCCTACAAGTCAGAAAGCTTTTCGGCATATTGATGAGGAAAGGAAGATCCGGGCTGAACAGTATGCAAACCACCGCCGCCAGTGTCAACCTAGTGGCCTTCAACAGGGTGATAAGGTGTTGCTTCAAAATGATCGGTTCAACAAACTGGCTCCGTCCTTTGAACCTGAGCCTTATGTTGTAAAGGAGAAAAGAGGTACTCAAGTGGTTTTAGAGGATTTAGATGGACACACAAAAGTGCGTAATTCCTCATTTGTGAAGAAATTTATTGAGTCAGAAGGTCAAGTATCGGAAGACGGCGAACAGGCAAAGAGTAGTGATGATACTGCCAGTGATCCAGACTTCAATCCACAACCATCCACATCGGAATGGCCAAGAGAAAAATGAGCAACTAATCCACCGGCCTACCTTAAGGACTATGTGTATAGTCAGGAGTTTATAGTTTAAATTTCTAGTTGTTCATCCATGCATTTTGTTAATCTTATTAATACGTTGTGCATGTTATGTTTTATTCAAAGAGAGGAGGGAATGTAGTATGGTAAGCAACGGGTTAAGTTGCTGTCTGTAAAATGTTACAATTATGTATATGTCTGGGAGCTGGGTGTGGCTGAAGTTTAGTTGCATGCGTGATGTTCAGTGAATAAAGAAGCAACCTGTACAGCCTGGTCCGTGTTAATACACTACAGGGGGGGGGGGGGCAGTTCCTTTCAAAGTGGGCCGTAGAACTAGTGATTCAATACTGTACAAATAGGTACCACATAATATGTTTTTTTCCAGCAAGTAAATTACAATCTAATATAAGTAATATATTAATATATATTATTTTGAGATTCATTTTCTATGAAATAATTACACTCTTCACTTGATTTCAAGGATAAAATCAGGTTGGTGTGGGTCCTGCTCTAAATGTGGCCTAGTACATATGATACAAATTGTGCATGTAGGCACTACAAAATTTAGTTTTCTTGTTTTGTTTTTGTTTTTTTCAGTGAATGGCTTTTTTTTTTTAATGGCTGGTGGGGATCCTGTTCAAAATGGATATACTGCATTATTGTGGGGGCTTTCTGCAAAATAATTACTCTCTAATGTAGATTAATAAGGCTTTTATTCAGAGAAGGCAGTACACTATTAAGTTGATTGTTGGACTAAAAAAAGCTGTTCAGGTCCTGTTCAGAATAGGCATAGTACAAGTGGTTTAATATTGTGTATGTAGGCTCTACAATATCTTGGGGACTTTTTTCATCAAAATAAATTAAAATCAAATTTTTATTTCTTGATTATAAAATGGCTGGTGGAGGTCCTGTTAAAAATGGGGTCTACTTCAACTGAATAAATACTGTGCATGTAGGCACCACAATATTTTGGGGGCTTTTTCAGCAAAAATAATTACCCTCAACTATAGAAATGTTTAAATGGCTGTTGTTGTTTCTGTTAAAAACTGGGCATAGGACATAATATTCAACACTTTGCATGTAGGCACAACATTATTTAGTTTTTGTTTTTTTTTCTACAAAATTAATACACTCAAATGTGTTTTTTTTTTCTTTTTTTTAAATGACTAGTGTTGATCCTGCTCCAAATGGGGCCTAGTACAAGTGATTTATTACTGTGGATGCAGGTGCTACATATTTTAGCTACATATTTTAGGGAATTTATCTGTCAAATAATTACACTTTAATGCTGATTTCATGTGTTTAAAATAGCTGGTGTGAGTCCTGTTCAAAATAGGGCCTATTACAACTAATTCAGTACTGTATACATGGGCACTACATGAATTTGTGGACTTTTTCTGCAAATAAAATATACTCAAATGTTTCTTTCTTAGACATCACAATGTTTTAGGACCTTTCTTTCGGGGAAATGCTTGCTCTCTATTGTAGATGTCTTAATTTTAAAATGAAATGGCTGCCGTGAGTCCTGTTCAAAATGGACTTAGTACAAGTGATGCAATAATGTGTCATTTTGGGAGGCTTTTTTTCCTGCAAAATAAGTACATTACACTGTTGATTTCTAGATAAAAATCTGGAAGTTGTGGATCCTGTTCAGAATGGGAAGAAACAAGATATAACTGTGCTCAAATCCTAATAGCTTGTACATGTATATAATACATTAGGTGCTAAAGGAATGTGATCACACGTTAACACTAGAAATTCTGAATGAACACTGCTATATACCCTTTCTAGAAACTTTGCAATTAAAAAAACAGGGGTTATTGCAATATATATTTAAACTGACCAACTGCACCAAAGTAATCCATCTATGGTCAATCCCTAAGATGCTCTGCAAATTGCAATTGCTACAGTGGATATAGAGTCAATATGGGATTTGATTACAGGTATATATTATTTGTATTGCATTGCAGGTCAGTGGCCTAACCTGAACCTGTGGGCTCTTCTCCAACTTGTGTCTATTTTCCCCAGCATTGATTTCTTAATTTCAAAATGGCTGCTGTTTTTTTTTTTTTTTTTTCTTTGCAGATTTTTATTTTCTGTGAAATAATTACATTGTAATGTGGATTTTTTTTTTTTTTTTTTTAAATGGCTGTTGTTGGCCCTGTCAAAATGGATCCTAGTGTTTAAATACTGTGTGCACAATCACTAAAATATTTTAGGTTTTTTTTTTAGATTATATTGAACTTTAATGTTTGTTTTAGAATGGTTCGTGTGAGTCCTGTTCAAAATCGGGCCCAGAACAGGCGATTCAATGTTTCTCATGTAGACATTACATTATTTTGTGGCGTTTTTTCTGTGAACTAATACATCTAATTTTGATTTCTAGATTAAAATCTGGATACTGGGGGCCCTGTTCAAAATGGGGGGCTAGTACAAGTGGCTCAATACTGTGTATGTAGATACTTTGGGGTTGATTTACTAAAACTGGAGAGTGCAAAATCTGGTGCAGCTCTGCATGGGAGCCAATCAGCTTCTGAACTCAGCTTGTTCAATTAAGTTTTGATAATAAAACCTGGAAGCTGATTGGTTTCTATGCAGAGCTTCACCAGATTTTGCACTCTCCAGTTTTAGTAAATCAACCCCTGTGTTTTGTTGGAGGATTTTTTTGAAAAATAATTACATTCAAATTTTTATCCCTAGAAAAAAAACTGGTGGGGGTCCTGTTCAAAATAGGGCCTAGTACAGTGGATCGAACCCCAGGGGTTTGGTGAGTCAGTCTCGCGGGTTCGAAGGAGGACTCATATGATTCGTGATGATACGCACACCCTCCGCTAGTACCACTTCACTGTCAGGGACTATTTCTCCAATTTGGGGCGTGTCCTTCCGCTCCCGCTCCGCGCTGTCGTCATGGAAACACACAACATCCCCACAGTACAGAGCCCAGACCTCGCGGAGTGATTCACATGTCATGTGACACTGACACACTGTGAGTCAGTGCACTGATGGTGAGGACAAGGACAGACTGAGCGGAGTGAGAGCGGGGACTCGGAGACTAGAGGGGAGAGAGGTCCAACTCCTAGGCCTAGGAGGAGGCTAGTTAGTGGTGGCTCACTCAAGTGACTCACTGAGTGAGTCTGACACCAGTCTGGCACCAAACCCAGGCCAGAGCAGGCCGCCCACAGGCCACGCACTACTAGGCCAGAGCAGCAGCCAGCCCAGAACAGTTATAACAGTTATACACAGTGAGTGAGTGTGCAGTCTTGGTATGGCATTTTTTTTTTTTTTTAAGTTAGGAGAGCCTTTTTTTTTTGGTTAGTTGGTAGGTAATGCAAAGGGTCAGTGCTCAGTATTAATGCAAATGGTCAGTGCTCAGTATTAATGCAAATGGTCAGTGCTCAGTATTAATGCAAATGGTCAGTGCTCAGTATTAATGCAAATGGTCAGCGGTCAGTATTAATGCAATGGTTTTGTACTTTAATGGTTTTGTTCATTTTGTGCACCTATGTATACATATATACCTAAATATATACCTATGTTTTTAATTTGAAAAAATCATATTTTATTTTTCCAGTTAAGAAGGGTTCAAATAATGCGCATATGAAACTGGTGGGGTTCAGTACCTCCAACAAGGTTAAGAACCACTGGCCTAGTACATATGATTAAATACAGTGCACATAGGCCCCCACACCATTTTAAAGATAAATACTAACCTTCTATCTGTGAATTCTGCTGCCACTTGCACAGACCCAAGCTTGCACTCCTATGTATAATGTGGAACTTCTGTAGGAGAGATGTTTAGGAGTTGAACATGGATCAACAGACCTTTGGGGACTGTTGTATTCCTTTAGTTCACTGCTGGAATGTGGTGCATACATAGGTAACTCACTACATGTAAAGTCTGCATGTCCTTAGTGCAGTGACCTGAATTTCTTATTATATGCTTCTGGTATCAATTGATGCTTTGAGATTATCACATCCTTTTTGGTGCTTTAATCAGAGACATTGACTTTCACATTATCATCTAGAAATATAATGTAAACATAACCTATGAGAAATTCCAATGCATAGGGAAAAAATGCTCAACTGTAAAAGACTTTGAACACAGGCTGCCAGATTTTACAAAAAATGTAGGGAAAAACACAACCCAAATGTCTTGATCCAAAAGGGTGAGAACTGTACTGTTCCATAACACCATATACAGCTGCCTTAAAGACATATGTCAAGCATGTAATTGAAAGAATTGGAGTTTTTTCTATATCACTGTTGAAGTTGCATAAAATCTACTGAACTGTATTCAATTTTTTTTTTTTTTTTTTGTATTGGTACATGTTCCTCAGAGCAGTACCTAGCTCTCCATGCCTATTGTTTAAAATCCCCTTGCCTATTAGCTTTGAATGAGCAGAATACACTTTTCAGATTCACCCCCCTCGTCCCCCCATAGACTTCAATGGAGTTTGGATTTTATTTTACAGGTTTTGAGATTTACGATGGGTGTGAAGCAAAAAAAAGAAAAAAAAAAGGAAAAAGAGCAGAGGGCATGGATGATAAAGTAAAAATGGGAGACAGGAAACAAAAGATTAACGTGTTTTGAATTATAATATAAAAGGGATGTCATAAATTGGAGATTGTCCCCGTGGTGGGGTATTGTGGCTGAGGGCCTATTATATTTTGACTCTGCAGAGACAGAGATATGGTATGCTATTAGTGCCTTCAAAGGCCTGCAGCCTAAACCTGTTTGTTGTTTTAAGTTATGCAGTATTTGTATTCTTTTAGGGCTCTTTTATACTGAGGAGTTTTTCAAGCGCCTTTGTGTTAAAAAAAAAAAGCACCTGAAAAGCTCAAGAAAAATACTTCACTTTAAAATAAATGAATGTTTTCAAACTGGGGCGGTGCACTTCTGTTGCAGTGAAAAAAATCCTGCTTGCAGCATCTTTGGAGCATGTTTGGGGAACTAAAAAAAAAACCACACCAAAAATGCTTCTCCCCATTAAAATAAATGGGAACTGCATCAAAAGTGCCTCAAAAACACCTCAAAACCACCCCCACTAAGCATTGTTGGTGCAGCTTTTGAGTCACATGTTCTTTAAAAACTGCACCACAAATGCTGCAAAAGCGACGCAAAAACGCTACATTAACTCATAGGCGTTTTACTGGCAATTTTGAAACTATAACTATAATAAAGGCCCCTATGGCTATTTAACTCCACATAAAATGTGATCTGTTTTTTTTTTATTGTTTTTTTTTTGTAGGTAATCCTTTTGGTAAGGTTGGGGATGGCCTGGCAGTGTAATGGAGGGTAGCTGGGTTGATCTCTGCTACCCTAGTCTTGTATTATACTGGCATTGTTGTATAAACTGCATTCAGATAAAAAAAATGTACACTGCTTCCCCTTCTTCTGGCTGCTTTGCGCCTTTGTTTAATTTAATGATTATTACCTAAAAAATATACCCTAGGTGTCAAATACACTAGATACACCACTGGATATATTTACAATCATAACACATAATCAGACACCTTTTATAAAATAAGATTAAAAAAGGATCAAAAACAGCGCGTGTATATTTCAGATGTCTGCACACAATGGTACTATTATCACAGCTACACAGAATCTCAGTGCATACATTAGTATAGGATTGCCACACACTCCTTACAAAAAAGTTTGGGGCACTTCAAATTCAATAAAAAAAAAACAGTATTTATTTGCATGATCATGGCAGGAAATGTATAGAAATATGTAAATTTTTGGGATTTTAATGGAGCTTCCGGTTTTTAATATGCAACCAAGCTAATCGCCAAACCCAACAACAATTGTAATAATAGTTGGCATATGAGTCATGGCCTCTGTTTAGGGAGATTAAAGAGGGGAGGTAAGCAAATTCCAGTATCTCAGAATTTCTGGGACATGTTTTATCTACTGGTAAAAAGCAGATCATATACTTGTTATATGTTCAGCACCATCTAGTGGGTGAAAAAGAGATCCATGTCAATAGGAGCTTAAAATATATTTTCACATTTGCAGCCAAACTGGGATAACAACTACTTTATATTTCTTATATGTTTCTATTAACATACCATCACTTTTTTAAAAATCGCTGATTACCATTTGAGGTGCTTTTTACTTACTTAAAAAGCCTCACTTGCTACCCCTGCTTTGTAATGTTTAGGAGGGCTGTGGAGCTATATTTAGCCTAATTAGCCTATCTGCACTGTGTTCGCAGTTCCTCATCATTGGCTGAAAACTAGATTTGAACACTGTTTGTCCTATTAGGGGGTTAACATTTTGGAAAATTTCCTCCTGCATTGTATGTTAATTATGAATAGCTAGATTATGTGTGGTGACAAGACTGTCCAGAAATTCTTAGAAACAGCCATGACACCTTCTTGTTAAGGCTCATACACACTATAAGAAAATCAGGCAGAAATTTTCATCCAAAGAACTTTCGTACGATTTGCATATAGTGAGTACACAACTTTCTACAGCAAATTCTGACCTTCTGAATAGGGTTGAGCGGACACCTAGATGTCCGTGTTCGACGGGTTCGGCCGAACTTTAAAAAAAAGTCCGGGTCCGTGTCCCGGACTTTTACCGAACTTTTCCCGGACACCGAACCCCATTGAAGTCAATGGGGACCCGAACTTTAAGGCACTAAAATGGCTCTAAAACACCAAAGGAAAGGGCTAGAGTGCTGCAAATGGCAGCAAAACGTAATTAAGAGCATGGCAAGTGCTCTGCAAACAAATGTGGATAGGGAAATAACTTAAAACAACAAAAAAAAACAGAAAAATAAAACAATGTTCTTCTTCATCTCTGAAGGACGAGGCCCATATGGAGTAGGAGGGAGGTTGAGGTGGTGGTGGATGTGGCGGTGACATAGGCGTGCGCACAGGGTGTGCTGGGTGTGCCTGGGCACACCCTAATCACCTAGGGCACATAGCATTGCCAGTGAGGAGATGGGAAAGATCTCCCTGGGACCTGCTCTGCTCTATTTCTCCTTGCCTACAGGTACATGGCCCCGATACATTACTCTCCCTGCTGGCAAACACATGCATGTGTATTTCAACTTTGGGGTGCACACCTTAATGCAATAGGCTGCGCACACCTATGGGCGGTGTAGGTGGAAGCGGCGGTGGAGGAGGACCAGGGCCGGATTAACAGCATCATGGGCTTGGTGCTGAGGATTTTGAAGGGCCTTAAGGGCCGTGCCTTGCCATGCACCCAGAGGAGGAAGGGTGCAGCCATGCATGCCTAATTCAACATGGGATGCTGTCTCTGAAGCCCATAAACACATCCATGCATCGCCAACTGTCCCTCCTTGTCCGGCCTTCACGCTGTGTGGGGAGGTTCTGAGGGTGCTGCCTGGGGAAGCGAGCATAGAAGCCAGACTTCTGTGTTTACAAGTGACAGAAGAGCGGTAACAGTGAATATGGCCAACCCGGGGCCTATATAAAAGGTAGGGGCCTGGAGCTGCAGCTCCAATAGCCCCTACATTAATCTGGCCCTGAGGAGGAGGACGAGGTAGCCAACACTGCTTCTTTTCAAAAATTTTAAATGAGGGTACACCCCAAAAGAGTGAGAAAGAGCAAAAATGGAACAATGGGTGGGTAAGGTCGGTATCCATTGCTATTCTGCATAAGGTACGGAAAAGTCCCGTGGGATCCATGCCTGGTTCATTTTAATGAACGTGAGCTTGTCCACATTGTCTCTGGACAGGCGGCTGCGCTTGTCTGTTATAACGCCCCCAGCCGTGCTAAATACCCGTTCAGATAATACACTGGCTGCAGGGCACGCCAGCACCTCCAAGGCGTAAAGGGCAAGCTCAGGCCATGTGCCCAATTTGGAGACCCAGAAGTTGAAGGGGGCAGACCCGTCATTCACTACATGTAGGCGTGTGCACACATACTGCTCCACCATGTTGGTAAAATGCTGCCTCCTGCTAAGACGTTCCATCTGAGCTGCTGGTGCTGCTGTTTGTTGTGGCGTGCTGACAAAGCTTTTCCACATTTCGGCCATGCTAACCCTGCCTTCTGAGGTGCTGGCGGTGCCCTGGTTGCGTTGGCGACCTCCTCCTCCTCCTCCTCTGCCTTGTGCTTCCACTGTGGCCCCGCTGTCAGATGGGAATGCCAGCAGCATGGCGTCTACCAGCGTGCGCTTGTACTCGCGCATCTTGCGATCGCGCTCCAGTGAGTGAATTAAGGACGGTACGTTGTCCTTGTAACGGGGATCCAGCAGCGTGGCCACCCAGTAATCAGCACAAGTTAGAATGTGGGCAACTCGGCGGTCGTTGTGGAGACACTGCAGCATGTAATCGCTCATGTGTGCCAGGCTGCCCAGAGGCAACGAAAGGCTGTCCTCTGTGGGAGGTGTATCGTCCGTGTCCTCTGTATCCCCCCAGCCACGCACCAGTGATGGCCATGAGCTGGCCTGGGTGCCACCCTGCTGTGAACATGGTTCCATCTCCTCCTCCAGCTCCTCCTCCTCCTCATCCTCCTCATCCTCCAGAACTGTGCCCCTGCTGGACAATTGCGTCCCTGGCGTTTGCGTGTGCAGGAACCCACCCTCGGAGCCCCTTGCGAATGACTGCCCTGAAAGCCTTGGAAATGTTACCTCTTCATCCTCCTCCTCCTCCTCATCCTGTGCCACATCCTCTTCCATCATCGCCCGAATTGTTTTTTCAAGGAGGCATAGAAGTGGGATAGTTAAGCTGAGAACGGCGTCATTGCCACTGGCCATGTTGGTGGAGTACTCAAAACAGCGCAACAAGGCACACAGGTCTCGCATGGAGGCCCAGTTAAATTAAATAGCGGAATAGAAAATATGATCCAAAAAAAGTGTATGTATATCACACGTACACAACCACACTGGGCCCCAATTACTATTGTTTGTACCCCTAAAAGGCTAGATGAGGAGTAGGGGGAGTATGGAACAGGCAGCACCCTCAAACCTTCAGAAGTATGAGATGAACCCCAACAACTTGGAAAGGTGGATCTCTCTCACACGTACCAACACAGACTATCCCCCAATTTAACTGATCCCCAAAGGTTTTTGATTAAATAGCGGAATAGAAAATATGATCCAAAAAAAGTGTATGTATATCACACGTACACAACCACACTAGGCCCCAATTACTATTGTTTGTACCCCTAAAAGGCTAGATGAGGAGTAGGGGGGGTATGGAACAGGCAGCACCCTCAAACCTTCAGAAGTATGAGATGAACCCCAACAACTTGGAAAGGTGGATCTCTCTCACACGTACCAACACAGACTATCCCCCAATTTAACTGATCCCCAAAGGTTTTTGATTAAATAGCGGAATAGAAAATATGATCCAAAAAAAGTGTATGTATATCACACGTACACAACCACACTAGGCCCCAATTACTATTGTTTGTACCCCTAAAAGGCTAGATGAGGAGTAGGGGGGGTATGGAACAGGCAGCACCCTCAAATCTTCAGAAGTATGAGATGAACCCCAAAAACTTGGAAAGGTGGATCTCTCTCACACGTACCAACACAGACTATCCCCCAATTTAACTGATCCCCAAAGGTTTTTGATTAAATAGCGGAATAGAAAATATGATCCAAAAAAAGTGTATGTATATCACACGTACACAACCACACTAGGCCCCAATTACTATTGTTTGTACCCCTAAAAGGCTAGATGAGGAGTAGGGGGGGTATGGAACAGGCAGCACCCTCAAATCTTCAGAAGTATGAGATGAACCCCAAAAACTTGGAAAGGTGGATCTCTCTCACACGTACCAACACAGACTATCCCCCAATTTAACTGATCCCCAAAGGTTTTTGATTAAATAGCGGAATAGAAAATATGATCCAAAAAAAGTGTATGTATATCACACGTACACAACCACACTAGGCCCCAATTACTATTGTTTGTACCCCTAAAAGGCTAGGAGTAGGGGGAGTATGGAACAGGCAGCACCCTCAAACCTTCAGAAGTATGAGATGAACCCCAACAACTTGGAAAGGTGGATCTCTCTCACACGTACCAACACAGACTATCCCCCAATTTAACTGATCCCCAAAGGTTTTTGATTAAATAGCGGAATAGAAAATATGATCCAAAAAAAGTGTATGTATATCACACGTACACAACCACACTAGGCCCCAATTACTATTGTTTGTACCCCTAAAAGGCTAGATGAGGAGTAGGGGGGGTATGGAACAGGCAGCACCCTCAAACCTTCAGAAGTATGAGATGAACCCCAACAACTTGGAAAGGTGGATCTCTCTCACACGTACCAACACAGACTATCCCCCAATTTAACTGATCCCCAAAGGTTTTTGATTAAATAGCGGAATAGAAAATATGATCCAAAAAAAGTGTATGTATATCACACGTACACAACCACACTAGGCCCCAATTACTATTGTTTGTACCCCTAAAAGGCTAGATGAGGAGTAGGGGGGGTATGGAACAGGCAGCACCCTCAAACCTTCAGAAGTATGAGATGAACCCCAACAACTTGGAAAGGTGGATCTCTCTCACACGTACCAACACAGACTATCCCCCAATTTAACTGATCCCCAAAGGTTTTTGATTAAATAGCGGAATAGAAAATATGATCCAAAAAAAGTGTATGTATATCACACGTACACAACCACACTGGGCCCCAATTACTATTGTTTGTACCCCTAAAAGGCTAGATGAGGAGTAGGGGGAGTATGGAACAGGCAGCACCCTCAAACCTTCAGAAGTATGAGATGAACCCCAACAACTTGGAAAGGTGGATCTCTCTCACACGTACCAACACAGACTATCCCCCAATTTAACTGATCCCCAAAGGTTTTTGATTAAATAGCGGAATAGAAAATATGATCCAAAAAAAGTGTATGTATATCACACGTACACAACCACACTGGGCCCCAATTACTATTGTTTGTACCCCTAAAAGGCTAGATGAGGAGTAGGGGGAGTATGGAACAGGCAGCACCCTCAAACCTTCAGAAGTATGAGATGAACCCCAACAACTTGGAAAGGTGGATCTCTCTCACACGTACCAACACAGACTATCCCCCAATTTAACTGATCCCCAAAGGTTTTTGATTAAATAGCGGAATAGAAAATATGATCCAAAAAAAGTGTATGTATATCACACGTACACAACCACACTAGGCCCCAATTACTATTGTTTGTACCCCTAAAAGGCTAGATGAGGAGTAGGGGGGGTATGGAACAGGCAGCACCCTCAAACCTTCAGAAGTATGAGATGAACCCCAACAACTTGGAAAGGTGGATCTCTCTCACACGTACCAACACAGACTATCCCCCAATTTAACTGATCCCCAAAGGTTTTTGATTAAATAGCGGAATAGAAAATATGATCCAAAAAAAGTGTATGTATATCACACGTACACAACCACACTGGGCCCCAATTACTATTGTTTGTACCCCTAAAAGGCTAGATGAGGAGTAGGGGGAGTATGGAACAGGCAGCACCCTCAAACCTTCAGAAGTATGAGATGAACCCCAACAACTTGGAAAGGTGGATCTCTCTCACACGTACCAACACAGACTATCCCCCAATTTAACTGATCCCCAAAGGTTTTTGATTAAATAGCGGAATAGAAAATATGATCCAAAAAAAGTGTATGTATATCACACGTACACAACCACACTAGGCCCCAATTACTATTGTTTGTACCCCTAAAAGGCTAGATGAGGAGTAGGGGGGGTATGGAACAGGCAGCACCCTCAAACCTTCAGAAGTATGAGATGAACCCCAACAACTTGGAAAGGTGGATCTCTCTCACACGTACCAACACAGACTATCCCCCAATTTAACTGATCCCCAAAGGTTTTTGATTAAATAGCGGAATAGAAAATATGATCCAAAAAAAGTGTATGTATATCACACGTACACAACCACACTAGGCCCCAATTACTATTGTTTGTACCCCTAAAAGGCTAGATGAGGAGTAGGGGGGGTATGGAACAGGCAGCACCCTCAAATCTTCAGAAGTATGAGATGAACCCCAAAAACTTGGAAAGGTGGATCTCTCTCACACGTACCAACACAGACTATCCCCCAATTTAACTGATCCCCAAAGGTTTTTGATTAAATAGCGGAATAGAAAATATGATCCAAAAAAAGTGTATGTATATCACACGTACACAACCACACTAGGCCCCAATTACTATTGTTTGTACCCCTAAAAGGCTAGATGAGGAGTAGGGGGGGTATGGAACAGGCAGCACCCTCAAATCTTCAGAAGTATGAGATGAACCCCAAAAACTTGGAAAGGTGGATCTCTCTCACACGTACCAACACAGACTATCCCCCAATTTAACTGATCCCCAAAGGTTTTTGATTAAATAGCGGAATAGAAAATATGATCCAAAAAAAGTGTATGTATATCACACGTACACAACCACACTAGGCCCCAATTACTATTGTTTGTACCCCTAAAAGGCTAGGAGTAGGGGGAGTATGGAACAGGCAGCACCCTCAAACCTTCAGAAGTATGAGATGAACCCCAACAACTTGGAAAGGTGGATCTCTCTCACACGTACCAACACAGACTATCCCCCAATTTAACTGATCCCCAAAGGTTTTTGATTAAATAGCGGAATAGAAAATATGATCCAAAAAAAGTGTATGTATATCACACGTACACAACCACACTAGGCCCCAATTACTATTGTTTGTACCCCTAAAAGGCTAGATGAGGAGTAGGGGGGGTATGGAACAGGCAGCACCCTCAAACCTTCAGAAGTATGAGATGAACCCCAACAACTTGGAAAGGTGGATCTCTCTCACACGTACCAACACAGACTATCCCCCAATTTAACTGATCCCCAAAGGTTTTTGATTAAATAGCGGAATAGAAAATATGATCCAAAAAAAGTGTATGTATATCACACGTACACAACCACACTAGGCCCCAATTACTATTGTTTGTACCCCTAAAAGGCTAGATGAGGAGTAGGGGGGGTATGGAACAGGCAGCACCCTCAAACCTTCAGAAGTATGAGATGAACCCCAACAACTTGGAAAGGTGGATCTCTCTCACACGTACCAACACAGACTATCCCCCAATTTAACTGATCCCCAAAGGTTTTTGATTAAATAGCGGAATAGAAAATATGATCCAAAAAAAGTGTATGTATATCACACGTACACAACCACACTGGGCCCCAATTACTATTGTTTGTACCCCTAAAAGGCTAGATGAGGAGTAGGGGGAGTATGGAACAGGCAGCACCCTCAAACCTTCAGAAGTATGAGATGAACCCCAACAACTTGGAAAGGTGGATCTCTCTCACACGTACCAACACAGACTATCCCCCAATTTAACTGATCCCCAAAGGTTTTTGATTAAATAGCGGAATAGAAAATATGATCCAAAAAAAGTGTATGTATATCACACGTACACAACCACACTGGGCCCCAATTACTATTGTTTGTACCCCTAAAAGGCTAGATGAGGAGTAGGGGGAGTATGGAACAGGCAGCACCCTCAAACCTTCAGAAGTATGAGATGAACCCCAACAACTTGGAAAGGTGGATCTCTCTCACACGTACCAACACAGACTATCCCCCAATTTAACTGATCCCCAAAGGTTTTTGATTAAATAGCGGAATAGAAAATATGATCCAAAAAAAGTGTATGTATATCACACGTACACAACCACACTAGGCCCCAATTACTATTGTTTGTACCCCTAAAAGGCTAGATGAGGAGTAGGGGGGGTATGGAACAGGCAGCACCCTCAAACCTTCAGAAGTATGAGATGAACCCCAACAACTTGGAAAGGTGGATCTCTCTCACACGTACCAACACAGACTATCCCCCAATTTAACTGATCCCCAAAGGTTTTTGATTAAATAGCGGAATAGAAAATATGATCCAAAAAAAGTGTATGTATATCACACGTACACAACCACACTGGGCCCCAATTACTATTGTTTGTACCCCTAAAAGGCTAGATGAGGAGTAGGGGGAGTATGGAACAGGCAGCACCCTCAAACCTTCAGAAGTATGAGATGAACCCCAACAACTTGGAAAGGTGGATCTCTCTCACACGTACCAACACAGACTATCCCCCAATTTAACTGATCCCCAAAGGTTTTTGATTAAATAGCGGAATAGAAAATATGATCCAAAAAAAGTGTATGTATATCACACGTACACAACCACACTGGGCCCCAATTACTATTGTTTGTACCCCTAAAAGGCTAGATGAGGAGTAGGGGGAGTATGGAACAGGCAGCACCCTCAAACCTTCAGAAGTATGAGATGAACCCCAACAACTTGAAAAGGTGGATCTCTCTCACACGTACCAACACAGACTATCCCCCAATTTAACTGATCCCCAAAGGTTTTTGATTAAATAGCGGAATAGAAAATATGATCCAAAAAAAGTGTATGTATATCACACGTACACAACCACACTGGGCCCCAATTACTATTGTTTGTACCCCTAAAAGGCTAGATGAGGAGTAGGGGGAGTATGGAACAGGCAGCACCCTCAAACCTTCAGAAGTATGAGATGAACCCCAACAACTTGGAAAGGTGGATCTCTCTCACACGTACCAACACAGACTATCCCCCAATTTAACTGATCCCCAAAGGTTTTTGATTAAATAGCGGAATAGAAAATATGATCCAAAAAAAGTGTATGTATATCACACGTACACAACCACACTAGGCCCCAATTACTATTGTTTGTACCCCTAAAAGGCTAGATGAGGAGTAGGGGGGGTATGGAACAGGCAGCACCCTCAAACCTTCAGAAGTATGAGATGAACCCCAACAACTTGGAAAGGTGGATCTCTCTCACACGTACCAACACAGACTATCCCCCAATTTAACTGATCCCCAAAGGTTTTTGATTAAATAGCGGAATAGAAAATATGATCCAAAAAAAGTGTATGTATATCACACGTACACAACCACACTGGGCCCCAATTACTATTGTTTGTACCCCTAAAAGGCTAGATGAGGAGTAGGGGGAGTATGGAACAGGCAGCACCCTCAAACCTTCAGAAGTATGAGATGAACCCCAACAACTTGGAAAGGTGGATCTCTCTCACACGTACCAACACAGACTATCCCCCAATTTAACTGATCCCCAAAGGTTTTTGATTAAATAGCGGAATAGAAAATATGATCCAAAAAAAGTGTATGTATATCACACGTACACAACCACACTAGGCCCCAATTACTATTGTTTGTACCCCTAAAAGGCTAGATGAGGAGTAGGGGGGGTATGGAACAGGCAGCACCCTCAAACCTTCAGAAGTATGAGATGAACCCCAACAACTTGGAAAGGTGGATCTCTCTCACACGTACCAACACAGACTATCCCCCAATTTAACTGATCCCCAAAGGTTTTTGATTAAATAGCGGAATAGAAAATATGATCCAAAAAAAGTGTATGTATATCACACGTACACAACCACACTAGGCCCCAATTACTATTGTTTGTACCCCTAAAAGGCTAGGAGTAGGGGGAGTATGGAACAGGCAGCACCCTCAAACCTTCAGAAGTATGAGATGAACCCCAACAACTTGGAAAGGTGGATCTCTCTCACACGTACCAACACAGACTATCCCCCAATTTAACTGATCCCCAAAGGTTTTTGATTAAATAGCGGAATAGAAAATATGATCCAAAAAAAGTGTATGTATATCACACGTACACAACCACACTAGGCCCCAATTACTATTGTTTGTACCCCTAAAAGGCTAGATGAGGAGTAGGGGGAGTATGGAACAGGCAGCACCCTCAAATCTTCAGAAGTATGAGATTGTGTTCACTGTACCCCACAAAGATTGAGTTCACTGCACCCCACAATGATTGTGTTCACTGCACCCCACAAAGATTGTGTTCACTGCACCTCACAAAGATTGTGTTCACTGTACCCCCCAAAGATTGTGTTCACTGCACCCCACAAAGATTCTGTTCACTGTACCCCACAAAGATTGTGTTCACTGCACCCTAAAAGGATGTTGTTCACTGCACCCCACAAAGATTGTGTTCACTGCACCCTAAAAGGATGTTGTTCACTGCACCCCAAAAAGATTGTGTTCACTGTACCCCCCCAAAGATTGTGTTCACTGCACCCCACAAAGATTGTGTTCACTGCACCCCAAAAAGATTGTGTTCACTGTACCCCCCAAAGATTGTGTTCACTGCACCCCAAAAAGATTGTGTTCACTGTACCCCCCAAAGATTGTGTTCACTGCACCCCACAAAGATTCTGTTCACTGTACCCCACAAAGATTGTGTTCACTGCACCCCAAAAAGATTGTGTTCACTGTACCCCCCCAAAGATTGTGTTCACTGCACCCCACAAAGATTCTGTTCACTGCACCCCACAAAGGATTTTGTTCACTGCACCCCAAAAAGATTGTGTTCACTGCACCCCAAAAAGGATTTTGATCACTGCACCCCAAAAAGGATGTTGTTCACTGCACCCCAAAAATGATTTTGTTCACTCCACCCCAAAAAGATTGTGTTCACTGCACCCCACAAAGATTGTGTTCACTGCACCCCAAAAAGATTGTGTTCACTGTACCCCCCAAAGATTGTGTTCACTGCACCCCACAAAGATTCTGTTCACTGTACCCCACAAAGATTGTGTTCACTGCACCCCAAAAAGATTGTGTTCACTGCACCCCAAAAAGGATGTTGTTCACTCCACCCCAAAAAGATTGTGTTCACTGCACCCCACAAAGATTGTGTTCACTGCACCCCAAAAAGATTGTGTTCACTGCACCCCAAAAATGATTTTGTTCACTGCACCCCAAAAAGGATTTTGTTCACTGCACCCCAAAAAGGATGTTGTTCACTCCACCCCAAAAAGATTGTGTTCACTGCACCCCAAAAAGATTGTGTTCACTGCACCCCACAAAGGATTTTGTTCACTGCACCCCAAAAAGATTGTGTTCACTGCACCCCAAAAAGGATGTTGTTCACTGCACCCCAAAAAGGATTTTGTTCACTGCACCCCAAAAAGATTGTGTTCACTGCACCCCACAAAGGATTTTGTTCACTGCACCCCACAAAGATTGTGTTCACTGCACACCAAAAAGGATTGTGTTCACTGCACCCCAAAAAGATTTTGTTCACTGCACCCCAAAAAGATTGTGTTCACTGCAGCCCAAAAAGATTGTGTTCACTGCAGCCCAAAAAGATTGTGTTCACTGCAGCCCAAAAAGATTGTGTTCACTGCAGCTCACACACAGAAAAATGGATGTGGATCACTGACACCTGCCTATCTCCAATCCCACACCACACAGCAATATCGATTGTAGTTTGTAGAACACAGTTTCCCTAAAATTCAGCAGACTCTGTCCCTAACAGGATTGAGAAGAGATCGTAGATCAGGATTGAGTGCAGATTCACCCCACCCCCCACACAGCAATATCGATTGTAGTTTGTAGAAGACACTGACCCTATAATTCAGCAGACTCTATCCCTAAAATGCCTACAACTCGCCCTGCCTAAACACTCCGACCTGTCCCTCAATTCTATCCGGACACAAATGTTTTTTTCCTGCCTATCTTTCCCTAATCAGCAGCCAGCACATTGATGTGTGCTCTGTCCCTTAGCTAAGCAGCAGAATGACGCTGCTGCGGCGGCTGCCTCGAACTTATAAAGACTTGGTCACATGCTTCAGACGGCCAATCACAGCTACTAAGACATTTGCAGGCATGGCTGGGATGGCTTAAGGCACACCAGTTAAACGATTGTTGATTGGCTGTTGAAAGCCCGCCATGAAAAGAGCGCCAAAGCATGCAAAACCCGGAAATAAAACGACCGAACACGGATTTTTACCCGAACATACAGTAAAGTGTCCGTGTCCGTGTTCGGGTAAAAAAAATCCAATTATTCGGTACGAACACGAATAATACAGTCCGTGTTCGCTCAACACTACTTCTGAACAAAACTTCCAAAGGGACAAGCTCCAAAATTTTTCTCGTACGTGAACAGTAACGTAAAATTTTCACCTAATGTGTACCGTTTTCGTACAATTTTTTCTATGAGAAAAATAAATAACGAAAGACTGCGCATGATCAGAAATAATAAACAACAAATAAAAGCACAGGAATTTTCATACAGATTTTCTTTCATCGGTTTCCGATTTGCTGTGAAATAACAAGGAAAACTGGATGATAGTTCGCCTGATTTTCTTATAGTGTTTAGCCCACTTAAGAAACATCTAAAAGATAAGACATATAAAAAAAACAGGTATGCAATGTAAATGGGAACACATAGCGATCATATGGTGGGGGTTTCTCAAATTTGACTGCAATAGTGAAATAAATGCTTCAGGTTGATTGTAGCCATGTTAGTGCACTTGCAGCAGCACACTTGAGTGCAGTTCATGATACCTTTTTTATTTGCACAGTTAGATTTTCAGGACAAGCTTTCGG
The DNA here is from genome assembly GCF_965119305.1 of Pelophylax lessonae. Taxonomy (NCBI): domain Eukaryota; kingdom Metazoa; phylum Chordata; class Amphibia; order Anura; family Ranidae; genus Pelophylax; species Pelophylax lessonae. The sequence continues at coordinate 502,267,219 of NC_138768.1, forward strand.
GGTATACCACCTTCTTCTAAGGTCCAAGCAGTGCTGATACACAATTAGCAGGGCCTTAGGGAAAAAACAGCACAGATAACCCACTGAAGGTCCACCTTCAGTCTTTTGTGTCATACAGAATGATCAGGCAAAGATTCAAAGGCTTTCCATTTCTAAATATGAAAAAAGTATATTTGCCCCTTATAATTTCCTGAGCTATGACTGGGGCACACTAAACAAAAATTGGCACTTTTTCTTATTTCTTCTCATTTGCACTTTAAATGCTGTTGATGCCATTGCCTTGTAGGCTCCAATCAACCTTAATCTGCCTACCGTCCTCAGAGGGGATTTTCCCGATCTTATGCACTGTAAATTGTGAATTCTAATGTGATTCTACCTGTGTGGAAATTTTTGGTTTTGAGTCCTATATACACATACACTATATTACCAAACATATTGGGATGCCTGCTTTTACACGCACATGAACTTTAATGGCATCCCAGTCTTAGTTTTTTGGGTTCAATTATGAGTTGGCCCAATCTTTGCAGCTATAACAGCTTCACCTCTTCTGGGAAGGTTTTCCACAAGGTTTAGGAGTTTGTCTATGGGAAGCGCATTTGTGAGGCCAGGCACTGATGTGGAAAAGAAAGCCTGGCTTGCAGTCTCCACTCTAATTAATCCCAAAGATGTTCTATCGGGTTGAGGTAAGGATTCTGTCTTCATGTCTTTATGGACCTTGCTTTGTGCACTGGTACAAATCATTTGGTGGTGGCCCCTTAGTTACAGTGAAAGGAACTCATAAGGCGTCAGCACATCAAAACCTTTTGGACAATTTCAAGCTCCAAACTTTGTGGGAACAGTTTGGGGGCTCCTTCCTGTTCTAACATGACTGCGCACCAGTGCACAAAGCAAGGCCTTACCTCACAAATGTGCTTCCTCCTCGCTGCTTTTATTTCTATCTTCCCTCATGATTGTACAAGATTGACAAAAATCGTTAGCAATAAGCTTCATAAGCCCCGCACACAGCCACAGGTCCATTCCAATACATCTCTCAACCTGTGCCTGATTTTAAACCAAATGAGATTTACACTAGTAGAACCTATTCAGGTGCTTATTACATATTCTTGTGGGGTTATCGCCATCCCCCTACTGAACATATGTATCTGGTTGTATTGTGTATGATATTTTTGATACTGTGTTGGTTTATGCAGCTCTTGTCTCTGTCTGTTAGCTTAAAATAAATACACTTTTATTCTTAAAAAAAAAAAAATAATAATAATCTTTGAGTCCACTTTAGTGGTTTCACTACTGGAAGTCCTATTTTAGGTTGTCTTCACACCTGCTCTAAGGGCCTATGTACAGCACAACACAGAAGGCATGTTTGTATGTTTGTATCTTGAGGAATGTTGTGATAGGCAGCTTATTGATTTTCACTGGGCTGGTAGTGTGAGGTGAATCCTCCATCCTTCTCAATTGTGTAGATGGAAGAACAAAAAAAAAAAAAAAAAAAAACATCTATGGCCACCTTAAGTCTTAATTCAATACCAAACAGCAGCAGATAAGAACATGTGTAGGAAGATTAGTATTGGTGTTGTAATATTATCCATAAAGCTACATCTTTAATATGGGGTAAGACTAGGTTAGACAAAGTAAAGTATACATAAGTTCATAGTAGACATGTGTGTTCTGTTTTGCTACAAATCGAAATTCAGGCAACATTTTAGTTATTCAGATTCAGATGAATCCAAATTTCCAAATCGCAATAGTAATGAATTTCAACGAATCAAAAAAACAAATTATAACTAAACAAATTATCTGATTTCAAATTTGAAAATAAATTTACATTTGAAAACGAAATTGAGTTTGAAATGGGAACATATTGCAATAAATACAGTATGGTAAAAAAAAAGTGAAATAGGTGATAATTTCTACTCAGGCTGCTATAAAGAATAAAAAAAAAAAAAAACAATATAACAGAATAAAATAAAACAGAATAGAATATAAAGGGATATAGAATAGAGAATAAAATAGAATAAAACATAATACAGTAGAATAAAACCAAATAGAATAGAACATAAAAGAAGAGAATAGAAAATAAAGGAATAGAAAAGAAAAGAATGGACCTGAAAATAAATAAATGGAATATAATAGAATAAAGTAGTACGAATATAGCCATCTTCCAAAATTCGAATTTCGAATCAATTTGAAAATTACATAGTTACATAGTTAGTGAGGTTGAAAAAAGACATCAGTCCATCCAGTTCAACCTATGATGTGCGTGTGTGTTTGCTTTTAACCATACATTGTATACCTCTGTATGTTGTGGTCTCTAAGGTGCCCATCTAATCGTTTTTTGAAACTATCAATGCTCCCTGCTGATACGACTGCTTGTGGAAGAGAATTTCACATTCTTACCGCTCTTACAGTGAAGAACCCCTTATGCACTTTAAGGTTAAACTGCCTTTCCTCTAGTTTTAGTGAGTGGCCACGTGTGTTATTGTATCTCCTTTCTCTGAATAGTTTGTTCCTTATGCTAGGGTCGCCGGTACAGTATTTGTACATTGATATCATATCCCCCCTCAATCGTCTCTTCTCCAGAGAGAATAGGTTCAGTGCTTGTAGTCTTTCCTCATAGCTGATGTCCTCCATTCACCTAATTATTTTTGTTGCAAAATAATGAATATACGAAATGAATCTGAATATACGAAACCAATTCCAAAAATGAATCATTGTAACATAATGAATATGATAAAATGAAATTATTAACTTAATGAACGAATCTGAAATGAAACAACATTTTTCTGTCATGCCCATCTCTAGATATTAGCAGGATGTTTTGTCCAGAATGGATTCCCTAAAACTTATGAAAAGGATTTTTCATACTCTTCGTGACTCTATGTGCTCATTCTATATCAAATGAAAGTCCTGGTCTTGAATCTGTATACTAATGTAACCCTAATGGTATGATACCTCTGGCTTCCCTTGTTCAAAGACTCCTACTTCGGATATTCTAATTATCAAGTTTCGTTATGTTATTTAATATATATGTGCCAAACAGTTTTCCCTTTTTTTCCTCTTTTTTTTTTTTAAGTTGAAATATATTCTTCTGCAGTGTCTCCAACAGTTGTGATAAATTAGCCCACCAGGCACAAAATATAAATCTTATGCAGCTTGCATGTGTGAATTCCATAACCGGTGGAGAATAAAAGAGAGGGGAGAGGAATGACAGGTGCTGGAGATATTATCAGTGTCCTGGCTGCTGACACTCTACTAAACTCTGGTAGTAAAACAAGGCTGAAAAGCTGCTCAAGCAAAGGGAACACAAACAGAGAACTTCTACTCCTCTAATGGTGATGTCACCTCCTGCCTGTTTCCATGCATTTCAATTGGAAATACACCAATCTTTCTCAAGGAAGGCTGGCTAAGGAATGCAGCTCTACTAATACGCGTTCTCACTACCGTCTTCTGTGCTCCTTAATTATTCTCCCACCACACTCTAAACACATAATAAAATGAAAAAAATATATAATATAAATATATGACAAAAATGCCAAAACAGAAAAAAGTATGAACAAAATAATTTATCGCGTAAAATTATAAAAACCTAGACATCATTTAAAGATTTAATAAACTTATTTGAAAGCAAAAAGTTCACTATTGATGTTGAGTCCCTTTGGAACAATGGTATGCAATTTGAAAATCCATTTGGGCTCACCTCTATTTTCCTGGTAAAATTGCAGCCTCTCCTGTCTTGTTTAACCTCACCCCTAGTCCCCAGAAACTGGTACCTTTCAGACTTCTATTATGGAATTCATGATAATGTCTTGAGAGGGGATGTTTACAGTAATGTTCACTAATTCAGACACCTGATAGCTTATATAGCTCCTTGAGTCACACAAGTTATGAGGTCTTTAATTTTATATAATGTGCCTGGTGCTCTAATGTATCACAACTGTTGGTGATTCTGCAGCCAGAAGTACATGTGAGTGTTTGCTTCAATTGCTACATATCTTTTGTAACTGTTTATATTTTGCTACTGTTGTAATTTATTATTGTGAGCACTGCTTTGATCTCTTTAGTGTTTATTTTGATGTTGCCTTTGGAGGATGTAGGTATTTGCAAGCCAACAGCTACACACAATTATTAACCCTTTATTTTTACGTTAGAGCAAAAGTTTACTTGTTTTTAGCAACACATTAACCTTTTATTGGTTTTAAATAGGGTTGAGCGAACACGGACTGTATTATTCGTGTTCGTACTGAATAATTGGATTTTTGTTACCCGAACACAGACCCGAAAACTTTACTGTATATTCGGGTAAAAATCCGTGTTCGGTCGTTTTATTTACGGGTTTTGTATGCATTGGCGTGCTTTTCATGGCGGGCTTTCAACAGCCAATCAACAAGCGTTTAACTGGTGTGCCTTAAGCCATCCCAGCCATGCCTACAAATGTATTAGTAGCTGTGATTGGCCATCTGAAGCATGTGACCAAGTCTTTAAGTTTGAGACCGAGCGCCGCTGCGTCATTCTGCTGTGTAGTTCAGGGACAGAGCACACATCATACGTGCTGGCTGCTGATTAGGGACAGACAGGCAAAACTCATTTGTGTCCGCATAGAATTGAGGGGCAGGTCGAAGTGTGTTAGGCAGGGCGAGTTGTAGGGCATTTTAGGGAGAGGCTGCTGATTTTTAGGGTCAGTTTTCTACAATCGATTTTGCAGTGACCGATCTTATCAATCCTTTTAGGGAGAGGCTGCTGTTTTTTAGGGTCAGACAGTGTGTTCTACAATCGATATTGCTGTGTGGGGTGGGGTTTGCAGTGACCGATCTTATCAATCATTTTAGGGAGAGGCTGCTGATTTTTAGGGTCAGACAGTGTGTTCTACAATCGATATTGCTGTGTGGGGTGGGGTTTGCAGTGACCAATCTTATCAATCCTTTTAGGGAGAGGCTGCTGATTTTTAGGGTCAGACAGTGTGTTCTACAATCGATATTGCTGTGGGGGGGGGGGGTTTGCAGTGACCGATCTTATCAATCCTTTTAGGGAGAGGCTGCTGATTTTTAGGGTCAGACAGTCTGTTCTACAATCGATATTGCTGTGTGGGGGGGGGGGGGGGGGTTTGCAGTGACCGATCTTATTAATCCTTTTAGGGAGAGGCTGCTGATTTTTAGGGTCAGACAGTGTGTTCTACAATCCATATTGCTGTGTGGGGGGGGTTTGCAGTGACCGATCTTATCAATCCTTTTAGGGAGAGGCTGCTGATTTTTTGGGTCAGACAGTGTGTTCTACAATCGATATTGCTGCGTGGGGGGGGTTTGCAGTGACCGATCTTATCAATCCTTTTAGGGAGAGGCTGGAGATAGGCAGGTGTCAGTGGTCCACATCGATTTTGCTGTGTGTGGGGTGCAGTGAACACAATCTTTTTTGCCCACTGAGGAGGAGGGAGAAAAGTCTTTTTCTATCAGTCACTGTGTGCAGCGTTTTTCCTTCAGCTGTGCTGTGCTGACTCTGATCATACACTGCTGTGTTCAGTGTTCACATGTGCTATTATTGAGTGGTTTCAAAAATCATACACTTTTTTCTATTCCACTATTCAATATACAGCCTTGGGTTAAAAAAATTAAATTGTGGCCTGCAGCAGAGCTGAATGATATAAGACACTGCTGTTCACATGTGCTATTGATAAATCACACCAATTTTATATCATATTTTCTATTCCGCTATTCAATAAAAATCTTTGGGTATAAACAATTAAATTGCGGGATAGTCTGTGTTGGTACGTGTGAGATACACCTTTCCAATTTTTGGGGTTCATCTCATACTTCTGAAGATTTGAGGGTGCTGCCTGTTCCAAACTCCTCCTACTCCTCATCCTGCCTTTTAGGGGTACAAAAAAATAGTAATTGGGGCCTAGTGTGGTTCTGTACGTGTGAGATACATACACTTTTTTTGATCATATTTTCTATTCCGCTATTCAATAAAAACCTTTGGGTATAAACAATTAAATTGCGGGATAGTCTGTGTTGGTACGTGTGAGATACACCTTTCCAATTTTTGGGGTGCATCTCATACTTCCGAGGATTTGAGGGTGCTGCCTGTTCCAAACTCCTCCTACTCCTCATCCTGCCTTTAGGGGTACAAAAAATAGTAATTGGGGCCTAGTGTGGTTCTGTACGTGTGAGATACATACACTTTTTTTGATAATATTTTCTATTCCGCTATTCAATAAAAACCTTTGGGTATAAACAATTAAATTGCGGGATAGTCTGTGTCAGTACGTGTGAGATACACCTTTCCAATTTTTGGGGTTCATCTCATACTTCTAAAGATTTGAGGGTGCTGCCTGTTCCAAACTCCTCCTACTCCTCATCCTGCCTTTTAGGGGTACAAAAAATAGTAATTGGGGCCTAGTGTGGTTCTGTACGTGTGAGATACATACACTTTTTTTGATAATATTTTCTATTCCGCTATTCAATAAAAAACCTTTGGGTATAAACAATTAAATTGTGGGATAGTCTGTGTTGGTACGTGTGAGATACACCTTTCCAATTTTTGGGGTGCATCTCATACTTCCGAGGATTTGAGGGTGCTGCCTGTTCCAAACTCCTCCTACTCCTCATCCTGCCTTTAGGGGTACAAAAAATAGTAATTGGGGCCTTGTGTGGTTCTGTACGTGTGAGATACATACACTTTTTTTGATAATATTTTCTATTCCGCTATTCAATAAAAACCTTTGGGTATAAACAATTAAATTGCGGGATAGTCTGTGTCGGTACGTGTGAGATACACCTTTCCAATTTTTGGGGTTCATCTCATACTTCTGAAGATTTGAGGGTGCTGCCTGTTCCGTACTCCTCCTACTCCTCATCCTGCCTTTAGGGGTACAAAAAATAGTAATTGTGGCCTAGTCAGGTTCTGTACGTGTGAGATACATACACCTTTTTTTGATAATATTTTCTATTCCGCTATTTAATCTACACCTTTGGGTAAAAACAATTAAATTGCGGGATAGTCTGTGTCGGTACGTTTGAGATACATACACCGTTTGATATCATATTTTCTATTCCGCTATTTAATCAAAACCTTTGGGTATAAACAATTAAATTAAAAGTGTCGGTACGTGTGAGATACACCTTTCCAATTTTTGGGGCGCATCTCATACTGCCGAGGATTTGAGGGTGCTTCAGTCTGCCTCCTGCCTGTTCTGAACTCCTCCTACTCCTCATCCTGCCTTTAGGGTACAAAAAATTGTAATCGGGGCCTAGTTTGTGTTTGTACGTGTGAGATACACCGTTTTGTAAAATTTGTCCTATTCCGCTATTCAATATACACCCTGTTTGAGTGTAAAAAATTAAATTGCGGGATAGTCTGTATCGGTACATGTGAGATACACCTTTTTAAATTTGTTTGGTGCATCTCCTTCTACCGCCGAGGATTGCAGGGAGCTTCAGTTTGCCTCCTGTTCCCAACTCCTCCTACTCCTCTTCCTCATCCTGCCTTTAGGGTACAAAAAATTGTAATCGGGGCCTAGTCTGTGTTTGTACGTGTGAGATACACCGTATTATAAAATTTTTCCTATTCCGCTATTCAATATACACCCTTTTGGAGTGTAAAAAATTAAATTACGGCATAGTCTGTATCGGTACGTGTGAGATACACCTTTTAAATTTGTTTGGCGCATCTCCTTCCACCGCCAAGGATTGCAGGGCGCTTCAGTTTGCCTCCTGTTCCCAACTCCTCCTACTCCTCTTCCTCATCCTCCCTTTAGGGTACAAAACATTTTAATCGGGGCCTAGTCTGTGTTTGTACGTGTGAGATACACCGTTTTTTATCCTATTCTGCTATTCAACCTTTTGGGGTAAAAAACATTAAATTGCGGCATAGTTTGCATATTTGACTGTGAGATACACCCGTGCGATACTGTTGTTGTTTTGTTCCGCTATTCAATAAACACCTTTCTAGGGCAAGATCTTAAATTACAGAAATATGAGGAGACCGTCACATAGGGGCCGTGGCCTGGGTTGTGGTGCTGCTGGTAGAGCTCCTGTTGCAAGGAGAGGACGTGGTCGATCTGTGCCAGCTACACGCACAAGTGAAACACCTTCCTCAAGTGTTAGTAGGCGACAGAACCTGCATCAGTATTTGGTAGGGCATCATACGCCTTTAGAAGTGATGATGCCAGTACACGTAGAGGCGATAGTAGATTGGTTTGCTGCTGACAGTGCCTCCAGTTCCTTCACATTGTCTCCCACCCAGTCTACTGCAGAAAGGTCAGAGTTGGCACCTGCAGCCGATGTCCAACCGTCTTTCACCTCACCCCCTTGCAAATCAGGCAAGCAGTCTGAGCCCCAAGCCTTACAGCAGTCTCTTCTTCTTTTTGATGACTCTGTCAGCAGGGTTTCCCAGGGCCATCCACCTAGCCCTGCCCTAGAAGTGGAAGAGATTGAGTGCAGCGATGCCCAACCACTTATTTCTCAAGATGAGTACATGCAAGGACCATCGCAGCACGTCTCCGATGATGACGAAACGCAGGTGCCAACTGCTGCGGCACTCAGAATTGTGGAGACCGACAAGGAGGGCAGGGGTGAAGACTGGGTGGAAGATGATGTGGAGGACGATGAGGTCCTCGACCCCACATGGAATGAACGTCAATCAGGTGACCTAAGTAGTTTGGAGGAAGAGGCGGTGGTCGCACAGAGCCACCAGCACAGCAGAAGAAGGAGCAGGGTGCAGAAGCGGAGTGCCCGTGCCCTAGACACTATGCCTACTACTGCCCAACGCAGCAAGGGAACGAGCGCACCAAAGTCAGCTCAAAAGAGTTCTCTAGCGTGGAAGTTCTTTAGAAAATGTGCTGATGACAGGACACGAGTGGTTTGCACCCTGTGCAATCAGAGCCTGAAGCGAGGCATAAACCTTCTCAACCTGAGCACCACCTGCATGATCAGGCATCTAAGTGCAAAGCACGAGCTGCAGTGGAGTAGACACCTTCAAAACCAAGAAACGTCTCTGGCTCATCCTGCTTCCTCTTCTGCTGCAGTCTCGGCCGCTCCAGCCACATCTGTAGTGATACCGGCACCTGCCACCCCGCAAACAGACGATCTGTCAGCAACACCACCACCTGGGTCACCAACCATCTCCACAATGTCCCGTGGAAGCGTTCAGCTTTCCATCTCCCAAACACTTGAGAGGAAGAGGAAGTACCCCCCTACCCACCCGCTATCCCTGGCCCTGAATGCCAGCATTTCAAAATTCTTGGCCTTTGAAATGCTGTCATTCCGTCTGGTGGAGACGCACAGTTTTAAAAACCTTATGTCGGTGGCTGTCCCACAGTACGTCGTGCCCAAGCGCCACTACTTTTCCAGGCAAGCCATCCCTTCCCTGCACAACCAAGTGGGGGAAAAAATCAGGTGTGCACTGCGCAACGCCATCTGTGCCAAGGTCCACCTAACTACCGATACATGGACCAGTAAGCACGGTCAGGGGCGTTATATCTCCCTAACGGCACACTGGGTAAATGCAGTGGCGGATGGGCCTGAGGCGGATAGCAATTTGGCGCATGTCCTTCCACCACCAAGGATTGCAGGGCGCTTCAGTTTGCCTCCTGTTCCTAACTCCTCCTACTCCGCTTCCTCATCCTCTACCGCCTCCTCATCCGGACAGCGTAACACCTTCACCACCAACTTCAGCATGGCCAGGGGTAAACGACAGCAGGCAGTTTTAAAACTTGCCTGTTTGGGGGAAAAACCACACACCGCGCAGGAGTTGTGGAGGAGCATGGAACAGCAGACAAATGAGTGGTTGCTGCCAGCGAGCCTCAAGCCCTGCCTGGTGGTGTGCGATAACGGGCGAAATCTCATAGCAGCTCTGGGCCTAGCCAGTTTGACGCACATCCCTTGCCTGGCGCATGTGCTGAATTTGGTGGTGCAGAGGTTCCTTAAAAACTACCCCGATATGTCAGAGCTGCTGCAGAAAGTGCGGGCCGTCTGTGCGCACTTTCGGCGTTCTCACCCTGCTGCTGCTTGCCTGTCAGCGCTGCAGCGTAACTTCGGCCTTCCCGCTCACCGCCTCATATGCGATGTGCCCACAAGGTGGAACTCCACCTTGCACATGCTGGAAAGACCGTGCGAGCAGCAGCAGGTCATAGTGGAGTTTCAGCTGCAGCACGCACGCGTGAGTCGCTCTGCGGAACAGCACCACTTCACCACCAATAACTGGGCCTCCATGCGAGACCTGTGTGCCTTGTTGCGCTGTTTTGAGTACTCCACCAACATGGCCAGTGCCGATGACGCCGTTCTCAGCTTAACTATCCCACTTCTATGCCTCCTTCAAAAAACAATTCGGGCGATGATGGAAGAGGATGTGGCACAGGATGAGGAGGAGGAGGAGGATGAAGAGGTAACATTTCCAAGGCTTTCAGGGCAGTCATTCACAAGGGGCTCTGAGGGTGGGTTCCTGCACACACAAACGCCAGGGACACAATTGTCCAGCAGGGGCACAGTTCTGGAGGATGAGGAGATGGAGGAGATGGAACCATGTTCACAGCAGGGTGGCACCCAGGCCAGCTCATGGCCATCACTGGTGCGTGGCTGGGGGGATACAGAGGACACAGACGATACACCTCCCACAGAGGACAGCCTTTCGTTGCCTCTGGGCAGCCTGGCACACATGAGCGATTACATGCTACAGTGTCTCCACAACGACCGCCGAGTTGCCCACATTCTAACTTGTGCTGATTACTGGGTGGCCACGCTGCTGGATCCCCGTTACAAGGACAACGTACCGTCCTTAATTCACTCACTGGAGCGATATCGCAAGATGCATGAGTACAAGCGCACGCTGGTAGACGCAATGCTGCTGGCATTCCCACCTGACAGCGGGGCCACAGTGGAAGCACAAGGCAGAGGAGGAGGAGGAGGAGGAGGAAGAGGTCGCCAATGCAACCAGGGCACCGCCAGCACCTCAGAAGGTAGGGTTAGCATGGCCGAAATGTGGAAAAGCTTTGTCAGCACGCCACAACAAACAGCAGCACCAGCAGCTCATATGGAACGTCTTAGCAGGAGACAGCATTTTACCAACATGGTGGAGCAGTATGTGTGCACACGCCTACATGTAGTGAATGACGGGTCTGCCCCCTTCAACTTCTGGGTCTCCAAATTGGGCACATGGCCTGAGCTTGCCCTTTACGCCTTGGAGGTGCTGGCGTGCCCTGCAGCCAGTGTATTATCTGAACGGGTATTTAGCACGGCTGGGGGCGTTATCACAGACAAGTGCAGCCGCCTGTCCAGAGACAATGTGGACAAGCTCACGTTCATTAAAATGAACCAGGCATGGATCCCACGGGACTTTTCTGTACCTTGTGCAGAATAGCGATGGATACCGACCTTACCCAGCCATTGTTCTATTTTTGCTCTTTCTCACTCTTTTGGGGTGTACCCTCATTTAAAATTTGTGAAAAGAAGCAGTGTTGGCTACCTCGTCCTCCACCTCCACCGCCGCTTCCACCTACACTGCCCATAGGTGTGCGCAGCCTATTGCATTAGGGTGTGCACCCCAAAGTTTAAATACACATTCATGTGTTTGCCTACATGTACATGGCCTGGATACATTACTCTCCCTGCTGGCAAAGAGAAATAGAGCAGAGCAGGTCCGAGGGAGATCTTTCCCATCTCCTCACTGGCAAACAGAGCGATAATTCTATGTGCCCTAGGTGATTAGGGTGTGCCCAGGTACACCCGGCACACCCTGTGCGCACGCCTATGACACCGCCACATCCACCACCACCTCAACCTCCCTCCTACTCCATATGGGCCTCGTCCTTCAGAGATGAAGAACATTGTTTTATTTTTCTGTTTTTTTTTGTTGTTTTAAGTTATTTCCCTATCCACATTTGTTTGCAGAGCACTCGCCATGGTCTTAACTACGTTTTGCTGCCATTTGCAGCACTCTAGCCCTTTCCATTTGTGTTTTAGAGCCATTTTAGTGCCTGAAAGTTCGGGTCCCCATTGACTTCAATGGGGTTCGGTGTCCGGGAAAAGTTCGGCAAAAGTCCGGGACACGGACCCGGACTTTTTTTTAAAGTTCGGCCGAACCCGCCGAACACGGACATCCAGGTGTCCGCTCAACTCTAGTTTTAAAGCGTTTAACATGTTCTGGCAGGGTTTACCATGCACTGAAATTATACTAATTACAAAACTGACATTTGATCGTTACTAAAGGATACTGTCAAATCAATTGCTTCTTGATCAAGGTTATTAAATATATTATATAATATATATGTATACAAGAGCATACATCTTTTAACATGCAATTCTCTGCTCTAGATGTAATGCGTAATACATTAAAACAAGAATATATCTGGCTCGAAATTCTGCTGGCAGTTGGAATAAGCATTCTTCCTTCACTTCTTGTCAGTACTGTTACCAAGATTATGTATCAAAATCAAGTCCATGTGAGTATGATTTTATTTGTTATTTTTAAATCCTATTATTAATAAAATACACTTGTCAAGAGTAACATATGTAGACTGCTGGCCTCTATATGAAAACACTATTTGTATGGCTGTCATTCTCCCCATTAATATTTCCTGAGGATAGTACTGCTGATACTGCCTTCAGTATTTCTTAAGTCACTGACGTGAAAAAAGCATGAAAATCAGAAAAATCAGAGTAAAGTTGAAAGTTATTATACTGACCAGTGGTCAGTGACTTGAATTGTTGAAGCTAGGGGGTCAGCATAACAGCCAAGCAGCTACCATTTTTCCAAAAGAAAGGCCAGCAAGGTCAGCACCTATGTTTATCTTATAATTGGTTTTCCTTTAGTGATGACATATTTATGTAGGCAAACAAATGATAATAAATGTCAAAATGACCAACTTACCGTCTCTGGTAAATTTGCTTTGGACATCTATACTTTAATGACAATTGGTCATACAATGGCCATTCTTGTATATTTTACCTTGCAGAGAAGGTATAGAACTCCCCAAGAAGCTCCCCAAAAATTAAACTTCACTATTCTAAAGATATTGTGCAGTCACAATATCTTTAGAATAGTGAAGTTTAATTTCCATATTGTCTTCAGAGAGATGAATGTGCATTCTCTCAGATTCTGAAAAAAGTTAGTTCCCCCCTAATGTCTGCTGGGATGATTGGGTTCCCATTAGGTTTCCATTTCCAGGAATGGGTACATATGTGTCCCACAAAGATCTGGAGTGAAATCTGTGAATGGTCTAAATTTGATTTGTTTCCTATATAGGAGTTAGCTGCTCTATGTAGATCTTTGTGTAATACCAGCAGTGGTTAATTAAAAAAAGTCTTATATGTTAGAGAAAGCAATATAGTACATACATGCTATGAGTGGGTATAAACAAACTTCCACCACTGTTTCAAGTAAAACCTTCACTCTGATATATTTTTGACCTACTGTAATATCTTTATAGTGAACACTTTCAGTTCTAGCAGCCTAGTAATCCTTGGTGTGTTTACACTACTTATCTGGTAGTGTTTTAAAAAGTAATTTGGCCAACTTAGCATGTGCTATTTGGGATTTCCTTATGGACATACCTCATGTTGGGCTTGATGACTTTGAAAAGACCACTGTGCTCATCAGCTGTCCAGAAGACTCTGGCACAACGGAGAGTCCATCTTTTCAGACTGCTGATGCTATGCCATCTTAGGTCTCAGACATTCAATTGGGATTAATGCAAAATTAAAATACCTGGTGGCTGAGCCTTAGGGAGTGCTCTTGAGTGACTTTACTTTCAACTTTCTTTTCATTCTTATTTTGCCTTGGTAATGATCTCAGATCACTGATTTATGAGGAGAAATCCAGAGCTAAATAGTTGACATTCCTCATGCCACTAGCAGGCCATATACACGAAACAGGTTAGCTTAAATTGTTTGTCAATACAAAAACTTTTTTTATTCAAATTTTGGATAGAGTAGGTAAGGCTTAGAATCCCTGTCTGGTTTTAACTTCTGTCTCGGTGCTCCTCAATTTCTGTCCTGCTGTTTTATCAGTCAGAATAAGTAGGAAAGTCTGCAACAAGGACACATACAGAAATTACAATCTGGCAAGGGTTCTACCCTGTCCTTCTAAAGAAAAAGCATTTTTATTTTCATTTGTGTTGCTGTTGGAGAGTTACCCCTACCCTAGTTTGTGAATGGTTGTCAGCAGGACAAAAAATGAGGGGAAACTTCTATAAGAAAATTGTAAAAACCCGGAAGGGGTTTTAACCCTTCCCTAATTGTTTAAAAACCTAAAAAAAGTTTTGGTTTGAAATGCCCTTTAAGTTATACAATGGCTTAACAGTTAAGTTGTTTGTAAAGGCTTTTTTTAAAAAAAAAAAAAAAACACAAACATGTTATATGTGCCAGGCTGTCTGCATCTATTGATTATATGGGATTTGATTGACAACAGCAGGAGCCCCTGACCCCTGCTGCTGCCTCTGTGAGCAGAGAGAGGAGAGAGCTGCCACAGATGGGCACAGTGCAGGAATGAGGGGGGGGGGGGGTCAGGGGGGCAATATAAATCTTGGAACATATTTTACCTGCAGTAAGGTATTGAGCCTTTAGAAGCACTTTAATGCCAAATGATCCTTAACACAATGAGTTGATTTACTAAAATCAAAGAGTACAAAATCTGGTGCAGCTGTGCATGGTAGCCAATCAACTTCTAACTTCAGCTTGTTCAATTAGGCTTTGACAAAAAAAATCTGAAAGCTGATTGGTTTCTATGTAGAGCTGCACCAGATTTTGACTGCTCCAGTTTTAGTAAATCAACCCCACTGTCATCTACACAAAGAACTGTAAATAAATATACACCAGTATATTAATCAAATATTTAATTAACTATTTGCAGTATTTTGCTCAAAAGAAAGAAATATGAATAAGGCAGCCATGACATTAATTGAAAGACAAATCAGATTACCCTTCTGTAAACTATATTCTGATGTTTTTTTTAGCTTTCATAAGCTTGTGGTTATTAGATTATTCTACTTGTTGGAAAAATTGCACTGTATTACAGTTTGTAGTATTGAACATAAGTGAACGCACTGCCTTCCCATCCTAAATTACCCTAATGTGTTACTAAGTAGTCTATGACTTGTGTGTTTCCTTCTCTGCAGGGACACTCAGATGGTGCAAGAAATCAAAATGATATAAAAACAATTGCAATGTCTACTCCTTTCAAACGAGGCAGCTTACATCGCAGATCCAGCTATGCATTTTCACACAAGGAAGGATATGCTGATCTTATTTCGAAAGGCACAAGCCTACGTAAAAGACGTAACTCAGGTCAACAAACCCCAGAAGTTGCTGTTCCTCAAGAATGAGAAGGTGTACATAGTATCAGTACCCACCAATACTATGCACACTTTTCGACATTTTTGTTCTTGGCTAAAATGATTAAAAGTAACATTGATATTGTATAATAAAATTGTATGTTAATTTCTATCATAATCAGTCTAAATCACAGCAATCATGCCCTTTATTAATTGCCACACTGTGTGACTGAATTTTTTAGACATTATAAACTTATCTTACTTTTCTTTTTCCTACATTTCTATATCTTGAATGTTCAAAATTAAAAGAAAGACAAAGTTTTCCTTTTTTTTTTTTTTTATTGATGTACTGTAAATAACTGTAAATAAATTACCTGTATGGTAAAACCAGTATAATAACAGCCTGGAGTTATCTGCGTTCCTATGTTTGCTGAGGTGTAATAACAGGGCCTACAATGGATGTTACTGTAATTTAGCCCATTCAGCTTCTTTTCCCCTTACTTTGTCAACTATATGCTCATATTAAATGTATTTAATATATTAGATGTACCCATGATTTTTCTTTTTCATTATATTTTATTTTCTCATCTGTCATCTTGAGCTGGTAGCAGGCTTATGAGCATACATTTGTATTGACAACATGAAAACTATAAATACAGTAGTTCGTTTTTAAAAATTTTTTAATTTAGGGAAATGATAACATATTTATTATTGCTATATTCAGAGTCAAGGTTGATGTTACAATGGGCTTTATATTTTGCACTAAGGAACTGTGTCTTTAAAGCTCAACTTCAGCAAGAATGGGCAGAACAAAATCCCTAGATTTTTTTGAAGAACTAGTTTTAGCCAGCTAGTAGATTGCTTAAAAAAAAGAGGTGGGTGCATTCCTAAATGCACAAAATATACTGTAACTGGATACTAACATTTACAGGTAAATACACCAGGGGTAGTTGATCCAGGGACTATCGAATTTCTCCCTGGTGAATCATGAAGACATTTTATTTCCTTCCTGCTTCAGCAAATTGGATCATACTTCATAGGGTGTTTTTTTTCCCTTCCTCTGGATCAACTGTGGGTAATAGATTATGTATAAGGAGGTTTTCTATTTATTTATTTTTTCTATTGGTTGAACTAGATGAACTTGTCTAAATACCTAGGTAACTATGCATCAAATGGTAGTGGTAAAAGATTCTCCCTTGCAGTGGAACTGAGCCCACACTGAATGGGTTAACTGCTTGTTTAGGTCTAGGCGATATGAAAAGAAGACTTATGCACCCACTCCTCCATGCTGTTAGACAGGTCCCAGCAGAATCCTCTCCCCTATGCTTCAGCAGTTTAAGTTGCCGACGTTGTCTAGGCTGATTCACTCAACTTGAGGAGACAAAGGGAAGGTCCACCGTTGAAGAATAGGGGAGTGGAGAATTAATTATTAAAAGTGCTGTTACTCTTCTCTATACCAAATGAGCAGTTATATTTTGCATTGTGTGCATGGCCCAACTGCAAGGCAGAATCTTCAAGTTTCCTGGAGTTGGAATGTCAAGAGATTGTAAAACCTTGCTTTTTTTTTATTAAAATAGAAAAGAGATTTATACATACCTGCTCTGTGCAATGGCATTGCATAGAGTGCCAGAAGAAAACAGCTAAACGGAGTGGTCAAGGATGGCTCACTGGTAATGAAAAGAAACTAAACATTCTCAAGTTTCACATTTAATATGATTATATCCTGTAAACAACCGCACTAAGGCTTTAGCAAATTAGAAGGCAAATAGCAGCTAGCACAGTACCCTAGTACACAGTATCATAAATATTGAAAACCATAAGTGCAGTGCTAAAATAACATAAGTGAAGCATACATGCAGTGTAATATTTAAAAATGCACAAATCAGTGGGAATCACCATGTGTGCAACTCAAATCAAAACCCATATTAAATTAAAAAAATAAATAAACAAAGAGTCCAAAATTGAAGAAATAACAATTCTGAGATAGCACTCCTCTAATTGTGGGGAAAGAGTTGATAGATAATAATGTCCAAATGGCACCAACTTGTCTACGGTTAAAAAAACGCACAACAACTCTGTGCACAGAGAAGAAGGAGGGCTTACCAGAAGATATGTGACCCTCAATAAAGAGTGGTCTCACAGCGCTAGTGTATTACTTTCCAATGGCCACCTATACTGCAAACCACATGTCAAATGAGGATGCTGGATGGATACCAAAGGATTCTAAACTCATGTGCTCAGTATGGAAATAGTATCTGTCTGGCAGCTGTCAGAGTCCCGTCCACATCAAAAAGACACAGCGTGCTCCCCCGATCAGCCATCTCTGCTGTCATTCTGTGTTTGTTCCTCAGCACTATAAGTGGACTTCATCATTTCCAGCCTGATGTCCATGTCGTTGCACATGATGTCACATCTGGTGTGGTGGCAATTTTGACTGCCTGGCTTTCGTTTGCCAGTTTGGCGTTTAATGCAGCCCTCTTTCTGTGTTCACCTCACCATCTTGTTTGGGCACACTTGTCTGGTCATTGCTAAATGGGAGGGGATTTCCCCTGGATGGGATGGCCCCTCTCCCTTGCCACCTATGGGTGGAGCTGGAGGAGGGGATGTGGCACCGTCATTGAGTGGGGGGGGGGGTCCCTGGGAGGTGCAGGGACATATTTAGGGGAGTTGTTTTCTGGTTGGTAGTAACCTGAGTCATGCTGGGGTGTGCAGAATGGAGGTATGTTATTACTAAGAATAACAGGTTGGATGGTTCTCTGGTCTGTCTTTCTTTGGTTTTTGGATGGTTTAGTAACTATGTGGTTTTTTTCTTTCTTGATGTCTTTATAGTTAACACACCTGTTGGTAATCTCCTTTGATATATATTTTGATAAGATCTCTCCTTCTGAGGCACACCAGGTTGGACTACTGCCCTACCTGTATCTAGAGATTTTCTATATACATGTGGAATCGATTTGGAAGGCATTGTTCTCATTCGTAATGGCAGATTTTTTTTGATATCCGAGGGTTGGTGACGTTTCTTGGGCATTTTTTCTATCCCTTTCCCTTTATTTACCACCCCCCCCCCTTCTTACTTTTCCTCCTTTTACCCCTTGGTTTCTTTGATTGAGACATTTCTGCCAGCTAGTACAGGTAACACTATCTGGCACATATGTGGACATATGTCTATATCTATCATAGGAGCTTTGTAATCTGGCTGATTTTATCTGAAGTGTGCTAAATGATAGATCTGAAAAAAACTTTACAGACATTTGGTCACTCCCTTTCTTTTTAGGTGAGTGTTTCTGGGTTTGGAATAACAAGAACATTTCTTGCATTTGAAAGGTTGTGACTTATATTACCTAGGTAATACATGTGAGGGTTAAACAAGCATCTTTATGGAAGCTGTCTCTCCCCTCTTTGGTTCCCTATTAACCTACCCGCAGCCAAGGAGGACACGATAATCTCATTCCTTTCTCCTTTTTTCCCCTCTTTTTGTCTTTTGCCTCTTTCTCTTGATGGTAAGATCTTATTTATGCTGTCGTTAGATAAAGCATGTTATGCATATGCTTGCATATATGCTATTATATTATTATTTCATTATCTTTTTTGTATTTTCTCGAATTGAGACAAAGCCTTGCAAGAAATATGTCATATATAAATACAGAGTCCCGAAGAAGCGGTTTGTGACCGTGAAATGCATTGACCATGTCACGTGACATTTATATATAAAATAAGGAATTTTCCCTTTTGCATGATATGTGATGAATTTTGTCTTTTGTACTCATTTATTGGGAGGTTTTTATGCTATGTTCATAATAAATGGTGATTTTAAATTTGTAGTTTTTATTCATTACCAGTGAGCCATCCTAGACAACCCGGATTTGTTGTTTTTTTCTGTTCTCCTTTTTGGATTGATGACTCACAAGTAAAGCCACTTCCACAACAATATTTGTACAAAAAATAATATTGCACAGAGTGCACACTTACCTCCTCTTCTGAGGTCCTCCTCCAGCGTTCTCCGCTCTTACTCTTTTCTGAGTGCCCCCATAGCAAGCTGCCTCTCTGTAAGGGGAAAAGTGCAAGCCGGGCTGTGGGCATTAATGGACACACACAACGCAGTTTGGCCCCACCCCCTGCTCTCGCTTTATAATTTTTGACTGACAACAGGAGGAGCTAATGGCTGTCTCTGCTCTCAGCAAAGCCTGTAAGAACAGGGAGATATAACAGAAGACCTGCAGCCGGGCACAGCACAGGATTGATAGAGGAGTCAGGTAAGTGTCATGAATATTTGTTTTAACCTATTGCTGACCACCCACCGCAGTACTACTGCAGCAGGGCAGCGCAGCTGCGCAAAATGAGGTAGATCTATGTGATTTTGTGCACGAGGTCTCAGCGGTGCGCGCGCCCCTGGACCCGCGTTTCCGCTGTGTTTAGACACAACGGTGAGGCGGGCTGCAGGAGGAGCGGGGGCGATCGCCATCAGCCTCCCGCCATCATCAGAGAAACTTACAGAAGACCCGCATGCTTATGTACGCAAAGCAGGCGAGTCTTCTGTCAGACAGACAGGGAGAGATCAGGAGTTTCAGCTAAGCTGAAACCTCGATCTCTCTGTGCCTGTCACAGAGCCATTCCTGCACACAGTCAGTAATCACATTTAAGCACACATTACCCCTTTGATCACCCCTTCCCTGCCAGTGTAATTTATACAGTAACAGTGCATATTATTTAGCACTGATTACTGTATTAATGTCACTGGTCCCAAACAGTGTCAAAAATGTCACTTTTTAGGGGCACGATCTCTCCACCGCAATGTCGCAGTCCTGCTAAAAAATGCTGATCGCTGCCATTACTAATAAAGACAATAAAATAAATAAAAGTTTCAAAAATCTATCCCGTAGTTTGTAAACGCTATAACTTTTGCGCAAAGCAATTAAAATACGCTTTTTGGGATTTTTTTTTCACCAAAAATATGTAGTAGAATACAAATTGTCCTAAACTGATACAAAAAAATTAGATTTTTTTAATTTCATTATTGGGAATGTTAAAAAAATATGGCGTTTTTTTTATAATTGTCGCTCTTTTTTTGTTTATAGCGCAAAATCTAAATACTGCAGAGGTGATCAAATACCACCAAAAGAAAGCTCTACTTGTGGGAAAAAAGGACATCAATTGTATTTGGGTACGGAGTCGAACCACAAGCAATTTTCCATTAAAGTAACGCAGTGCTGAATCGAAAAAAAATGGCCTGGTCATTAGGGGGTAAAACCTTCCGGGGCTGAAGTGGTTAAAGTGCATTATCAGCACATGGAGAGATTGCACTGCTTAGGAAATGTAGGATGATCAGTTTAACAGAATCATTTGTATAGAGCAGAGAATTTCATACCAAAATTACCACAAAACCAAGCTTTGTGGCTAGTTTTTTAACACCTTTTTTTTTTATGATATGTTTTGCAAGAACTATCTTTAACACACCTTTACACATATACACAGCTGATTATACCCTCGGCTGGGGACAGTGTTGTGTTTCAAGTCATTTTTACCATTATGCAATTAGAAAACCTGTGCACGCGAGTTGCCAAAAAAATGCAACAAACATCATTTGTATGGTTAAAAAATAAATTTACTGAACATAAATTGCAGAAACATACAACACTTGAAAAGAGTAGAGATGACCACATGTAAGATGCATTTGCGTTCAGAAACGCTAAACAATGGGAGTTGGCCCAGAGCCTGAAGGTAGAGCGGTAATCCACCAAGATTGCTCGTTACAGCAGATTCATGAAACCTCACACTAAACATACATATGGTACCATCTTGGGTAAAGTGCCAAACATTAAGGACATTTTGTTTCTTTTTCAGAGAAATTTAAACAACAATGCAACACATAAATCTAGATTACATCAATACTGTTGTTGCTGAACACAATTGACACAAGACTTTCACAAAACAAAAAGCTTTCCTGTTATCTTATGCAGTTTGCATTTTTTTCATTGTTTGATACTGAGTTGTGGCTGCACTAGTCATTCACACAATAACAGTTGTTTTCCCAAAAAAAAAACGTTAGTTCAGCTGATTTATTAAATTGTGTAAATCCTATGCCAGTCCTATTTTGGCTTTAAAGATCAAATCAGGTTAAGAAAAAAATGTAATTAGACATTTCCACACAGTTTGATTTAAATATGTAAGTCCAGTACAGTTTTTTTTTTTGTCTAGTTTTGATCTCCCTGTAGTAAAAAGCCTCTATAATAGTGGTAGTACAGCGCTGTCAGAGAGTACACCAAACTCCAAAACTCTACAGCTAGTTTTATAAAGCTGAAAAATGATCAAGAGTGGACACTAATTTTTAAAAAATAAAAATAAACTTATAAAGAAAGAGAAACAAAAAAATGCTATGCTTTTTTTGCTACAAAAACCACTGGCAGGGGGAACTCCTGCAGGGTATAATCTTTAATTATTTAGGAAAACTTAGATTTTAGGATTGAAAGTCATCTGACATCATGGTTCAGGATATGGAGAAAACAAAGAACTCTTTTTGCTTTTTTTTTTTTTCACAAATATTTAAAAATATGTGTGCTCCACGTGTACATGTCAAACACATCTTGTGCCTTGAAATAAAATACCATTCCCAGTTTTAATTAGCAGTGCATCTGTGTTCATTACAAATTTTCACAAGATAAAGGAAATAGGACATTTCAATGCCGCAATTTAAACATACTTGCAGTAACCAATATGTTCCAGTGTTGTCTTTTACTAGCGGTGTTACTAACTGTACTTTTTGCAAAACCTGTAGATAACAAAAAAAGCAAAACGTTTTTTTCCAATAAGATTATGAAAACGTAATGCTGTGGCATTAGAGATAATTTATGTACAGTAGACTGAATACAGGACGTGGTAAAACTTAGGTGTGTTAACTGAACTGGAACATTTAGAATTAGATTTTCATTGTCTGAACTTGAAACAGACTGAACCTGAAACAGGTATATCACGGATCTTAAATCTCCACTTTAAGACCCATGAGTGTCTCCACACCAATTTTAAATATATATATAAATACATATATAACTTTGTGTGTACTTTAAATGTTTGCCTTATCAGAAGATCCCGTTAGCAAAGAACATTTCACAGTTTAAATGCAATGGTCGTATTTGATTTTTATTGGACCTAGTGGATATAATGGAGTCTATCTTCTCTTTTACATTTATTTGAGAACATTGATCTTTGCAGATTAAGATTTTAAAATTAAAACATTGTAAATGTAATATTTATGGCTTTATTCACAGAGTTTGCAATGGTAAGGCAACTCATTAGTATACTTACATACTTTTTCTTTAAAAAGACTGACAAAACTAGACTGTCAAGGATTCCAATGGGCTAGGAAAACAGAAAGTTTCCTATCAAATACTTACCATAATTTTCCTTTCCTGATGGACTCCATGACAGCATACGTATGGGTTAATCCTGCCTCCACTCTTCCCCTATAGGACCCCACTCCCATAAATCTTTGCTCTGAGCCAGAGGCTGCGTTCCATAACTAGCCTACACATGACTCTAGGAGGGAACTCGTGCTGCCATGGAGTCCATCAGAAAAGGAAAATTACGGTAAGTATTTGATAGGAAATTTTCTGTTTTCCTGACAGACTCCATGGCAGTATACGTATGGTAAATAACTAGCCATACTCACCCGGTTGGACATTTGCAGAACAAAAGAAAAGGGTTTATTTGACATTGTCACCCGACAGGATTTGTAAACCAAAAATCCACAGAAGATAAAGAGGCTCTACACAATAATGAGCCATAAATGTATTGATTGGGGACCACAAGGCCACCCTACCGATCACATTGGGAACCATATGCTGCAAAGCCACCCAGGATGTGGACACACTCCTGGTTGAGTGAGCGGTCACCATTCCCAAGGAGGCAAGCCCTCGGCTCTGTGAGCCTGTCGGATGGCCCAGACAATCCATGTCACAATCGTCCTAGATGAGGCACGTTTCCCTTTGTCCTTTCCGGCAAAAAGAATGAACAGGCGTTCTGAAGCCTGAAGGAAGCTGTAGCTTCTAGATATGACATCACAATGTCTGAGAGATTCCTTGAATCAAAGGAAGACACTGCTGAGAGTCAAACTCAGGATTCCCTGTTTACTAGACATGTGCTTTAACCAAATAATCCACAGCCTGACCTCTCCCATGTCTGAAGGACGCAAGTTAGTACTCCAAAGGTTGGCAGAACAATTTCTTGGTTCCCATGGGAACTGAGTCAAGCATAGATAAAAGCACTGAATTGGAAGATTGTTAAGAAAAGTTCTCCATGACCAGTGAATCAATCTCTGAGGCTTTTTATGCCGACGTGATAGCCAGGAGAAAGGTGAACATGACAGAGAGGCCTTTAACGGAGACAGCCCTAGAACACTCCAATCCAATTACCGAGAGGGAGTTGAGAACAAGAGGGAGATTCCATTTGGAAAACCTTCGCATACTCTGGGGTCTGAACCTAGTTGCTCCCTTGAAAAATTGTTGGACAGGAAAAGATGCCTAGACCTGGAAACACCTGTGAAGCCCGATAAAGCTGACACTTGTACTCTGAGGCAGTGTTAATTTTGGCAGCAAATTTCAATTTAGTTTTAGTCTTAGTCTTAGGACTAAAATGGCATTTTCATTTTAGTCCCATTTTAGTCTTCTGCAAGTGTTTTAGTTTTTGTCATATTTAGTCAACTAAAACTCCAGTACATTTTAGTCGACTAAAACGTCCTACATTTTAGTCGACTAAAACTAATTTTAGTCATCTATAATCGAATGGGTGTAGTTCAATTGTAATTTGTGATGCATTATTTAAGCATTTCTCTACAATTTCCAAACTCATTATATACTACTGCTGGTCCTAGAGTGAAAAATCTAATATGTTATTATTTATGGTATTAAGCTTTGAGCATGCAACCAGTGTTAATTTTGGCAGCAAATTTCGATTTAGTTTTAGCTATAGTCTTTTGACTAAAATGCCATTTTAGTTTTAGTCGTATTTTAGTCTTAAGACTAAAATGCCATTTTAGTTTTAGTCGTATTTTAGTCATTTGAATTGTTTTAGTTTGTGTTAATGTAGTCGACTAAAACGTTTTAGTCGGTTTTAGTCGACGAAATTAACACTGCTCTGAGGGAGCTGATCAATAGAGCCAGATCTAAATCTGACTGGAGGAAGCCCAAAATATTTAGAACTTCTAGATCAGCACATGATCTGTCAGCAGCCGACATGTATTGCAGAGACTTTGACCAGATTCTCCTGTAAACTTTGTTTGTGTTCACTCTCCTAGCATTCAAGAGAGAGAGAGAGAGAGAGAGATGACTCTGGGGGAGCAGCCGAGGACCTCCAATCTCAAGAACCTGACCGGCAGACATAACCGTGCTGGACATGCATGTAGAAATGCACCCAGTGACAGAAGGTCTGGCCTGATGAGAAGGGGCACTGGGTTCCGGTAGCTGAACAGTGCTAGCTAGGGGAATCATGGCCAAATTGGCCAATAAGGCATCACTACCACCACAACTTCTGTTCAGGGTTTTAGTAGAAACCCGAGGATGACCAGGACTTGACGAAATGCACTGGACCCACTGCATTTCCAATGATCCGTCAGGCCATCTGTGCCTGAAAAACCTCCACATGCAGAGATCATTTCTTGTTGTCCAACTGGACTCTGGAAAAAAAGTCTGTTAGAATCATTTGAATTTTGGGGAAAAAAGCCTCTAAGATGTAGACTCGATTCTTCTGAGCCAAAGACATAATTGGCTCCACTTCCTGTAATAGAGAACAGGCTGTGATTCTCCCCTTGTCTTTTAACGTAGGAGATCACCGTAGTGTTGACTAGCCTAAAAGCACTGACACTCCCTTCATTATATGGTGAAAGGCCTGCAGGGTGCAGAAGGCTGCCCGTAATTTCAGAATGTTCAACACAATCTTGTGAAATTGACAGCCTCGCCTGCCTTGAGCTATCCCAGACATGCAGCAAGTCCCCTCATCCCATATTGGTGGTATCGAATGGCATTGTGAACCAGGAAGTGGGGCAATCAAATGGCAAAATGAGACAGTTTCTCCATTGCAGCCCCCAGGGGACTCCCATGACTAAGGTTATATAGATGACCTGAATTCTGCTTTCTGGATCCCACTGCTGGAGAAACACCTTCCGGAAAGGCCGCGTTCTCCGGAGCATTCACTTGACCATCGGATCCATAGACACCTTATTGATCATTTTAGACACTGAAAAGTGCACAGGTGGGAAGGAAACAGGGCCAGGAGTATTCTGTTCTAGAACATCGGGATCCAGAGACAAAGCAAGGGTCCTCTTGATTATATTGAACTGAGCCCCAAGGAACACAAGAGACAGAGTGGGCTCCAGGTGTCTCTTTTCCAGAATCAGCCGCCAGCTGAATTTTGAGGAGTAGCTGCCCTCTTCTTGGGACAGTAGGAGAAGAACATCCAAGTAACTATGCAGGCGTATGCTCTTTGCTTTGAAAAAGACATAACAACCAATAAAAACCTTAAAACACACAGGGTGATGTTGAAAGCCTGAAGGGTAGACAAGCAAGCTGGAGATGGTCTTGACTAGGGATGATGGAATGGTTCGGGTAGACCATCGGTTCGACCCGAACATTGGCTGTTCGGGATTCGGCCGAATTCTGAACTTTTTGCTGAAAAAGTTCGGAATTCGGCAACCAGAACCGACCAAAATGCAATGGGACAGGAACTGGGCTTTAAAAGCCCGTGATTGGACCAGAACCATCAGTAAAAGCCAATTGAGGGGGCAGGAGAATGCTAGGAATGTGATTGGAGTGACTAGGGGGTCCAGAGGCCAATCATTAGTGAATACGCCCCCCAGTATATAAGATAGCCCCCACCAAATTCCTAGCATTGTAATACAGGGACGTGGAAGAGAGTGGAAGCAGTTATGTTACTTCTGCTTCAAAGTGTCATTTAGCAATTATTAGTGTGAGGAAAGGGATATCTAGTGTAGTTAGGGTACTATTTTCCACTATAGTTAGATTTAATAATCTAGTTTCTGTAGGGAAAGTGTTAAGTGTAAGGGGATCGTAGTGTAGTGTAGGGTTAACTGACTCTGACTGCTATGGCAGGGTTACAAAACCCTTCCATGTCAGGGTGACCGCTATAGAGAAAAGATCGTTTCTCTTAGGGCACTTATAGAACAGGGATATGGCTTCGCTCCTGTCACCCTGCTTTTTGCTGCAGGCGTTTATAGGGTTTTTTTTTAGGACATGTTTGGAGTCAGGCATGACATCTGAACTTCTGTGTAGGGGTATATATACACACACACATGTATGTATATATACACATACACATATATAGGTGTGAAAGTAGCAGAAACCTATGCTTGCGCTAATTAAATAATTAACACTCATATGGCTTCTCTGCTATAACACCTATATGTGTGTATGTGTATAAATACATATAAGTGTGTGTGTATATATACCCCTATAAAGAAGTTCAGATGTTTTGCCTGCCTCCAAAGACCCCAAAAAAATGCCCTTGACCTATGGAAAACCAAAGAAACTTGCGGAAGTCTTCTACAATGGGCACATGAAAGTAAGCTTCTTTAGGTCTATTAGAAATGAGCCAGTCACCTGGCTGGACCCCTGTGAATCAGGGACAATGTTTCCATCTTGAACTTTTGATGAAAATTGGTATAGGTGCATAAGGTCTAAAATTGGCCTTCGCAAGCCGCTTTTCTTCATGACCAAAAAGAGAGGCGAGTATATGCCCTGAAATCTCTTGCATCCTGGGACTGGCACAGCAGCACTTTGCAACACCAGTGACTTTAGGTAATACAAGAATATATGCTTAATTTTACCTTAGAGTGAGGCAAAATCGGTGGAAACTAATTCGAGATGAGGAGGACTTCTGAAGGACCATGTGTGTCCTGAAAAGACCGCTTTGACTTTCTATTAGTCTGAGGCTCAAACTCAGTAGCTTCTTGAATACCCAAGGTCAAGCTTTTGCATTCTCCTGTGGGGATATCTGGCCTCTTCACCAGATCTTCCTAAAATCCAGACCTGGTCTGTAAACAAAAACGTGCGACCCTCGTACGCTCTGAACGCTCTTGTCCTCTAGACTGTGTCATCTTCTGGCCTAGCAAGCGCCGGTCCTGAGACAAGACTTGCCAACTGTGGCCTGGGTTACGATGATGACTAGCTTGCCAAAAGATGAAGGCGGTCTCTGGCTCAGAGCAAAGATTTATGGGAGTGGGGGAGGAGTGGAGGCGGGGTTAACCTATACATATGCTGCTATGGAGTCTGTCAGGAAACTAAGATTTTAAGAATGGTTGCTATGTAGGCTTTTTTTTTCTTTTTTACTATATGCTAACAGCAGACCATAGGGGATTGGCCTTTTTTTAAATTGAAATTTAACTAAAATTACCACATTTTTGTCCCTTCAGGACCCAGAATACCTTGTTTTAAACAAAGTGCACAGTGGATATTTTTTTATGTTATTTAAAGTAAATAATTTTGTTTTGAACATTTGTTTTCATATTTTTGCCTCTTGGATTGTGCAATAATGTGGGCTGAACTAAAATCTGTACCTAATTATGTAGGAGCAGCTCCTAAACTCTGCCAAAAGCCTATGTGTATAATGTGTAAAACGCCAAAAGCTCCTAAACTCAAGTTTAGGAGCTGCCAGTGTAGGTTAGTGTACATAAAGCCTTATTATGTTTTTCACAATACTTGGAGGACAAGTAATAAGAAAAAATATAGGGCATACTGCTATTTTACAAAAAAACGTTGTTGTTAATTGTTGGTTCAAATCACAAAAGTAGTCAATGTCATAGAATGCAGATTCTATAAAAAGGAAAACACAGATTTAGCATCTGTAGAAAGCAAGGAGTGCTAGGTACTTTTTAAAATTGCATTGGATATTTCTCTGGTTTGTTTGTCATTTTGTTGAACAGTATTCTGCATGGGCAGTTGTATAGACAGTTCAGAAGGCATTTTTTTTTTCATTTTGAAGTATATGCCCTGTCATGTTTCTTTGGCATCTGTGTCCCCTTGATGAGTTTTTGCTTCTCTTCCTGTCTATTAGCCAGAACAGGAAGTGAGAGAAAAGCCTTCCAGACCTAGTGTCCCTATTGGAAGTGTTCTCCTTTATTCCTGTTTTGATAAAGGAACTTTCGGATGGTGTAAATTCTTTAAATTAGTTCTTTAACAAAATGAAAGCAATAAAAAAAAAAAAAACACGGTTATGGCAGTTTTATATACTGTCAAAAAATGTATATTTCCCACGTAATGAATAGAAAAATTTAGTAAGTGTGTAAGTTTTAATGCCAAGCCAATCAACCAGCAATTGCTTAGTTAAAAGTCAAAACCTACAGCAATCCCTTCCAACCTGACAGTACTGTAAAAGCAATGTGGGTTTAATTTTTTGGTATAAAATGTATAAACCTTTCATAATCATACATAAATAATTCCTGGAGTTTCACCAATTGGACTATTAACCTCTTTACCACTAGAGCATTTTGCTGTCTTACGTCTGAGCCACTTTTTGCGATTCGGCGCTGTGCGACTTTAACTGACAATTGCGCGGTCATGCGATGCTATACCCAAACGAAATTTACGTCCTTTTTTTCCCACAAACAGAGCTTTCTTTTGGTGGTATTTGATCACCTGTGCGATTTTTACTTTTTGTGCTATAAACAAAAAAAGAGCGTAAATTTTGAAAAAACAACAATATTTTTCACATTTTTTTATATGAAATTCCCCCCAAAAAAATGTAAAAATCAAAATTTTTTTAAATTTTTGGCCAATTTGTTTTCTGCTACATATGTTTGGTAAAAAAATTCACAATAAGCGTATTTTGATTGGTTTGCGCAATTGCGGGACTGCGACATTGCGGCGGACAGATCGGACCCTTGACTGACATTTTTGACACTTTTGGGGGTACCAGTGACATTACTGCAGTAATCAGTGCTATATATATGCACTGTTACTGTAAAAATGACACTGGCAGGGAAGGGGTTCATTTTATTGGAGAGGGAGGGGTTAATGTATGCCTGGTGCTTACTGACGTGTGGGGGGGGAGGTGACTGTGTGAGCCAGGGACAGATCGGAGTGTTCAGCTATGCTGAACACTCCGATCTGTCACTCCCTGTCACTTGGGAGATCCGCCCGCTTGTGTTTACACAGGCGGGCGGATCTCCACACTAGATCCCCGACGATTGGGGCAGAGCAACGGCGATCGCCGCTGCTCCTCCCCTGGCCCGACTCCCGCTGTGACTGAATACAGCTTGAGTGAGCCTCCGGCGGCGCGCGAGCGCCGCCCACAAGGGGGAGTGTCTGACGACGTAGGTCTACGTCGTCAGACGATAACGAGCCACTTTGCCGCAGTAGTACTACGGTACTCAGTGGCAAAGTGGTTAATGCACCCTCATAAACCACAACAGGATTGTTTGTGTTGTTGCTTTAGGCTAAGGACAATCTTATGGAAATTTAGGCAATCATAAAGGAACATTATTCCTGAATAGCTGGATCAGAATCATTGCTGATCTGAAATTCTGAAAAAAAAAAGTGCACTGAGTGTGACACAAAAAGGTCAGGGGAATAACAGCACGTTTTAGAGTAAAATCAGGCAAGGATTCACATAGATCGGTGAACATTTTTTCAGGAAAGTTTTTTTAAGTCAGAAAGGTTACTCAATTTATGTTCATTTGAGCTGTGTTGATGGTGCCGGAACCTTACATGTGCCACAAGCCAAGATTGGGTTTGTTGATGCATGATTCTATACTGTATAACTATAATTCTTCGTATGTGTGGGAGACATCAAAGAGCATACAGTGGATGGGATAAGAAAAAATTATGAATTGGAATTCCAACAGAGTTTTCATTATTCGAAAATTTGGATGCATCCGACTTTCTGAATCATAATAATACCGAATTTCAATGAATCTGAATTAAATTATAATGAAATGAATTTGAATTTGAAAATGAATTTGAATTTAAATATAAATTTAAATTCAAAATAGAAACATATTTTCATAGATACAGTAAGATATAAAAGTGAAATAAGTCCAACTTAGGCTGTTTTAAAGAATAAAATATAAAAAAATTGAATAGAAAATGAAAGAGTAGAACAGAAAGGAATAAAACAGAAGAGAATAGAATAGAAAAGAATAGAATGGAATAGAAAAGAATAAAATAGCATGGATTAGAATAGAATAAAATTGATTAAAATATATAAATAAGCTGTCTTCAGATAATCCAATTTTGATTTAATTTGAAAATAACGAATATATAAATAAAGAATCCTAATATATGAAACGCATTCTAAAAACCAATCATTCTAACATAATGAATATGATGAAAGGAAACTAATAACTTAGTGAATGAATTTGAAACAAAACAAATGTTTCCGTCTGTACATCTCTAATGATTAATAACAAAAAATTGTTTTTAAGACAAAAAAATATATATTTACTGCACTGCAGGGTTGATTTTACTGGATACAGTAACCTAAAACAAATAAATGCCACAATATGCCCTCTAACATTTCATTTATATCCCAAAGCCTGTCCCCCTGCATGCACCACTGCAATCCCTTAAAAAAACAAAAGTTTCCTGGATATGGGGGACACTTGCATTCTCCTTCTCCCATAACACAACACAATGCTTGGTACTTGTGTAACCTATCTCTATGCATGATCCTTGTAATAATATGAGGACTACTAGGGCATTCCCAGATCTATGTAATTACTGACTTTCAGAAACTTGATATCTTCATAAGATCTTGGGGCAGAACTGCAGCAACACTTTCAGGATGATATCAGCCTCAGTAAGCATCTGTATTTTGTGGCTTAAGATGAAGCCTAACAACATTTTCTGAGGCTACTTTGTTTTTAACATATTGTTAACAAACCAAAATCATTGTTTAATATGATGCTTGTTTTACATGTATTGTCCAAAGACATATATGATGTAGAAAAATTTAAGTGGAGGTCATGCCCTCTAATCACTGTGAATCCTATCCACTTAGGTCAAAAACATAATTTTGATAAAAAAAAAAAATACATTGTGTATAAGTGTCATGATTATTAAAACCAACATGGCCTTGTAGTAACAGACGGAGTATAAATAATTACTCAGTGTCAATTATAGTCGAGAAGTATGTGCTCAGTACTATCCATTCAAATGAAGACTGGAAATCTAATCTGGGCTGTCTCATCTCTTGAGCCTCTCAAACAAGTCTACACAAAGCTTTCAAAACTAACCATAGCCGGTAGCTCAAAGAGCATAGAAATTCCCCTCAAGAAGACATGATGTTGAAATGAGTAGCGTACAGGTTGAGCTGCATTCCAAAGACCTGAATGGGTTTTGAATTATAGAATTTACAACATTATGATTTACATGATAATTCCATAGCTCCTCCAGATTGCCAGGTTGACGTTACAGTATTGTATCTCTAAATACATGAATGTCAGTGAACAATATTAAATAATCTGGCTATAAAAGTTGTAGACTGTAAAAGATTGAGCAATTTGTGCTATAGTTCAACGTATAGTTTTAAATGAAATCGTTTTTCTGAAACTAATGTAAGATGTTATGAAGTTTCACAATCTATTCATGCATATGATAATTACATGAAAATAATACACCAGGATTTTTTTTGGCACAAACAGAACCATACTGTAGTAGGTTGGTATCACTGATTGTTCAGTTATAAGAGTGAAATAAACCATTTTAACTTTATTTTTGAGCTAATATGCTAATCACAACAGACACAGAAATAAGTTAGCTCAGGGTACAACGAAGTACAATGGAATAAAGACTATTTGCAAATGTGTGTTTTGTTTTAAAACAAAATTGTGTAGATATGGGTGGATCGAACAGCAATTTCTACTCTTTATTACTCTGCTACAAGCTGTGAATGGGCTTTCTGCCCTGCATCACTAGTGCCTACATGTCTATAGGGGCTTTAGTCACCTTTGTCTGTGTGATTAGTACTTGTAACACACTGAAAAAAAAGGCTCATAAGTTCAGTTCTCCACTGTTCCTTCTAAGTAATGGGAATCTGTTTCCATAGACATCTTTACAAATTTTTATCACAACACAAATTAAATTAAAAAAACACACCTTATTAATTTTCATCATTTTTAATAAACATGGGTTTGAACATCATCAAAATGTATTTACTTAACAAGACATGTGTCTGTTGCCCTAGAAGTGTATTTTCTGGACAATAAAACCTATGACTACAGAATATCCATGGATGCAGGTAGATTTCGGAAGAAATGCAGAATTTTTCATGACTTATTTTAGATTCAATTCATCCCCAATTGGTGCAGCAGGCCTCAGACTCTCCCAAAGGGTAAAGGATTGCTTTCAGGATAGCAGGGGATTGTCACTACTTTTAAATCTTTGGTTTAAAGCAGGAAGACTCTGAAGCCGTTGGCCAATTGGGTGGCTTTGCAATCATCTAAATAACTTTTAGGGAAAAACTGTGAGATACCATATTTTAAAGCATAAAATTACAATTCAAAACAATATTTAGCCATTGATAGGTTCATTAACTGAGTTGTAATATTATGACAATTTCTAATGCAAAACAATTTTTTTCATGTCCTTTTTTCAGCGACTGTAAAGCAATAAAGCTATATAGTCACAGCAAGCATATTTGTGTTAGGACCATAGTAAGGAACTTCATTTGAGTTAGGATCATAATGAGGAACCTTGGGTTAAGGAGGCCTTGTAAGCTTCCAATGCCCATCAAGCTAAACATAGCAGGTAAATGCACAAATACTGATAAATCAGTGTGGCTTAATTTCTTAATTTTACCCCATTGCTGTACAGAGACCAGAGCATATAGCTTTAATGACTTTAAACATTTAGGAGTGTCAGAGTTTGTATCCTAGAGTGATGAAGTTATCCTCCCTCCCATGCCCTAATGTCAACCAAGGTCCTGGCAGCGGCCAGGTAAGCCTCACACACTTTGCACTGACAATCTTTGCAGATTGAAGGACCTCATAAAAAAATAAAAATATTAAAAAAATATTTCGTAGATTGCACAAGGCTTCTCAAGCAAAAGCAGGGGTTCCAATTTTTTAAATAAAGGCAAACTAACTTATAGGAGGTGAGTACATGTACCTGCTATGTGGTGGCAAGGTATAAAATAAGCAGAACAAAGTTCTACATGTCTTATGATGGCCTCTTTTCAACTCAAATATATCTGTTCTATTCCTTCACATAGTTTTCCAGTGAGTTCCAATGCATACTTATGGCACAAGAAAGGTTACATATCTTTCAAAATGTAAGAAGATAGGCAAGTGATTGTCTTTTTTACCTCTTACTCAAAGACACTTGTGAATGTTATATTGAAGATCTGAAGGACCTATCTTAGTTTAAGGACAACAGTTCCCATTTGTGTGCATCATTATGGTTCCACCAAATGTTTCCTTTTTTTTTTTTAGCTAAAATCATCAGACACCTCCTACTCATACTCTAAGGCTATGTCTGATGAAGATTTCGTTTTACATTTAAACAACACACAAGGAAGTACATTTCTAGTTTGTTAGGGCTTTGCAGTTGTAGTTCCAAAACAAGCTGATAATGATTTTAAAGTATGTTTTTTACTACATACAAGCCCTCATTGAGAGTAACATAAGCTTTTAAAGATTGGTCAATGATTATTTTAGGTCCTGACTATGGATTTTTCTATATAATTGATTTCTTTGTTGCCTTTTATTTGAGTATAACTGTACATGGTGCAAAGAGGAGCAATGCTAGTGTTAGAATGTAAATTGTTTTATTTGATTGAAAAATAGGATACTATTAAAATGGTTAGTCTGCACTTTTATTTTTGTGCATTTACATTCTGGGCAATCTTACTTTTGTGCCAGTTAAATCCTGATATTTGACATACTTAAGAGTGCAATATTTTAGTTGATGAAATGTTATCAGAAAAACATTGTCTATCATAAATTATATAAAACCACATTCCATGCAATACCTCTACTCTCGCAGAGATATCTCTGGTAGATTCTTTCTACTAATACCCAACCCACCCACAAAATCAGGAAAAAAATACAGTAGCTTAAGAACAGTACATTTTTCATGCATTAAATTATAACGTCATTATTTAATTTTACTGCTACTCCTTCAAATTACATTTAAACACATAACACATATTATAAATACTGTCTTATAAGATGAGACAGAATAAAAGTATCAGAAGCTGAGCTAAATAAATTACATTTGCTTCTCTGTCTTTTGAAAGGTTGTATAATGTACTATCTTTCACAAGATGAGGTCAAATGGTATTAATGTCTAAATATGTAAACCATAGACCAACCTTCAACTTCCTTCTTTAAACATTCAATATTTCTCCCTCATTTTATGCATCAAAAAAGGATCATGCCACACATTTTGGCAAAGAAAAAAATATATAATTTAACAGTAGAAAGCTTCAAGTCACAATTTCCAAAAACTAGCTAAGTATCTTCACATAAACTATACATTAAATATTTGAGGTATTTCAGAGAAAATTGTCAAAAGCTTGAGAGGTCTGTGCTGAAAGATAAGATTGTAAGTGGCCTCCGTTTTCTGGTAGGAGTTGCTAAGTGTATGAGGTTAGGATAAAGGATGATTTACCAAAGGTGCAAATTTTACCCCAGCTGTGTTGTTCTGCATAGACTTTTTTTGCTTTATGTTCCCATCATCTGATTGGTAAAAATGCAGATTTACTGGGATGGAGAAAAAAAAGAACCCATTAAGTAAATCACCAAAGAGTGGTTTTGTAAAGCTTTGAGTAATGGAAAGATTAAATTGTATTTACATTACATCTTGAAGTATACTTGTACCTAAGGAAGCATTCATATGATGTATTTGAAGAGGACCTTGTACTATGATTACATAAAAAAACCTTTTTTTCAAATTATACACCTTTTGAGTCTAACATATTACATACAAGAGTTACTATTGTCAATGTCTGGTCTCCTTATTATCAGTATGTGTTGGTCTATATTGTTTTCTGAAGCTGTCAGATTGATTATCTTCAGACTGCATAGTAAGCTTTCTTCAAGGTTCCATGTTCCCTTACTTCCTCTTATAAGACTTAAGACAAGTCATAGAGACCAGACCCCAAGGCTGGAGAGGAGGAAGAATGCTGACATTACACATCATACGACTAACGTACTAGGAAGTGTGAGATGATTAATCAGTTCATCATTCTTAGAGTAGTTGAATAGTATAGAGTGGTGGAGCCAGGGTCTCTACACAGAATATAACACAGGTGATGTTTGATACACTCACAAAACTAAATAGGCAATGTATAATATACTCTAACAGTGTACTTGATTCAAGCAAGTTCTACTTTAGGACAAATAAGTCTGTTTTAGTTTTCATTGTTATTATAATTACTGTTTAATGTTCAACGTGTTTACCATTACATTAAAGTTGAACTCCCACCAATTATTTTTTTCAATTTTAGATAGATATAAACGGGATAGAAGTTTGTATTGCTTTTTGTATTTCCATTGGAGAGATTTTCTCTTATTGACATGCAGAGTGACTGCATTGCTAACATTCTACAATTACCACCAGATCAGGAATACTGGAGATATCTTCAAATGGTGATACCTGTTCTGGGGACAATTTTCAGAGGCAGTGTCTCCCCTAACATTGGAAAGAGAAATACTAATTTGATTTTATGTTGTTGGAATAGGAAAGGGAATCCTCCCAGAGTAAACAGATAGTAATTTAAACCAGACAGAGATCCCAACTCCTACAACTCCTACCCAATGTATCCAAAATAAAAAAAAATAAAAATTAAGTTTGAAATCTGGTTTGGAGTTCTGTTTATGGGATATTTTTTTTTTCCATTTGCCCACAGTGTTAATGGGTAAACCAAAGCAGATGATCATTCTTTAGGATATGTCACGAAATCCACTATTTTGACCGAGAACAACAGACTCAATGGGGTGATTTACTTAAGGCAAATGAACTGCTCACTTTGCAAGGAAAATTTCCCCAGAGCTTGGTGAATGAGCACTACTGACTTCAATCATCCAATCATTTGCAAGCAAAAATGCTGTTTTTTATTTTATTTTCCTTGCATGTTTTTGGATAGTCTATACAAAATGTATTTTCACCACATTCTAACGTCTGGGGAAAATGCCTTGCAAAGTTAACAGCCTTTTTGCTTTTAGTAAATCATCCCCAATGACACAGTTAAAGACTTGGATGCCATAAAAAGAAACAGTAACCTATGTTAGCATGTAGAATTTACATAGGTACTCCTACATTTTCTAGTTATTATATATTTACTATGTCTGATTCTTGTTTTGATAACCCATTGCTAATTTGAGTGGCATTTAGGCATTCTAGAAGTCTATCTGTAAGTACGATGACCTTACTGTATAATACCAAACTTTGTGGAAGTGTCTGCTTTTGCAAATGCTGTTCCAATAAACTGCAATTAAAAAATTGTTACCTTATATCATCACATAAAACACTGAGCTTGCTCACAAACATATATGTAGAACACTATCCAGGGTACCCTTATCCCACTTGTAAACCGTGTAGCAGTACTGCGAATTGGTAACTATGCACAGCTGCACTAGATTCTCAGTGCACCAGTTTTTGTAAATCCCCCTCATAATGACTACAGTAAGAATCAGTTGGGAAGTTAACATGTGAATTACCGATTTAGCAAAATGTATTCACTTTTATTTTAATTGCTGACTAATATGGACCTTTATGAATAACTGGAGAAAACAATTCTAGTTTTTGCATTAAGCCTACTGCATGAACTACACAACTGCAGGGCAGTTTGTTGTTCACTGTTCACACACTATATCTTTTGTTTAACTCTTCTCATTTTATCAACCTGCTAAAAAAAAAAAAAAAAAGATTGTGACATTACATATTTTAGGGTTTTCTGTTCTGACTTGTTAAATTTTAAAAATGTTTTTGGTCTTTGGAAAACCATGAGACAGATGATAATACATCTCAAATCAATGAGTACAGGAAAAAAGTTTTTTGCAAAGCACAGGGGCATAATCTATATTATGTTCCCAGTTCATGCATTTGCATTTTACTAGGAGTTTTGAGTACAATTTAGTACTGAACCTTGGGGGTGACTATTTTAAATTGGTTATGGATTCTTGCCCCTTTTCCTGCATTTAAGTGTTTATAAAGGTCCCACGCTGAGGATAATTCACTAAAGTTAGTAATTTTAAGGCAAGCAAAAACTGTGTTCACTATAAACACCAAATCAGATTAAGGGGAAACTTCTATTATGTTTAACTTGATGCATTTAATGGCAATTATCTTTGGTGTGAACAAATTAGTTGTCTGCCATAATGTCTCCTTTAAAAATGAATCTTTGTGCATAGCATTGTGCTCAACCCAAAAGCCTTTTATGACATCACTTTGATTTACATCCCTAAAACAAGTATAGAATAAACAAAAAAGAAGACAAGATACATGTAATTACAAACTAAAGGCAATATGAAAAGCCAAAAAGGAATACATGGCACATAAAGTTCAGAAAAGTGCATTTCGGCACAGACCAGGCAAGTGGGAACAAAATCTTTGGTATCAGGTGTGATTATTCAATCACAAAGTGAAAGCTCAAGTGAGGTAGCCTTTTCTATGAGGTTCTCACTAGAAATGTCTTAAATGTCACTTTTTTCATACTTAGAGCAATGTACAGACAAAATGGTGGCTTGCCCCAAGTAGAAACATTTTCATTCCTTTTGTTGTCTAAGCAACTTTTTTGACAACAAAATGATGTCTTTGAACAGTTCAGGGAGCTTCAAAAGGATACGCTTTTTCCTTGGTAAGTGAAGGAGATTAAAACATTCTTTTTGTTTGTATTTAACATTCTCCTTCCTTAGGATCTCAACATTTTTTACTCCTGATTATTGTAGGTTGTAATCTAATCTTTATAACAATTAGGAAAAAACATCCCTTCTACCACCCATCACTAAAGTATGATTTTTCTTCTTCATTTCACAGTTCTCATACTGTATATGTATTTTATCATCAAGGTGCCTACTTGCTGAGTACACAATCCACCTATCAATAAAATGAATAGAAGCCACATTGAAAACACATCATTAATTTTTTTTCCATATATATATATATATATATATATATATATATATATATATATATATATATATATATGTTTTACCCGCATCATTTAACATCAATAAAGTCTGTCCATATTTTAATCACGTTTGCCTATCCCATTATTGTAGCAAGCTTTATGACTTCCATCACCTACAATTGGGACAGGGTATTAGATCTATATTGTCTTAATTGAAACTGAAGAATACAACAGAACTCTACAGCTCTGATGAAAACCGAATAAGCGATGAGTCATTAAATGGGTGCGCTTAAGGAGACCATGAAGGACAAAATCATTTCTTTGGTATCACCATCTTCCATGGAAAGCTTTAAGGCAGTTGTTATTGGCACAAAATTTTACCTTCATCTTGCACTCAAATCCACTAGTTTCTTGATGTTCTTCTTGAGGTCTGCTTTACTTTTGTTTGCTTTTTTTTTGGGGATGGGTAGAACAGAAAACAATCCATGAACACTTGCATCCTTCCAGATTATATGTGTATAATGATGTTGCCTCTTTAATATTCATGAGCCTAGGAAAAAGACTTGACAACCTATGATAATGTGCTTGTACAATAGCTGTCACAGTTCATATGTAATATTGTCTCCCCCACAATCTTCCCCATCTAAAACTTTACATCACTGATGGCCAAGATTTAATGGGGTACTATACATTATTAATTTGATTTTACTTACTGAATGGTAAATAACAGAACTGAATATGTGGTTTTGTATTGATGGTTGTATAATATTTATAATAATCCACACTTTATGTTTACGTTGTACATTTTCCAACATTAAAATCTACCTAGCATCATTCTGTGTGGATGGTTTCTGGTGCTGTGACGCAAATCAGTGTAAAACAAGAATGTTCCTTTGGTCTTAGATTATAATTAAATTTGAAATATAGTGTTAAGAAGATCATTGGTATTCAGCCATAGCTATTTTTTGTATTGGTCTAGCTGTTCATTATTTTTTGGGTCATGTTTTGTGTTTCTTTTGTAGTTATGAAGTTCTGGAAATAGCTCAATAGCTCATGCTTTGGAGAAAGTGCTAGAGGAAACTGAAGGCATTGCAGCATTGACCCCTGGCTCTTCTTGCCATCGATTCATGCACCGCCGGCGTGCATTCATGAAGAAGTTACTGACAGTGTTGAGCTCCAGGCCCAGCTGCTGGGAAATGGTTATTTGCATCTCCTTTGAAGGACGCTTGTTTTCTTTGAAGATAGCAATCAAGGTACGCCGTTGGAGATCTGTAAAAACCAGTCGCTGTTTTTTTGGCTGCAGGTTACGGTCCTTTTGTTGTTCTTGTTCTTTACGTTTACAAGCTGAGAAAGAGTGAGATGAGAGAAAGTAAGAAATAATGACAAGTGAGAACATATCAAATATATGTCTTTCAATTATCGTAGTTTTCTGAAAAGAAAAGTAGGAGGAACTGTTGATGGGACACAAAATTAAGTACCCTATCTCCAGTAATGATCTATGCTGACTTTCTAGCACATGTTCTAATTTACATTCTACTTGATCACTTAGGAACATGAGTTTGCACTGATGTTCTTATCTATTGTTGGTGAGAAAATACTAATTCTAACCTTGTTTTACATGAAAGCATGACTTCAGTTTTGCAAGGGGAACAGCACGTATATAAAATATTATCTAGCTCTGTTTTTAAAGTCTCCTCTGTTAATAAATTCATAGTTTTTCAACCTTCATATAAGAGGCAATTGTTCTTTAAAAATGTGGAATCCTTGTACTCAAAAAGTATATGCAGCATATTTGCTAACATAGATGCTTTATGATAGTTTTGGAGGTTTTGACCTTTGCCTCCCACAGTTTTATGCTTTAGTAGAATTGTTTTTGAGCATCTTGGCTTAATAGATTCCCACTAAAACTTATGAAACTGCCATTAGTAGTTAAAAAAATTTAGGTAGGACCACTGGTAGAGTGTGAAAAAGGTAAAACATTTCAGGGGGGTTAATCTTCTTGTAAGCCTTCAATCTATTATACAGTGACAATTCTGTTTTTTTCGAGTGCCTGACCTCTACGGTAATCTTAAGAATCAGTGTCTCATAATTTTATGTGAAGAGTAGGACAGACGAGAATGTGAGTCCTTTACCCAGTATGTAATGTTAGTAGAATTTCGGAAATAAGGGAAGATTACCTGTAAAGAGTGTTGCACCACTTTAGATATTCATATATTTAAGATGTAGGATTTTGATTCATTAACTGTATAGTATAAGTTGTATTTAAATTTCTAATCACTGTGATTGCAAGGCACAGAGCTACTCTGATTGACGCTTTATCTTTTTCTTCTGATCTGCTCTGTTTGATGACACCCAGGACTCCCAGCAAGACATGTGGGGCACGTGCCCTGAATGCCCAATGCTGGTTAAGAGCATGGTTTATACCACAGTCAGGCTGAAAAGCTTTTCTCTCCTCCCATTATTCCAAGAAGGGCTCTATCTCCCCCCAAACACACACTTCAGGTATTAAATATTATAAATTGCTGGTATGAGTTGTATGATATTTTCATCTTCTACTTTGCCTGCCGTACAAATGCTATAATATTCTAAAATCCTTCCATTCTAAAAACAGAAACAAAAACCAAACAAAACCCCCCCCCCCAAAAAACAAAGGCACGTTCAATCAATCCTCCATATAAACACTATGCTATGTGCGATAATTGAACAATGGTTACCAGCTTTCAGGTGTATGCACATGTTGGTACTGTATCAATTTCCTATCCATTTATCTTCTGCCTGAATGCACTTGTCCCATATAATAACGATTTCAGTTGCCTATATAAATGTCCTTTTACCTCCTGCGGGTGGAGGTCTGACAAAGGAGCTGATCTCCGAAACATGTAACCACCCACACTATTGGACAATGGCCGCTGCGCCCCCACCCTGCCTTCAGGAGATCTCATGCCGACTCAGCTGAGACACAGATGAAAAGACGCATCTACAGGAAGCGGATCACCGGATGTCCTCATTGCAACCACTCAGCACAGCGGATAGGAAGACTCCAGACAGATCTTTGCAATGCCCATGTCACATTTACCAAATGTGAGTGCCTTTACACTTTTAACCTAATAAATACTCAGAGCCTACTGCACTTAGAGGTGCCTTGTCTTTTTATCTTTATCACTTTCAGAGCAGCTTCTCCTCTCCAGTGCTGCCGAAGTGCAGTGACTCACTTAACCACTTAAGCCCCGGAAGATTTTACCCCCTTCCTGACCAGGCCCTATTTTGCGATTCGGCACTGCGTGAATTTAACGGACAATTGCGCGGTTGTGCGACACTGTACCCAT
The DNA here is from genome assembly GCF_965119305.1 of Pelophylax lessonae. Taxonomy (NCBI): domain Eukaryota; kingdom Metazoa; phylum Chordata; class Amphibia; order Anura; family Ranidae; genus Pelophylax; species Pelophylax lessonae. The sequence continues at coordinate 502,308,874 of NC_138768.1, forward strand.
GAAATTGAAATGAATGAAAATTGACGTCCTTTTTTTCCCACAAACAGAGCTTTCTTTTGGTGGTATTTGATCACCTGTGCGATTTTTACTTTTTGCGCTATAAACAAAAAAAGAGCGACAATTTTAAAAAAATAACAATATTTTTCAAATTTTTTTTATATGAAATTCCCCCCAAAAAAATGTAAAAATCTAAATTTTTTAACATTTTAGGCCAATTTATTTTCTGCTACATATGTTTGGTAAAAAAAATCGCAATAAGCGTATTTTGATTGGTTTGCGCAAAAGTTATTGCGTTTACTAACTAAGGGAAAGATTTCTGTCATTTTTGGTGTTTTTTTTTTTTAACGAGTAATGGCGGCGATCTGCGATTTTTTTGCGGGACTGCGACATTGCGGCGAACAGATCGGACGCTTGACTGACATTTTTGACACTTTTGGGGGTACCAGTGACATTACTACAGTAATCAGTGCTATACATATGCACTGTTACTGTAAACTGTAAAAATGACACTGGCAGGGAAGGGGTTAACTTTATTGGTGATGCAGGGGTTAAGTGTGTCCCTAGGGGCGTGCTTCTTACTGTAAAGGGGTGTGGCTAGTGATGTAACCACAGAGACATACGATCCTACATAGCAGGATCGTATGATCTCTGCTGTTACATCAGGGAGAATGACAGGTGGCTTTGTTTACCTTAGCCGCCTGCCTTTCTCCCTCTCCACGGGGAGATCGCGAGTGACCGGTGGACATCGGGTCCGCCGGTCACACGCGCAGACTTGTTAGGGAACGAGCGGGGGCAGGAGCGCACCTCCGACGGCGCGCACTCGCCCCCTAGAGGCTCTTTGGCTAGCAACGTAGTACTACGTCACTTTGCCCGTATGGGGCTGACCGCCGCAGTAAATAATCGTGCGGCGGTCGGCAAGTGGTTAAAGCCTGCTGTATTCCACGGAAGCGCCCATACAACAAATCCTTGTTAAATGATCAAATGGCTACCGATGACATTGCATTAGTGTTGCAGTGACATACAGATTTGGGGTTGATTTACTAAAGGCAAATAGACTGTGCACTTTGAAAAGTGCAGTTATACTCTGCAAGTGCAGTTGCTCCAGAGCTTTAAGTAAATAAACACAAGCTCTGCTGAATTCCACAATCCAATCACGTGCAAGCAAAAATGCTGTTTTTTTTTTCTTGCATGTGATTGGGTATTCTTTGCAGAATGAAGCTTTACCTCATTTACTAAGCTCTGGAGCGACTGCACTTGTAGAGTGCAACTACATTTTGCAAAGTGCACAGTCTATTTGCCTTTAGTAAATCCACCTCTCAAGACTGTTTCTTGTTATTTAAAGCGACAAATGAAATGTGGGTCATTTTGCTCTAACTAGGAGCTATGGCAAATAAAGCTGCTTTTGGTGATAGATCTATGCAGTGCATTGGGGGCGCAGGGGCGCCGCCCCCCCCATCCATGAGTACGGCCCCCTAATCTACAAGCAGGGCGCCGGACGCATGAAGTTCAATGTTTTTTTCTTTTTTTTAGCATGTGATTAGAGCCAGAGTCTCTAATAGGCTAAAAAAAAGGGTGGGCTCAGGACGCAGAGCACTGCGCCTCGAGCCTGCCCAGTTGTGTGACAGTAGCGAATGAAAATTCACTATTGTCACACAGATCCTCCTCCTGGCCAATAAGGAACGGGTCCCGAGACCCGTTTCCCGATTGGCTGAAAGGAAAGCCATGCCATTGGGCATGGAGGAGGAGGGAGGAGACGCAGAAGACTGAGGAGGAAGAAGCCGAAGCCGCCGCCGCTTGCTGCTGCACATGTCCAGATTTCCAGGCAGGTTGAGTGAGCCGGGGGGGTCCTGCTGTAGTCCTGGAGGGGGGAATGGTGCGTGGCCTGGTGTGGTCTGGGGGGGGTGTATGGTGCAGTCCGTGTAAAGCCCCCCCCCCCCCCACGGCCCATGGAGCACCAGCCTCCACTGGATCTATGGTGGTAAGTTCTCGATCCACCAGCAGTAAGGAAATAAATGTAAGACTGGTGTGGGGAAAACGGTTTCTCCTTTGTAGGTGTTTTAATGCAACTAATTTGAGGTCCATAAAGCTTATAGACCAACCTAAGGCACAAGGAAAATGTCATAAATACAATTATGTCTAATTTGAGCTATATAAGGGTGCTATCCATTATTTTAGTAAACATAAATAAACATTGTAAAGAATATCTCTGCTAGGGGTTCCATCCAGTCTCATATTGTCTAAAGTGTGCCCGAGTCTTTTTAAAACTAGCAGAGAGCTCTATATCAATTATTAAAATTTGCCCTAGCCTAGCATAGATTATTATATGTTTATATTTTCTATGCTCTTCTTTCACTGAAGACGTTATATTAACATTACATCCATCACTTCACTACCCAGAATGCAACATATGTCTGCATTCCTAAAAAAAAAAAATAATGTGATGGACATTTACCAACAAACATGTGGTTTTGCAGTAGTGAAAAAAAATAAATAAATGTTTCCAGTTGCTGTCAGCTTAAATATATATGTATATTAGTATAAGCAAACACTGTTCATTTAAAAAGAGCTTGTTCGATGATCATTCATTGTTTCTGCATTTTGCTGATGCTGCACAACCTAGTTCTCCCTCCATCCGTCTTCTTACAGCTGCATATAAAGAAAATCAATCACCGTTTCAGCCAGTTATACTTACAGCAGAATCTGGGATGTGCAGCTTGCATGCATACATCTGCTGATTAGCACAGCTCATGTGAAGCAGAGCAAAACCACATCTTAATTGATATGTATACCTTCTTACTGTAGGTTCAGAGGCAGCCATTAAAAATACAGTGTGTATAATACTATTCCATGCATCTAACAGGTTGAACAGATTTTCTCTCTTACACTGATCCACGGCAGAAATTCTCTTGATTGACAAAATCATGCATTTGGATTTCTTTGTTTCCCTAAATTTGTATTGACAGCCTTATGGGGGAGGAAATGATGAAGTGTTTCCAACAGACATAGCTATAACATTCTGCACAAATAAGGTGCGGTCAGCCATTGTAAGACCAAGCAGCTGCAAATCTCTCACATTTACCATGTTTTTCTTTATAATGTAACGTCTTTCTCATTTTCTGATCATTCTAGTATATTTGTTAAAATAATTATAGTCTTGCCATTTTATTATTCTGTGTTGATTTGTGTATTTGGACATAAAATCAGTAAAAATAAGTGCTGTATCCCAGTAATATAGAGGTAATGGGCTACATCTCTTCAAGACAAATAACACCACCTGTGGTGATATCTATGGACAGTTTAAAGATTACCTGATGGCTTCTTTACCAGAATCGCCCAATCACAAAACCTCTTTTGTTTCGTGTTTCTAAATGTTGCCAAGATTCCTATTCCAGTTGTCTGTAATATAACCAGCAATTTTCAACACATTTTAGTTAAGTGTGAGACACTTGCTGGTATAATACAATGGCTTACCAACTGCTCTCAAAAATTACCTGCTGTC